>NW_009258755.1:4052663-4080045 GCF_000687185.1 Egretta garzetta
TTTTTGCCCCCCGGACAACCTGGCAGGTTAAAACGTTTTTAAAAAAAAAAAGAAAAAAAAAAAAAAAAGTGGTTGTTCTTTGCTCTTAATGCCATGTTAGAGAGTAGATACCTCAATGTGCCAAAATTTCTACTCTGGCAGTAGCATGCAGAACTGTAGAGATGCTGCTACTGCAGAATCTGATGGCCATCAGGCTAGACTTGCTGTCTGCTGTTGGTAGTGATTTTGTATCCTGCTATGGGATCCTCTCTGAAACTCCACCACTCCTTTTTTGCGAATGGCAAATGCTGCACAAATTTAGTTAACTACCTCAACAATCACTTACACCTCTTTTTTTCTAGCAAGGTCTTAGAAATAGTTGAGTCTTCACAATTGCAGGAGAAATGGTGAGAGAAGAAATGAAGAAACTTGCAAAATGTCTTTCTGTGACACCTTGTCACATTACAAGCTGAGTCTTTTCTGCGGATGTTTTTTTCTTGTGCAGTGGTAAATATGTTTATAATATTACCTTGCCTGGTTACTTGGCATCTTGAAGATCCTCATTCTCTTCTCGGAGTCCTGGAGCAAATTCCACATGTGTACCGCAAGCAAGATTTTGAACAGTATCCTAGAACACAGACTCAGCAGATGATTGAAGTGGGCATGCAACACAACAGGATCTTCTAGTGTTGGTAGTTCAGTGAGCAGTGATGATGGAGCCTGTCTGCTGTGGCTTTTACTGTCCGTCAAGAAATGAGTCTGTGCTGCAGCCTCTCCATAAGGACAAATCTCTCCTCTGCTCTGCTGTTCTCATAAGGCATATGGAAACACATCTGAAAATTACAGCACTTGTGATACTGTAATTGGGTGAGGTGTTCAAGATGAGGCACAGTCATACAGACCATGTAACGATGTAATTTTCATGTGCTTTGGGAAACCCAACCTTAAAAGGACTAACGTGAACTTCGGACATGCAGAAATATAGGGAGCTGATTTTACGGTTTTATTACAACCTTGTGGAGAGTGATACAAAATTGTGGCTTCCAGTGGGGAAAAAGAACTGGAAACAACCTCTTCTAAAAGGTTGTTGAAAACTTTTCCAGAGAAGAGCCCTGAAAATGACTGGTGAACTAGAGAAAATGTTTTCCCGGGAAGGACTTCCATCTCCTTGCCTTACCAAGAAGAGCAAGAAGGGTGTTGATTATGTATATTTAATACTAGCCCTCCAAAGGCTGCTCAAGCTTGCAGAGAAAGTCTCCTAAAACCCAAGGGAGGGAGGTGCAAGCCAGACAAGCTAAAAATGAAGAGACAAAGGAAAAGGCATGCAGTGAAAATTATTACACATTAGGGCAAGTGAATAGTTCAGACTTTCAAATCAAGACTGGCGCAGCCACTTTCTGGAGGCAGTCCCCTGCCAAGCACAAGTCATTTAACTGAATACTGTGCTCCATACTGTGTAGAAGGTCAGCTTGGGTGGTGTCATGGTCACATGTGGTGGTAAAACGTTCAGATCTATTGTTTGTGACCAAGGAGAAAATGTTTTCATTCTGTCACAGCATTTTACTTGTTAATTAAGTACAGAAACATTTTGATAATTTATACTGATGAGCGTCCTGCTGTCTGTAGCTGGAATCAGTCACATCCAACTCAGTGAATTCAATGTGGTGAGTTGATCCCCAGGCGCCTGTTTTGCTGGGACCCACTCCAGAATGTGGTGTGACCCTCTCTGTTCAGCCTCAACGTCAAAGGTACGTTGCCTGGGGAGTGCAATCCCATGCCCGCAGACAGTGTTTGCAGGATCAAGCTTCAATGCATCATTTTGAGTGTGATGTGCTGTTTGTTAGTCAACAAAATACCTAGAAGCCCAGCTCTGTTGGTGGGTTGTCTCTGAGACCTTGAGATGAGACAAGCCCTTCTCTGCAGTTGTGCTTCCTCCTGCCAGCTGATTCCCTGCTTCTATGGCACGGCTCCATGGGAGCCCCTTGCTTCTACGGGCACGGCTGTGTGGTTATTATTTAACACTGCAGCCTCTTTTCAGCATTTACCCTTGTTTAATTTGCTCAGTCTCACTTCATATTTTACATTTCATTTTTCTTTTAAGTGTTTCAGCTCGACTTAGCTGTTAGCTTAATTTAACATATTTTTTACAGTAATCAGACAAGATCTTTTAAATCGGGGATGATGTGCTCTTAAAGTACAAATAGCAGCTCAAACGCAATCACCATTTAGAATCAAAAGGAGGAAAATACATGGCCGCCCTTTGAACGTTTGTGTATCTTTGCCTGTGAGACAACATTACAAGACCACTTCTTTGGTAACTCAGTTATGCCACCTCTTTGGCCAAATTCTGCTCTGTTTCTTCAATGTAAATACAGGATAATCTCTTGGACTTCAAGAGCAATAATTGGCTTCATCCTGATGTTAACTGAAAGCAGATTTTTGACCTTTATTTTCCAGTGTATCTCCTGTCATTATGGCTGGGGCCCTAAGTGTGCTAAAGGGATTTTTTTTCTTAGCTCATATTTCAGTCACCTCATGTGTTTGATTCACTTACATTGTTCTTATATTTAATCTCTGCCCATTTTGTCGCATTTACTGTCATTTTTTATTTGTTTAGTAACTCGGTACAGCTCAGAAAGGTAACAGGGATGGATAGAGCGTGACAAGTTGCAAATATATTCTGCGCAGATCTCTTCTGCGGCTTGCTGTGTTTCAGTTTTGACAGTTTGGTTTATGGGATGGGTTGTTTATTCAAATGCTTGGTTTATATAAGAGCATTTAGCAGCAGCTGTAAGTGTACTACAGAGAAGCATTTGATATGCTTCTTATTTATTTTTACTCTATTGTTTGTGAAGTCCTCCAGGAACTTCACAAAAAACCTTCGTACTGCTAGGGCCAACAATTGGGGGGGTGGTAGGTTCAAAATAGAGAGGGCCGATGCAAAATTCAGGAAGTCAACTGTGTTCATCATGAGGTCTTTGGCAGCTGTGGAGAGAACCAAGTGAAAAGCTGCCTCTGCTGGAGTTTTGATGCTGACGCTTGTAGGGCAGGATCTCAGCCCTACTCCCTGTCTATGGGCTTTGTGGACATTTTAGGACGCTGACACTGGTTATGTGGAGCTGAGCTTCCCTCTCTAGGAGAGGAAGAGAGGCATCCTCCTGGTGATACTGGTCAAGCAGGGGAAAAGAGAATTCCCCAAGAGGCGGGGTTGAATGGCAAGCTTGGTAGAGGGGAGTACTCATTTATTAATAAGCATTTTTTAAAGCACAGGTCACAAGGTGAGCTGCGCTCCCATGCTCAGGTGGCGTGCCATGGCAGCGTCCTCCCCGCATGTCTGCCTTGTGGCCGGTAGTAGCAGCGGCAAGGGATGCCAGTTAAATTAAGTACGTGGGGAAAAGGTGTGTTTTGGTTGAGGCCTGTCTTGTTCTGACTGTCTCCTGTGTTCTACTTGAAGAACCAGTGCTGAGGAGGAAATGCAAATAAAAAGCAAATGCATACTGGCTGCAAGGGGAGCTGCTCGGGTAGCTGGCCAAACAAAGCGTACCCGTAAAAATGCATCACCGCAATAAAACTTAATCTTACACTAGACCAGAGTTTGACTAGAATGCAAAACATTGGTACCTTGCAGTCTCATTTTGTGTGTACTCAGCTATTAATGAGAGCTGTGGCCTCTGCTGGGAGACCTGGCATTGGAGGAGGGGGCGGGCAATGTCCCCCCTGCAGCTGCCAGCTCTGGGGACAGGAACAAGCCCTGGTGGGTCTGGTGTGGCATGGGGAGGAGCTGGCTTTCCTCACTCTGCTCCCAGGGCATGGTGGGCCTGCCTGCATGCTGGGCCTGGGGGCTTCTGGCAGGTGCCAGCTGGGTCTGGTGGAGGTCCACTCCGTGCGAATGCTACCTGCCTGACAGGCTCATGACAGAGGCACATGGGGACATCTCTTGCTCTCCTGACTTGCCCCAGCATTGAGCTCCCCTCGCATGCATGCACAAGGGTACGAAGTGCATTTATATGCAGTGCACTCGGGTTTCATCGCTGTAGGCTCAGGGTGTGGGACACACGTGTTCTTCTCTCATAGACCTTTCTCCAAATGCTGGTGACAGCAGTGGGAACAGGCTGTGCCATTTGTCCCCACTGCTGTTACCAGCAGCAGCCTGTTTCCCATCTTTTAGTAATGGAGGCAAGGCGGTTTCTGCGTAAGTGGTTGCCCAGTTTGGAACAGGAGTGTGGCCAAGCATGGAGGCAGGGGTTGGTCTGCATCTGAATATATCCTAAATTATTGGCAGGGTTCAGTCCTGGTCCCTGCAGTTAAGCAGCTGAGGTGAAATTCATGCCTTTGCAGAAGCCAGCCTGATGCTTGTGCACCGCTATTTATTTCCCTGTATTTAGGATTTGGGTTGCAAATGGGCTTTGTCCAGGCAGCGTTAAATTTCAGTCTTTGCAAAGGCAGCTAAATGTACGGAGGTTAAATTCACCAGTAGATGTGGGTTTGTACAATTTCAGCAACACAAGCTGTCAATCCTGTTGAGTTGGCCAGTTAAACTGCCCTTACAGCTGCTTTATTTAGCTTGAACATCTCAAATTGATAATGTATTCTACAAAATTTGGTAGTCTTTTAAATATTAAATCTTTTAATGGAAGCTTGTGCTGAAAGGAAAGTGTAAAATGAGTTGAACAAAAATGCTCAAGGACTTTAATGTCTGAATCAATTGATTCTGGGCAGCAATTCAACTAAGGCTCTGTCCACTATGCTGACTAAAACCTTTGTCCATCTTTTTTTTCTTTTACTTCAGAGAGAACAAAATTTCTATCTCATTGTAACCGTAGTATAGCACAGAGAGAGAAAGCAGTTGAACAAGTGGTAAAAGAACCAAACAATAAAGTTGATTTAGCTGAAAGACAACACATTTTGTTTTCTTGGATTAGGTTAATTTTAAAACTCTTCGGCTTTGAACAAGAGAGTTCAGCTGTTGTTTGAGGGACAGAAATAGAAGTGGTGTGAGAAAGGCTTGGTTTGTTTTCTGATTCTTTGTCTTCATGTTTTAAAAAAAGTAGCACTGTCTGTTGTGCAGCAGTCATCCTAACATGATGATAAATGGCCTTTTCCCAGCTGACTCTTAATTCCATGTCTTCTTATCCAGCAAACGTGCTGCTCTTCAAATATAAATATATTAACTCGGTCTGTTTGGACAAAGCACTGATGAATGGTAGATGGGCACTTCGATTCCTTCTACGACGCATGCCCGCTCTACGGGCAGCCCTGTCTCCCTGTAGCTGTAAGCGTGGGCCCTGTCCCATTCTGGCCTTGCAGCTCACTCCTGACCTCCGTTTTGTCTTCTCTTCACAGTTGTGCAGCACATCAAGCGCCACAATATCGTTCTCAAAAGAGAACTGGGAGAAGGAGCCTTTGGGAAAGTCTTCCTGGCGGAATGCTATAACCTCTGTCCTGAGCAGGAAAAGATCTTGGTGGCAGTGAAGGTAAAAGAGTCTAGGGTTTCCATTATTAATTCATGTTGCAACTAATGCTATTTTATTTGTAAATGACCATGTTTACCTATTCCACAGCCCAGTGTAACTGCTCTGATATATGTGGAAGCATTCATAAAGCTAATGGAGTGTTAAGAGAATGCGATATTTGATCTTGCTGTGGATTATAAAATGAGAGCTGAATTTCACAACGAAAAGGGGAGAAGCAGACTGTGCCACAAAGGGGCAAAATCTTTTCTGATCTATCTAAAATATAATTAGTGAAAAATAATGTTTAGGTCATTAAAAATACATGTGACATACGTGTGCCTGAAAAAATAATCTATCACCAGTAAAGTGAATACGTTATGTGTATAACTGCTAGTCAAAGAAGGCCTCTCTTTTTTAGGATTGTGCCATCCTTTTAGTCAGCCACTGAAATTATCTTTGGGTAATTGTCATTAATATAGCTGCAACAATTGTTATAACAAACTTGTGGATAATATTGTCATGTGCTGCTAAACACTGTCTGTATGGAAATCCAGAAGTCATGACATGTTAGACCTGGAGGAGTGATTCTTGATTATACAGCTCCAGTCAAGTCTCCCAAAATACCATCCAGAGGAGGAGGAAACTACATGAAAACAGCCATAACCTTGGAATTTCAAGTATACAGAATAGTTCTCACATTTCTGGGGGGAAAAAATAAAAAGGATTTGTTTGGTTCTCCTAAAGGACACAGACTACCCGGTATGTTGGGAATCTACCAAGGAGTATGAAGATTTCCAGGTTGATCTCAGAGCTGGAACACCAAACCTGCTTCACCATACCAAGCATTTTTGTCCCCCAGAATGGAAGGGCTGAGGTTGGTTGTTGACCTCAGCTATGGATGTATGCTAGAAAACAATACTGGTGAAACTACACTCTAAGAGTTTGCAAAGTTTCCCTGGCAACAATCTCTTACCTCCATCTGTAGTGTTCTGCCAAAAGCTGAACAAGGTGTCCAGCATTTGAAGTATCTCATTAAATGCAGGGGGAAAACACATTTAGAATTTGGGCTGTGCCTAGGGATCAGAAAATAATTTTATCTGACCAGTCACAATTAGGCAATGATGTGTACATTTTGGATCAAACTATACAGTAAAAGAAATCAAGCAGTTTATCTTTTTCAATTTGGAAACAAGAAACAGAGTTTTGAATCTGGCAGTGAGAGAACATGAGAGGAGGATGAACTCATAGAGTGCTTTCTTGCTACAGCAAAAATAACAGGTTTTTGGGGTTTGCCAAGGTTGCAAGATTTTTGATTCTTGGGAGTTGTTCAGTTACATTGACTGGTGAGAAAAAATTAAGCCCTGAAGGCATATATCATAGACCAGAGAAAGCAAGAGACAGGAGATGACAAAACTAGATCTGAATGAATTTTCTATTGTATTTTGGTGAAGCTAGAGTGGAAATTGCCTTTCCTCTATCACTTCAGGGAACTGCTTGATAGCAAAATAAGTCTTTCCATTCACTTGCTCCCTTTGAAAGTCCTGACCAAATGGAGCCTAGCACTTCTGCTGTTAAATGCTGCATTGCGCTCACTTTCTGCTGCTCTTTCTCAGTGTAATTCACAAGGAAGATCATTCAACCTTTAAAGGGAGAGATGTCTCCATGGATTTAGATGACAAATCTATCAGTTTTCTGGACGAGTTGTCATTTTTTTTTTTTTTTTTTTTTTTCTTCACCAAATCCACTCTTTGTATTGTCCTTAATAAGGATCTTGAGGGCAGCTGTGGGAAGAATTACCTCTGGGGACAGGTTATGCCCGTTTTTTGTTTCTTATTGGCTCTAGAAGATGTGACTGGCTGCTGTCGAAGAGCAAATTTTTTGGCAAACTGTGCATTTGAATTGATCCCCATATAAGTGAGGGGTTAACTGTCTGGTGCTTCTCTCTTTCACATGGTACCAACCTTAGCTCACAGGTATCCTCCATTCACACTAGAGATCAAGGGATGGGACCTCACTGGTGTGCGGAGAGCTAGCCAGAGGACTGTGTCCGGACCCAACCACTGGGCACAGGGTTTGACAGTGAAAATGTGTGGGTTTGTTTGAGTTTTTGGTTTGGTTTTTTTTTGGTTTGGTTTGGGGTTTTTTAATCTTAGAGGAGCAGACCTGGATGCCAGCAGCATTGGGCAGCTCCTCCTGGCACACAGCAAGGGCTTCAGAGGGCTTCAGTCCCATGGGCAGAATCAACACACCTGCCTCCATGAAATAGATTTGGTGAGCCCAGTGGGAATATATACTCTGCGAGGAGTGAGGCAGTGCTGGGGGGATTTCGGCAGTGAGGAGGCACGGTCTCACTGGCACAGGGTGGATAGGGATGGCTGGTGGTCCCCGCCTGCTGCCTGTGCCTGCCGGTTGCTGGGCAACTGCATGGATTGCGCCTGGCCCTGAGCATCGCTCAGTCTGACTCAACATGCATCCTTCTTCTTTTTGGCCGGCTGGTATCCGAAATGCTGACATTGCTGCAGCAAATCATTTCGGAGCTAAGAGGCCCAGAAAAATCAGGGAAGATATAAAATCAGGCTTAACATAAACAACCCAAAGTGTTTGAGCTTCTTGGAAGAGAATAAAAACAATCTGTTTAAATTTGTTTTGACCATCAGGCTTTTTGAGGGGAGCACTGAGTGTTTGAAAGTGCTTTCTGTGGGTCAGACCCTGTGAGCAGTGAGCTTAGCCACAGGTTAAGCTGGTTGCATGGGCATCGTACTAGCCTTCCCCCTGCGTGAGTTTGTACATATATCACATCAGTATGCCATTTGCTGCAGGCACTTCTAGAGAACAGAGGGTGGAGGAAGGAAAACTTATCGCTCCCTTGCGGGCCATTTTGCCATGCCACAGTGGTTGCTCAGGCCTGGGTCAGCACTGCTGCCTCACAGGGTTGGAACCCCGGGCATAGTCTTGCACTAGTTTAACCTGGCCAGAGCTGGAGGTGAGGGTAACCGTCAGGGCACGGGTTAGCAGCTGCCTCTGGCTCCCCTGGGAGGTTGGAGGGGGATTCACCCTGTGCCGCTGCAGGGTTGTGTTCAGCTAGCAGACTGCTATGTGTGTGAAGTTGCGACCACTTCCACAGCACCTGCAGAGGAAAACCAACAGTTTCCAACTCTTCGGGTCTTCAGTTCAGAGAAAGGTCAAAACCACCCCTTCATTTCTTGAGGAAATATACCACTCAGCTCTCTTATGGTGATGGGGAGCAGTAGTAAGGATTTCATAGGGGAAGGCTGACATGGTGTAAAGGACAGTTTCATTACCAAGTCATACTGATGTTGGTGAGAGCCACATCCCCCTGCTCTTGCTCTGACTCACCTCTGTGGTGTCGGGGTGGACTAAGGAGCTGGTGGTGGTTTGTGCTCACTACAGGGCACAAGTCTGTAGAGACCCGACGGTGCGTAGATACCTGTGCAAGGACTCTGTGGAGGAGAATAAGCGTGGGGTGGTGGTCCAGCTGTCACAAGGATGAACTCGGCAGATGTGGAGCTCCTGTAACAGCCAGGGGGTCCCTCCATTGCCC
The DNA here is from genome assembly GCF_000687185.1 of Egretta garzetta. NCBI lineage: Eukaryota > Metazoa > Chordata > Aves > Pelecaniformes > Ardeidae > Egretta > Egretta garzetta. Next base: position 4,061,658 of record NW_009258755.1, read on the forward strand.
AAGAGATCATGTTCCTCCTCCTTAGCTGCTGGCCTGAGTGGTTGGAAAGTACATGTGGTTGCACCTCAGTTCCTACTCAGGAAAAAATCATATTGACTGGTGAGAGTGCTTTGTATGCAGAGATTTGGCATACTTGTCAGTAATGATAATAATAATGAATATGTCTTTTTCTCTCTTTGTGCTATTACGGTTTTATTTTGGTTTTATTTTTTTCTCTTGCACTGAGAACAAGCTAAATGCATTAGTCAATGTCATTTCTATGTAAATTTTACGTACTTATTAATTTTTTCACTTTCCAGTCTCCTCCTTGCCTGACTGTGTCAGCTATCTCTCATGCATTGTGTCTATTTTGTGTGCCGCATGAAATAATGAAAAGGGGGTTTTGCAATGGTAGGTGAGAGAAATTCAAGTTGCCCCTTGGTAGTAGAAACCCTGCCTGAGCTTTACCTGGATTTTAGACCTTTCTGCATTTTGCTGTTTGACAGAAAATGTGTAATTGCCATGGCAACTGCCCTGTCATATGATAATTTTGCTGTTTCTGTGAGATAAAAAGCGTCTTCTGAAATACACAATATGCCATCCTCACAGGGCAGAGCTGTCATCATTCTTACTGTTTTTCCGGGGAAAGAGCCTGCTGGAAAGAGTACCAGCCTATGCTTCTTCCTGTCAATTTTTTTCCAGGTTGCTATTATTTTAAAATGGCTTTTATATGAATTGTTCTTCTAATTCTGTTGTTGAGAAGAATTACAGTCCAATTGCTTTATACATGAAACCACCAGAGGAAACTCAAGTGACAACAGAGTTGTTCCCAGTGATTTCATTATATAGCATAGATTGGACTGTGTGTTGGTGCCTGTACCATGTTAAAGCATCACCTCAGAGCCTGGAAACGTTGGAAGACATTTCAATTTCAGTACTCAATTGGTTCAGATGTGATTGTGTGGGGACCATAGTGGGGAGCCATTTTGATATCCAACTTATATGATACAGTTGTGTATATTAATATATCACAGCTTGTGGAGCTTTGATGATGCCTTATGCTTGTTGTACCATTACTGGCTAAAACTTGTGGAAGAAGGGTTCTGGGCCTGAAGACACATGAGATTTCTAAGTGGGTCCCTCAGGGAAGGGACATCTGTGGCATGAGTGATTTCTGTTGCCTCTAGGATCTATAGACCCTGAAATCCGTAGGGAAAAGTCGCTGAACTTGGTAGGTGGCCATCCAGTCTGCCCTGCTCCTTCATGCCCCCATCTGAACCGTATTGTGGTAGCTGGTCTTTTTTCAAGACCTGTGGTCACAGTTTGACAAAGTAAAGTGTTTTCCCTGATGGTCATCTTTTAGTCCCTTCTTCACACATGCATATGTGTAATACTAGAAGAGTGGACAGAATTGTCTTTTTTAAAGAAAAAGCTTGAACAAACCATGGCTACTGCAGCTAAAAACTGTGTTTGCTGGCAGAATGATTGCATGGTATCAACTTGTTCTGTGTCTGTTCTGATGAGTGTGGTTGGGCCCATGCTCTGTATGCAAATTCAGGGTAGAAAATAAAGTGACTAGATGGCCAGGAAAAAGCATCTTTAATTGAAACAATGCCGCTACTTTTGTGTCTCATCTTCCTTTGTATTAAGTCTAGGTGTAGTTAAAATCCAGAGGTACAGAGGCCAGACATCAGTTTCTGTGAATAATAATTTGTGAACAGTGGTAACCTGCTATCTTTCTCCTACTGTTTCAAAAATACTGCTTGAATTAGGATAGTGTAACCAGTGTACCTTTTGAAGATAGAGCCTAGTAGTGGTTTATTGTCGATTATAATTATTTCTCATTTAATTGGTGTCACAATTTATTTTTCTGGTGCATGAAAATGTTTTCTTGCTGGGGAAGTGTAGTTCCTAAGAAGACATCTGAAACTGCCTGTGTGTGGCAGTTAAATTAGCATTATTTCACCCTACAATATTTAAGCCTCCTTTTTGATCCAGTGTTGATACCCTTCCTTCAAAATGAAAACATATGAGAGTTTAGAACAGTATAAATAGAAGAGGTTGAGAAAAAGTGGAACCCCAAAATTCTGATTTGCATCTACTTCCTTGCTGTATATCATTTTAGGATTGATCCTCCAGTTTCTTATATATATGCTTAATCTTAGGCATGTGAGTAGATTTAGTGAATTTCAAAGGAGTTTCTGGTTGAAGTCTCAGGCTGTAAGTTCTGGTGCAGGGACGTACCCTTGTATAAATCTACCTAATGTATAGCACACTGTGGGGCCAACATCAGCAACAGTGACATTAGTAAGACATGAAGAATGCATCTACATTCCCACTAACTATTTTAAGGAAGCAGAGTTTTATTTTAAAGAACTTATGAGAAAGGTAAATGCCAACAGGATACTAGGGTTTGCCTGAGTTAAATGCTAAAGGATATGAACCAGCTGTGTAATACTATATTTTTGGGATAAGATCAGTTTATTTGTTCTGTGTCTGGAAAACACTTGGCACAGTAAGATCATGAGTATTCCTACATCCTCTTACAAGAAAATCATTGCTTGGGATGACATGTGGCAGAAGAATGAAAATTGTACTGCCAGTATTTAATTGCACTTAAACATCACATCTGCATTTCTAGAAGAGTTATTAAGAAAGTACTTCCTTCATCCTCTATGCAGTAGTGTGTCCTAATCTTACCCTCACAGCACCATCCCACATGTTCGCTACCTTCTGCGAACAACTCCCCTTTCCTACATTTTCGTTTTCTCTGCCAGACACTGAAGGATGCCAGTGACAATGCCCGCAAGGACTTCCATCGTGAGGCAGAGCTGCTAACGAACCTGCAACATGAGCACATTGTCAAGTTCTATGGTGTCTGTGTCGAGGGTGATCCGCTCATCATGGTCTTTGAGTATATGAAGCACGGAGATCTTAACAAATTCCTCAGGTAAATCCATGAACACGTATTGTGCTGCTGAGCCAGAAGTGGGCAGAGAAGGTAGGTGTTACTGGTATTTAATGTCACTTTACTGCCACTGGAAAATGCTGACACCTAGGAGTGCAAATCTGTGCAACTTTTGTCTTCTGTACTGGGATGTGGGGCTGATTGTTTCTTTGCCTATTTGGAAGTACCATTAAGTCAAGCCTTATGCTTTGCACCAAAGGAACGGAAACCAAAGAAATACTGTTTCCAATATATTTCAGTGTATTCTGAAATGTTTTGTTATAAATCTTACAGTAGGAATCATTTTCTTGCAGGCTTTCTGGTAGCACTTGGGAAGATCCCACTCAACACCTATCTCTATCTGTAGGCATCTAAGAGCTTTTGAAATCTGACCCCTCTTCTCTTCCCTTCTCTCAGTGTTTTGGAAAGACTGCCATTAATCTGAAACAAGAAAACTGTGAGCCATGGAAACTTCAGTGTAATGGAAAATGCTACATCTTGGGGTCCGGATTAGGGCTTTATTTCATAAAGCTGTTTAGGAATGTACATCAGAAATTGAAATTTGGCAGTAAAGCACTCATAAATAAATAAATAAATAAATGATACCCAAGGTTCACAATAATAGGTAACTCATGAACCAGGAAGTTATGAACAGTGGCCTTGTGTGTGTGCCTACACTCGTTGACATAAAAATAAGCAGTTAAGAGACAGCTTTTGCTCCTATGTAAAAAACCCCATTTGCATAAGGGACTGTTCTTTCAAGGTCTTCTACATGATTTTCATCAAAGGATATCACAAAGGCATTTCAATGTACTGGGATCTCTCCTGCCAAAGATAACTGGGAGTACCACCATTTTAGAAAGATCTCTGTGACAAAGTTGTAAAACAATCAAAACTGGTGTCCCTTTAAATGAGTTCAGATTTGCTATCTGACTGAAACAGCTACTGACTGCTAGTGTCACCATTTATGCATTTTTGTTAGCCTACATGAAATGAGTTGCTGTCTTTCTAATATCTGCTGAGCAGATAGCCACACTGTAAAAGCAAATGACATCAACTAGCATCCTCCCTTATTGGCAGGGCTGTGAGGTTTGGCAGGGAGACCAGGGCCTGAACTGGGGATGCAGAGCAAACACTACTACTTTTCCCAGACTGATTGTCTCTCTGGCAGAGGATTTAAGTATATTGTCAGAGCCATGTCGGGGCATTTACATTTGCCTGCTTGGACCTCTGCCGTGGATCAGAAGAAAGCTGCAGTTTCTTAAGATGTCATCCCCAGTACTTTTTCAGAACATTGAATTTCCATTAGTAGAAGCCAGATTCGCAGATGATAAGAAATAATTTCTTATTTCATAAGAAATACTTAGTCTTTGATTCTTTCTGATTGGCCTTTTCTTACCTCGTAACTCTGATTTTGAATTATTGTACAGAAAGGTAGTTTAGCAGACAGTATATTTCCTACTTTAGGCCTTCTCTTTTTTTAATTATTAATCAGCCCTTGTCTTTAGAACATAAAATGATTATGCTGGGACAAGCTGTTAAACCTAAGCTCCAATTTGTCATTCCTCTCACATTGCTGCAGTTTGTGCTGCAGATCAGGGGCTAGTTGTGACCGGGCTGTAAGGGCCTGTATTTCTTACCCTGCAGCGCCACCAAAGGCTGTCGTGGAAAAACAAATCCGAAATTTAACCCAAATGATCCTTGCTGTCTGCATGCAGCCAAAGGCTGTTTCAGATCTAGGACTACAGCCTCATAGTCATGCCTGCTCTGTGCTTGTTCTAGTTGGTGGAGGCTGATGTGGATGCAAAGAAATCTCTGTCAGTGTTCCTGGCTGTTGCAGACACTGAGGAGCACCTCATTTACAGCCAGCACCAAGAGGACAGGCAAGGTGGATGGAGTGTTAAGAATAATCCAGAAGTTTCATTAGATACAGACCACGTCCTCGTGGAAGCTAGCAAAAATGAAGCGTTCTCTAATTTAGTGACTCTGAGCTTCATGTCTGAGAGCAGCCATTAAAAAAATCCATGCAGTGAAAAGGTACAGTGCTTTTCAGCAGGCATTTACCTGTGAGTCTTGGTTGGAAATTTCATATCCTCCCGCTTATTCCTACCCAACCCAGACCAGCTGAATGGCTTGCCTATATGTACCCTGTGGCAGAGAGCTCCTTTGCCTAGTACCAGATACAGTCCCAGCAATGCTATACACCCTCCTTCATTTCTTTCTCACATCTGTCACTTTGCTCATTAAGTTCTTCCCTTGGGGCAATTTTAATATCATATTTATAATAGGTAGTGTCAGATTTGATCTCACAGATTTTGATTAATTTGCAACTCTTTTCCAAACTCCTGTGCCCTTCCCCTAGGGATGAATTAAGGCCTCACCTCTATTGATTAGAAAGGTGATTCTCTGAAACTCCTCTTTGTAGAAAGGAAGGACTGTTAAGAGAAAATAAAAATAAGTTCTAGGGTATTTTTCAAAAAAAAAAAGAGTTGAGGATGGAAGAGGAGAGGTGGTCTCCTAGAAAGAACAGTCTGGAGGAATGGAATAAAAAAAGGCTTCTGAAAATGCAGAATAATGGAATGGATGGAAAGGGATATTCAGAATATTATAAGGTGGACCAAATGAGGAATGATTGCCAGATGACCTCATTATTAGATAAGGATTAGCTAGTAATGTTTACTATAAAAAGTTGTGTGTAGGAATGTTTATGTCTGTATCTTCAAGATACCAGGATGTTATGCATGTATACCAGAGCTAACTTAGTTAAGATGGGTGAAGCACATGTGTTCCAGTCCTTTGCTGGGCTTTCCAAATGCAAACTGGCTCTCCTTCTGCTGGAATTTATACAAGTTTCTCATTAATCAGTTAATTATTGCATCTTAGGGACTTTCTAGGGCTTGAAAAGCTTGTATTACTGAAACTGTTTAGTTGTTCCAAAATTTTAGTTGTCAAGAATTCCCATCTAGGGCAGGACTCACCCTTGGTGATGAAATAAGAAAAAATGGTTTCCAGCTGTGCATTTGGATTATTAGGAAATTAGAAGTGTAAATCTAAAATTGCTGCCCCTGTTTCTCAGATGGCATCTCAGAAGGAAGTTAGCTCTTCTTTAAGAAAAGATGGGAGGGTCAATGGCGTGGATCCCTGTGGAAATCAAGGAATGCTGGTCACAGGAAGAGTGATGCTGTGCATGCCACTTCATTGCCTTTCACTATATTGCCCTTCACTCATAGAGTGATAAGGTTTTCCTCAGTTACCAAACAGCTACATTTGCCAGCCTTTCTCCAGAAAAGATTACTCAAATGGAACAGGAGGGAGGTGGTGGTTTCGGACAGAAGGGTGTTACTGTGAACGCATGTGCCTTATTTCCATGAGTGGGTAAGAAAGAGTGGTGTAAGAAGAGTGGGTAATCACCTGATGTGTAATGCCCTTCACGCCACCTGTCTTCCACACAGTGAAGGAAAACTAAATGAAGAAAGCCAAGATAGAAATTTTCCCGTTTCACGAATGAATTTGTAGCCCTTTTTGTTACTATATTTGAGCGAGTCAGTTGTGTTTAGGCTCACTAATCACTTTCACCTCCCCAGCTTACAAGTGGCCTATCACTTACTCAGCTTGTATTTTGGTGCAGGGCACATGGACCAGATGCAGTATTGATGGCAGAAGGCAACCGTCCTGCTGAGCTGACCCAATCCCAGATGCTTCACATTGCCCAGCAGATAGCAGCTGGTATGGTTTACCTGGCATCACAACACTTCGTGCATCGGGATCTTGCTACCCGGAATTGTCTGGTTGGTGAGAACCTACTGGTGAAGATTGGGGATTTTGGGATGTCTAGAGATGTGTACAGCACGGACTACTATAGGGTAAGTGAACTGCTGTAATTGGTAATAACCTAGGTCTTGTTTGGTCATCTTACCACGTTGGTGTAACTGATTCTGCTGTTACACTCAACCATCTGTCTGTCAGGTAATTTAGAGGCTGGCATATGGAGAACCTGGTTTTGAGTTACAAAGTTTTGGTAAATTTGGAGAGAACTAATCAGAGTAAGATTGGTATGTCACGTTGTTCATAGACGTTGGCTTTATATTCCAATAATAAATCACAGAAAGGTCTTTTTGTCTGGGCAGAAATTTTACATGTTTGCTTGGCTTTAGTGAAGAAGCAGTAGCAGCAGGTAAAAAGGAAGAGTGGGTAACCAAATTTGGCCCAACACTCTGAAGTTCTTAAAATACATTCTTCTATATTGCTAAAACAAATAGAAATGGTAACTTTCGGGTATTGCATAATGTTTCAGTTTACTAGAGGAGGTGTAAGTACTGGACAGCAGAACTGGACTAGTTATTTTACTTAGGAGGAGACTAGGTGAGAAATTGTTACATATGCTCAGCACCTGAAAGGCTGTCAGTAAGTTTTTCCTGCCTTAAGCCAGGTCTGTAGTCCTCCTGCTCATGGTTGAAGAGCTGTTCTGCGCTGGGTAAGAGTAGCCCATTGCACTTGTTCATGCTGGCCCAGGCCATTTTCCCTGAGCTTGGCTGCCATAAAATGATCTCTGCAAAGACCTTCTAGGATTGCTAGGATAATCAGGACCGTGTGCATTAATTAGTGTTGTTGATGTTGTCTTTGTACTATGTGGCAAGTCATGCAGTTGATGGCGTTTGCTGTTTGCTACCATGTTTGTAATTTCGTGATTGGAACCAAAACTATCAGGTGTTTGTGCTCTGGGGAAAGCAACCTGTGACCAAGCTGTTTATAAACGCTAGAGTTTATCCTGTAAGATAAGCCACTCAGCACATTTAAGCACATTTTCTGAATCTGCCTCACATAGCACCTGTTGCCAGTGAATTCCTTACAGATAAAATGAAAGCCTTCTCCTTAGCCACCCAGTTTGGGCTTCTGTGTCCATAAAAGAGACTATCACCTCAGCACCAGCTGTTTGTCTCTACGTTTGGCTGAGGCTGGACAGGGCAGAGAAAGCTACAGACAAGAATTACTGTTGAGTGTTGTTTCACTTAACAGCTGAGAAGTAAAAGTCTGCTCTGTTCTTTGTCTTTTCTTTCAAAAGGCAAACCTAGTATTTAGTAAACATACGATGCAGATTCCTCTTATATTTTGTTATTTTGGAAACTTGGCACTTCCAAGCTATTTGGTCAATGTAAAACAAGCATGACTGCACTTCAGAACTTGGAAAAATATACAGAATGGTAATCACTGCCCCTATTTGTGTTTGTGAGGACATCAGTGAGCACCAAGGGCCGGGGTTTCTTGATTTTACGTCTCAAGTATGAGCAATACTTGCTGGGACAGAAGGCGTGTCTCTGTTCTGTACTTCAGAGAGACTGGATTTGTTTACCATGTTCGCCATTACACTTAAGAATGAATGTCCGTGCTTAGCAGTAAGTGTTTGCAAAGGCCTTGACAGTCAGAGGCAGCATTTTTGAACAATAAATGCTCTCCTTATTTTGGGAAAAAAAAATAACTCCTTGCTGCAGAAAAACTACCTGCAAAAAGGGATGGAAACTAAGTAATTGTATGGGCTTCCTGGGTACTGCTGAGGCCTGGCAACAGGCGTGCGATAGTGTACTGACTCTGGCATCATCTTACCTGCTAACATACCTCTGGGTTTAATCCTTGAGTCTCATACATGAGCACTCAAGCAGAGCTTCTACCCAACAAAGAAGAGATTTAGAACAAGGCCCATGACCTGGAGAAAGCAGGGGTCATCAAAGGAAATTCTGGGTAACCTGGATAGTCCTTGGGCTCAAAGGACCTAATTCAAGGGCTATGCTGCATTTCTCACTGCCTCTTAGACAGAATCACTCTCTTCTTTCCTTCATCTCTCCCTCTTCTTCACTTTTTTTGGAGGACAAGGGAAGATCTCTGGGATCGAGGTTGTAATAAAGGGGGAGAAAGAGGGAGTGGTGTGAAGAGGGTGCAGCCAAGGATGTGAGAGAGGGGACAAATAAGGCAGGAAAAGTAAGTGTAGAGAGGTATTAGTAAAAGACACAAGTGTGAACGAAAGGAGGAAGAAGTAGAGAGTTGTCAGAGGGGATGAATGAAAATGTAAAGTAGCATGGCTCCATCAAAATTGATGGTGCAAGCTTGCAGTATGATGGATGGGTATGAAACTTAAACTTGGGTAGTTGCTTGTTCTGCACAGTGAGGAAAAACAAGAAGGATCATTTCTGTAGCCCCTCATGTTCCAGCTGTCTTCTAGCTGGTGCAGAGGAGGGACACAGCCTGCCGTGCCACTGTATCTTACAGTGATAGAAGTTGGAAGTTATAGTTGAGCCTGTGAGGTTTTGGCCTGCCCCACTTGGGCTGTTTGTGGGCTGGACAGAAGCTGGTCATGAAACAGTCAAGGCTACAATGACTTTCCAGACAGTTGCCTGGAGAATTATATCCACGGTGGGCCTAAGTAATGAAACTGTCAGTGATGACACTGGGATGGCACTGACCTACCATACCTAATTGTTTATAGCAGGCTAAGTCTTTTTAACTGCTGAGGCTTGATCACATACATAGAAGCAATTCTTCCCCAACCTTGACAGCTTTATCTGATGCTTGTAGGAAGGATTTACACAGCTCCAAAAAGCTCTGCAAGAAATGGTTCAGCATTTGCGTTTATTAATACACTGGAATCAGTCTTGTGGGATCCTACCACCCTGTCAGGATGGTAGATTTACCCAAGATGATTATTTATAGCTTGCTTCTGTAGGATAAGGATGATCCCCAGTCCTTGTTCACTGTCAGATTGTTAATGACATTCTGCATTGAATCAGCTCAATTGTTAAAATATGCTTCAGGGAAGAGGGGGAGAGAAATAACCCTTGGGCTGGGAATACATGTAATGCGTGGCCCTGATTGCACAAGCTTTCCTTTTTCTCCTCTGTTCTTTTTTCCTTTCTTTTTCATCAGGCAGGAATCTTGTGGGTGGGGGGAGCCCTGGTGTGCATGCTGGCATTCAGTGTAACAGCAATAGTTTTCAATAGTCAGACCAGATGAGCCCAGGGACATGAAGAAATTGCAGTGGCTTTTCATACCCAGCACTGCTGTCCACCCCAGGCCAAACTAAAACAACTGTCAAGTAATTAGTTTGGTCTGTGTGCCAAACAGCTCCAGCGACACTCTGCTGCACTGCAGTCCTGGTAGCACAGTGGATCGTTTCACGAAGTTATTTACTTGCAGAGCTTAGGTCTCAGGTTCATTAGGAGCTTTTATTTGTTTTGTTGATGTCTGGTTTTTGTTGTTTGGACTTCCAACCCCCACAGGTCAGGGTTTCCCATCTTTCCTTCTGATACCCAAGTGGTGTGACTCAGCAGCAGCTTTCACTGGCTTAAAGTATTGACACTGAGGTATGGGAACAACTACTTCACTAATATTTGTTCTTGCACTCAGAGATAGTGTATCAGGCCCTTTTTAGCCTTCCAGTTCAGGTTTGCAAGTGGTTGCTCAGTATTTGGTCTTAAAATACTTTTCTGCATTTCTTTATCATAAGCAAAAAGCTTAAAAAAAAAGAAAAAAAAAAAGGAACGTTGTCTTATCCCAGTACTTGGAAAAAGTTAACAGGGATATGCTTTAAATATCCAGTCTGGTCAGCCAACTACAGGCTTAAGCCAAGATTTTTGATGAAATTGTGATCTCACTGGAGTAAGCAAGAGCTTTGCCATTAACTTCATTAGGACCAGAATTTCACCCTTCCACATTTCTATGTTTGTCCACTGCAGGATAGAGACTCTGTTTCTGATTTAGATTTATGGAGCTCAGTTGTGTAATCCTTATTTAGCTATTGTATAACTTCCTTGCCTTTATGCAACAGCGCAAGAGAAAATGGAGAAAATACGGACTCCTCTCCTCCGCTTATACAAACCGCACAAGGAACTGTCAAAAGACTGGGGCTATTAGTGAGGTTTCCATCTTCCTTTAGGCCCAACACATCCCAAAGGGGCAGAGACGTTTGTAAGTCAGTTTCCTTCACTTTGGGCACAGTTGCATCAAAAGAACCCAAGAGAATGTGTTTCAGTATAAAGTCCAGTGACCTGGTTTCTCTTTAGAATCCTTTGTGTATTTTCTACCATGTTTTGCTATTTAAAGAAAGCATAGCATGTAGGACTGGAGGAAGCAACATAGGTTACTGAGACCAAGCCTTCCACTCTTGCAGGAAGCCACGCAGTAGGTGCTAAGGGTAGATAGAAGGTAGATAGATAGAAGAACCTCAGACCTTCCCAAGCCACATGGAAAACCCCAACACTCATTAACAGTTTAGCCCCTTCTATATAAGGCACCATACCCCATAAAAATTCCAGTCTGCCAGGGGAAAGGAGGAGATGTCAAGGCTATTGATGGTGTCCTAGGCCCCTGAAGAGAAATTTGTTTGGCAAAAATTCATAGAATCATAGAATCATTTAGGTTGGAAAAGACCTTTAAGACCATCAAGCCCAACCATTAACCTAACCCTACCATCCCACCACTAAACCATATCCCTAAGCACCTCATCTACACATCTTTTAAGTATCTCCAGGGATGGGGACTCAACCACTTCTGTGGTGTAGCTGTAGAGGGTCTCCCCTCAGCCTCCTCCAGACTAAACAACCCCAGTTCCCTCAGCTGTTCCTCTTCAGACTTGTGCTCCAGACCCCTCACACCAGCTTTGTTGCCCTTCTCTGGAGACACTTCAGCACCTCAACATCCTTCTTGTAGTGAGGGGCCCAAAACTGAACACAGTATTCAAGGTGTGGCTTCACCAGTGCTGAGCACAGGGGCACGATCACTTCCCTGCTTCTGCTGGCCACACTATTCCTAATACAAGGCAGGATTCCTGAGAGATCTTAGGAAGTCAGTCACACCTGACACAAAACTGGAGGTGATAGCAATCCCCATCAGTCTGGCTCGGTGAGAATTACCTTCTGGGCTGGCAAACCATGTAACATCATGAGTGCAGGAGCCAGCTGCACCAGCCTGTGCCCTAACTGGGGTTTGGTGACACCCCGCAGAGCATATCTGGCCCTGTTGCCTGTCCTCAGTGCCTCAGAGCACTGTGGGAACCAAAGATGACCCAAAGCCAGATCATGCATTGAGAGGGGAAACAAAATGCAGGCAACCAGCACAATTCCCGAAGAAAGACTTCAGTTGAATAAATTAATATGGAGCAGCCTGCAAAACACTGACAGGCTTCTTCTCAAATGTCTCTCAGGTATACGGCAAAATTGGATAGCAGCGGTCTTGTGGGTCTGAAGCTTGAATTTCTGACTCCTGGATCACTCCTGTCCTGTCACAGAGCCCCTTCCAGCAAAGTAGATGTTGCAAATAAGTAGGATCCTGCTGCCTTGGCTTTCCCTGGAAGGCTGCTCCACAACCTTGCTGTCCAAACAACTGCAAATTTTTTTAGCAACCTGAATTAACTCATGGCCAATGTACACCTATGTGATCACATTATTATCCTCCCTTCCTAGCCTTTATGTCTCAAGTGTATTTAGAAAAAGTACTGCTGTCCCCTCCCAAACTGTTTTGGAAGGTTAAAGAAGGCTCAGTGTCAGGAGAAAAGGGTCTTCATTTTTCTTCTCCTAGTAGCCTTCTCCCATGACTTTCAGTGTGTGAAAGAGCAGTTTCAGTGTCTCTTTCTGGTACTGACATCACTAGGACTGTGAGCAGTATTTTCCAAATGAGATTTTGCCAGTTCTTGGATCAGAGGTACTTCCCAGCCTCTAATGAAAACATGCTGCACAGTACATCCTAGATTCGCATAGCCTGTGTCATTGGCACACAGTCAGTGTATTGTGCCCTGGGCCACTCTCATCTTCCACTCCTTCCAAATGGAGAACGTCCCCCTTATTTTGAAGTTTTTGGTTTCAGTCCCTCAGTGAATGACTTTGCAGTTCATACTGGCACATTTTGTACCTCTAGTGGTTGAGAAAGACTGTTGTCTCTCTCTTATTTTCAGCTTCTTTGGGGGATGTTTTATTTTTTTATTTTTTAATTAAAATTCAGGTCTTGTCTAATTTAATGGTGAGTAAAGAACTAAAGAAAACAGAGTCATGATACCAAAAGGTAAACAGATGAGGGAGTGAGAAAGACATGTAAGGAGGTTTCCTAGATTTTTGTGGCTTTGTTTCTTAATGGTTTGTTACTTGATCACATCTATTTAATGTTAACATTAAGTGAGTATTTTGGGTAAGGATCTCTTTTTAAAACATAGAGTTCCCATGTGCTTTCAGTTAAGATGTGAGAAGTTATTACACTTCTTAGCCTCCCAGGAAGACTTCCAGAAAAACTGAGGATTACACAATTCCCTATTCCAGGCCAATTTTAAAAATACCCAGCTTTCAGACCTTTTCTCTACATAAAAAGGTCAAAAACCCTTTTGAGAAACTGTTTTGACACTTGGGAGTATTATAGTCCTCAGCAAATAGTCCGATTCTGATCTCCACTGTTGCTTAGCAAAGCCAGATTAGCAGTTTGAAGACAGTGAAATAACACTGGTATTAGAGTAGTGAAATGGCAAGGAGCATCTTGCCCGCCAGGCATAGTCCTTCCTTCATGTGCGAACCTGATCTTGTAGAGTGCTGTATTTCTGGCAACTGCATAATATGCTTTTCTGGTGACTCTCTTTGTGAAACGTTTGCTAAAAGATAGTGCTAGTAAAATAATCACCAGAGAGTGATCTTGCTTAAGCTATTTCCAGTACCAAATGCCTATTTGCAAAGAGAACTAATGCATGACAGCAAGGGGCTAAAAAAAGAAAAGGCTGATTTATCATTATTTGGGCTGTAACTAGCCAGGCAAGCACGACGATACAAATGTTTACAGTGAGGAACAAGTGTCTGTCTATTCTGAAAGGGCAATAGCAGCAAACACCTGCAGGTCTCAGCTGTCACTACAGAGATGAATACCTGTGTGGGGGAGTTTGGAGGAGGCTGCACTAAAGAAAACAAGAAAGAGTTACTGAGAAGTCAAGCAGCTTGTCAAGGCATCCTCGTAGGTGTGTGTATTGAATTGTCACAGTTTGAAGGCACAGTTTGAAGGCTTTTTATTAGCTGCTATTTTTGCATCCATTGCTCAAAAGGAAATTATCTGCTTCCCTACATGGACTTCTCGGCTCTCCTCCTCCGTCAGAGGCTCAGTGCATCATGTGTAGTGCTGGGGAGGACAGAGGGTTCCAGCAGCCCTGGAGGACGTGCACAGATGATTTCATGCAACTGGAAACAGTACAGGAATTAATGGGCCAGCTAGAGAGATGTAAATCCAAACTAGCTGCCTTGAAGTCAGTGCAGTAACTCTCAAATTAAAGTAACATAATTGCAAGCAGGATTAGGCCTAATGATTTTAGAAGGCTTTTAGGAGCTTCCTAAAGGTCACCAGAATGTCAGCATTTAGAAACTTGTATGCACCAGGACATGGCGTTACCCTGATGCTGAAGGGTTAGCAGCATGGCTCGATGCCTGTTAACTACTTGCCCATGCCAGAGTATATTCTGTTGTGTGCAAGGAAGCATGCTTTCTCCCCATCTCTTACACATCCCTGTCTGCTGGTGTTTTGTCTGGAATTGCAATTTTCTAACCTGCTCAGTTCTACACAGAGGCCAAATTCAGCTTTGTCTCAAGCAAGTACAGTTCCATCTTTTTTAGCACAGCTATAGATGTAGTCACTCCTCAAGTGAAGTTTTCTCATCATCTTCACACCAGGGTCATTGGTCTTACTTACAGTTCTGTTCCCATCTGTTTTCACTGACACAGATCCTAATGGGGGAGTCCAAGAAAGTTTTCCGTATTAGTGCTAGGAGATAGAACATCAGATGTCCAGAATGTGTAGTGTGATGCATTTAACAGTGAGTTCTTACTAAACTCTGTCTTGCAGGCTTAATGACAAGACGGTAATACAGAAAATGAGATTTTTAACTGGGACGTTGTGACATACTTTGTTTTTCCAGATTTAAGTTTCCTCTCACATTAGATGTGCAAGTGGGAAGCCAGCTCCATGGTTCCTGGTGCACATTCTCGTCAGTCTGTGAGATCAAAGAGTGTAGAGGGCAGAAAGAGAAAAACATAATGATGAGGGTGAAAAATGGAGCTGATTAAAAGACAAACTAGAGCGGAGTGACCTTGCTTCTGTGACCAGTTACTTGATTGCCCATTGAATTTCGGTGTCTAATTATTCCTTTGTAAATCCGCCCCCACTAGATTTACACTAGCATGATTCTCATGCAGGATGTCAAGAGATAGGTTCATCTTGAGAAAGTAAGTTCAGCCAGGAAGCAGCACCTAGAAACGTGTGCCAGGAAATGCAGAAATCCTGTTGAACCACGCTATAGCCAAGAGCTCTGAATGTATGTCAATCAAAAACTTAATGAAAGTGTTTGGAAATTTTCAAATGGAAATTTTCCCTCTGTTTGCTTCTGTTAAAAGCTTTGAGAATTTACTGTTTGGTCCCATTTTGGTTATAAAACAGATATTACAGTTTTCAAATGGATGGAAATTTTGGGTTTCCCACCCCATTTTTAAAGCATGTAATGGTGTGAGTTTTAGTGGGGTTACTCCTGCTGTATGCAGTTGGTAAGAGCCTTATATGCATGGCTATAGAACAGCAGGAAGTTAACATAGTCAGCATCACCAGTGGCTGACACAAGCTTTTCTGTTGAGGGGCTCTTAGCACAGATGTTCATTAACTTAAAAAGTCCTTTTAAAATTATATATACAAAACCGAATCATTCTCAAAAATAACCACGCATATGGATATAAATTGCAGGAAAGCAATGATTCACACATTGAAATTAGCTTTACAAACCACAATTTGAAGAGCTTTGCAGAACTCTGATGGAAATCGGCTCATTCTATTAAGTAGCAGCACAGCCCTACAAAGCCATTTTTGCAGGTGCTGAAATTATTTGACCACTGTTTAGATGTTTAGCACATAAGAGGGACATGTCCTCAATCCCAACCCTGTTACAAGTTGCTGGATTGTAGTCGGAATGTTGGTGGAGGCTATTTCCATTGGCTTTACTACAGCCAATGTTTTGTCCAGGGCTTTAGAAAGTGAAGAGTTTACAGGCAACATTTTCTAGAGACCAGGCATAGAACAGCAAGAGAAGTGATTTCTGTAGTTTTTCTTCCTGGGCCAGGTCTTTGTGCAGACCATTAATGCCATTTAGTAATTGTGGAGAGGAACCATGTGTAAGTATCTGGAGAGAGAGATACTGTACTGTAGTGCTACAGACTGTCACTTTTGGCAGGAAATCTGCAAAGCAAATGACAGAACTCCAAAGGTTAGCAGCTGAAGCTGTTGACTTTGTGATGCATGATGCGCACAGTGTGTGAGGAAAAGATGATGTGGAACAAAATGAGGAAAAGATCTCTGGGAGCACTGTGAGCACAGTCAGAAACTGGAGCGGCAGCTCCTGGCTGCTGCAGAGCACTGGTGCACCTTGTGCGACAGCGCCAAAGCCCCTGCCGATGGTGGGGACAGCACAGAAAGGCCACCCAGAGGGAGCAGGACTAAAGGGGAGCTCTCCTTTGAGGACTGATCACAGAATTGGCTCCCAGCAGAGTCTTTGCAGGCTTCCAGCTGGAAGGTTTTCTTATGCAAATGGCCTCTCTCCTTGCAATAAGAAAAGCAGTTGCTAGGCAGTTTTCCTAAATATGCATTTTTTTTCTGGGGCCCAAAGGACAATGGGCACTCTTTTGGCTCACAGAACTCAGGAAGCACGGAAAGGAAGAACTAGACAATTAGACTATGAAGTGCTATGTGTACCAGGATGGATCAAGAGGGCGAGAGGACAGCATCAGCTAGTAACAGAGCAGAGCCTACAAATCTGGCTCCGTAGATTCGTGCATGCATAGCAAAGCGCTGCTGATGGTGTGTGGAAATGGGGAACAGTGTGTGATACTGCAGGTCGCTTAGATCTTCACTCTCCCTGGGTCCTTCAGCTGTCTGATGGAGCATCTGGCCAGCCAGGCAGCTTGCATGTGTCCACTCCAATATGGAGGGGAAGGGAAGTCATTAGTAAAGACTTGGGTGAGTCTGAGACTGTTGGCATTGGTGACAGAGAACATGGACATACTACAGGTTACCTATGTTGTTGCAACACGTACGCCTTTGTGAAGCCTTTTCAATATCAGACATCATGAACAGTACCAAAGTTTTTGACAAGTTGTCAGGAACAGCTCTCCAAGCTTCCCAAAAGGTGATGACCCCAGAACTGAGGTGATTTTGCATCTTGCAGGCTCAGTAACTTTGTACTTAGACT
Source organism: Egretta garzetta (assembly GCF_000687185.1). Taxonomy (NCBI): domain Eukaryota; kingdom Metazoa; phylum Chordata; class Aves; order Pelecaniformes; family Ardeidae; genus Egretta; species Egretta garzetta. The sequence continues at coordinate 4,078,820 of NW_009258755.1, forward strand.
TCAGAGATAACTTGGCTTTGCATTAATCTATTCTCACATAAAATGAAGCCAAATCGCATCAAAATGCTGTCAAGCTTTTGCTGTGGCCTAATGTTAGGAAAAGTTGAAGGCCTGATTTAAGGTGAGTGAGGGAATACGCGTCTGATATCAAGGACGGATAAAATGAGAAAAGATCGTGATGACTCAAATGCTTCTGCCTCCATCAGGCAGGTAAACAAACCTGCCAGAAGAAAAGCCACATGAGTTGGAATTAACTTCGTACTTCCCAGTGTACTGAAATGCTTTCAAGAAACTTACCTAGCTTAATACACTTGAATTTACTTTCAGAAGTTACTATTTGTTTGTCCTATAACAGTATCCTTGCAAAGCTGCTGTCCAGCCCTTGAGTATTTGAAGGGTTTGCACTAAATTTGGTATACTGAATTAGTCAGTTCCTACCTCTCTTCTCCAGTTCATCACATCCAGGGCTTGATGTTGCAATAGTGGTATCTCATGCCTTTGGTTTGGGAGCAGAGTCAGACCCGTTGAAATGCTCAGGTAGAGGTACCAACCCTAAGAGGTGATGCAAATGAAGTTTCAAAACTATTCCCTTATTTAGTCTTATATCTTTGTGTTGTTCTCTGGTGAGACATAAAAGTTCTCTAGTCTGTTTTCAAGCTATTTCCCAAGGCATATTTATATTGGTCAAAAGTTTAGCATGCTGAGTAGATGAGCCTTAGTTTAAAGCCTATGGAAGCATAAAGTTGTTCCAAGTTACATCATCTCTCTTTGCTGATCAATGTAGTTAGCTTTTGAATTGTATTTTAACTCTTTATTTGACCTGGAATAAGCATGCTTTTAATTTGCAGTGGCATTTTTTTATGTTGTCACAATTTTGAGGAGACTGTTGGGGTTTGGTTTTGTTTGTAGAGCTACGTTCCCATATGCATTATGTGACCAGAAACTCTGCAGAATTGGTTGAAACTGATCCAAATGGGTAGCAAAACATATGCAATCAGAATACTTTTTGAGATTAATTTTACTTCTGAGGAGTTTGTCTAAACCACCTTATTCAGAGTTGAGTCATGAAGAACAGTGATGTGCTAGGCCACAGGTTAGAGAGGGAACTAATGAATGGTCAGCAAGGATTTTCAAGAATCTGAATCCTTGCTGATGTAAATGAGACCAAACCATTTTCAACAACATTACAGAAAATGCATGTGCTGCCATTTTTCTTCCACAGCAGG
>NW_009258755.1:4080103-4084057 GCF_000687185.1 Egretta garzetta
AACATTGCTAGCTCTAATTATTAAAAGAATTCATTACTTTAATTGCTCTCCTACCCACCAACTCAGAAGAACAGCTTAAATTCTTACACTTAAAAAGCAAACAAATGCTGAATTCTGTAAAGTGTCTTTTCCTTCCTGGGCCCTTTTGCTAAGGGCAAGAATTGTGAACAAGAAATATAATGGGGCAAGATGTGTATAATCAGGAGGCTAAAGAGCTATTCAAGCAAAAGGTCATTACTGTCTCAGAAGCAAATGCGTATGCACTGGGATGACTGAGAGTATAAGTGAGAATTTTGTAAGTGTAAGAAGTAAGTCTGGAAAAGCCCTTTCAGAAGGAGCAACACAGAGCACAAAGAAGCCCAACTACTTTCGAGGTAGAGATGGATACACTTCGGAAGAAGCTTAAATGGTAGTCACCCATGATACTTTGGGCTCATCAAACTGTCCTTCAGTCCTCTGTTCCATATAGCTCTGTTCAAGCTTTGCTCTGCAACTGGGAGACCTAGAAGTGAACATTTTTAAATGAACGTCATTTCAATTATTCACATAATCACATGCTTAGAAGCCAGGACTTTGAGGAAGAGCTATAGAGGGAGACTTTTGATTACAGAGTATAAGGCTGCAAATCTACATCTACAAAAAATAATGAGCCTTTGTAATATAAGAGTACATAGTTAAAATAAAATAGATAAAATACATACATAATTAAAATTAAATAGATAAAGGAACTTTGAGATTGTGATACTTTAAAGCATAAAGTACTGTTTTTTTTCTGTTGCTATTGACAGTGCGTATGATCGAAGCAGTTAGTTTTGTGGCCTATACAATTTTTATAGGAGACAGAAAGACACTGGTTTGTATTCGAAGAATGAAAACGTGTCCAGCTTCCAGACCAATGAGCAAACTGGCATTGACATCACTGGGGATAGGATTTTTACCTTTATCCTTATTAACTGAAAATTTTTAGTGGCTTTGCATCTGTTTTCACTTCTGTGTTCACTGCTGTATCTAAAGGGTGAAAAAAAAAAATCACATCAGCCTGTGATCTAATCCTTGCATGCCACACCATGAAGCAAACAAATGTTTTGCTGGAAATGTAAGTTGGGGTTTTTTTCAACTGATATGTCAAATGTGATGCAGTCTGATCCTCCCCTGGGAGATTATTTTATAACATCATTTAGACCATTGCAAGGTGTGTGTCTGAAGGGAGTCCTTCAAATTATTTTATGACCTGCAAGATTATGTCTCTCTAAGTCTGGCTTTAATAGTGTACACAGAAAGGGAGAAATCTTATCAGGGAAAAGAAATAATTCTCATTTTCCTTCTCTTTTTCTTTTTCTTTGGTGATAGAATTGTACAAAGATAAAGAACTGTTCATTAAATATATTGCCAGATATTTTTTGATAACACATCAGTGTTGCAGTTGTTTTGCTGCCAGTATAAATATAAAGGGGGAAAAAAAAAGAGGCAACATGAATGACAGACATGACGATTGAAAATCATTTGTCTTAATGTTTTTGTCATCTACCTTCCTTGTACTGCCTCAGCCCAATCCCACAAAATAAAAATGTGATGTTATCTGGAGAATATAGATTCTTTCCAGATTGATTTACCAGATGCCTGTCACCACCCAGTCACTTTGAAAGGCTAACTGATAGGCTGGGCTCTTTGCAAGTTACTGCTCTGCATGCAGTCGTTTTGCAGCTGATTACGCTGCCAATGTTATTTCCTGATGGTGAGATTTAGTGCAGCATAGCCGGCTGGCAGTATCCTTGTAGGAGAGTTTTCTTGCTTGTGAGCTAAGCGAAGGGCAGGGTCCTGCATTCTTGGCAGCCTGTCGTATGCATGAGCTGTTTGGTTTTTGGATTCAGCAAGCAGAGTTTTAAATCATCTTTAGCAAAACAAGACACACGGAAAAAAGAGAGATCAAAATAGAGCTGAATATTTCATGTCATAATTTTGGCAGCATGTCTCATCTTGTCTTCTACATTGAAAGCACCAATGAAAATGGGAATTTTGCAGTTTTCAGTCGAGTGACTTTTCCATGTTCCTTCAGTATCCTCACGTATTCTAGGGCTGGTCTGTCATGCCACATCAGCCATTTTTCAGAGAAAAGGATCTAGTGTTGAGTACTTGTGTGGGGAAGAACGTAGCCATGTTAAAATGAAGCTCAGTGCCAATGCACAGTGAGTGGAACGTGCTCCTCAGCAGAAATCTGATAGATACTAATTGAATCTACAAAATAAAGCTTATCTGTTGTTGAAGATATACAGGTCCAATACTGCAATTCTTTTCTGCAGAGGTGAATTCTGCTGAAAGTGATCAAAAGACCCATCTCACACAACTCCTACCTGTTTGCATAGACACACTCAGTTGTGATTTTTCACATCAATCATGCTTGAAGGAACATACAGTTTTGACCAACAAATGTTTCCATGGCAGTTTGGAAAGGGACTAAATGGCGGGTTTGGAGCTGAGCCAGCTTGTATATGCCTACATATTATGCAATATTAACCCTCTTGATTTCTGTCCCGATCATCCTTAGTTAGTAGAATAAAACACTAAATGGAAAAGGAGGGAACTGAAAGCATGTTGTACTACACACAGTAAGAAGCATTTCAAATACAGCTTTAAGCACAGCTATAAAATGGCATAAACTAGGAAATACAACGGAGTTTCACGTAGAGGTTTATACAGCTCCCTGTACATGAGACTGAAGGTATGTCTAGTCTGCAGGCACTGCTGGCTCTAAAACTGCGACATGAGCTTGATGCAGACTGCAAAGCTATTCAGAAGCAGTGTGAATGCTCCTTTTCTGGGGCATACACTTCTTCGCCTGTGCTACTTACAAAGTCCAAGCTAGCTGCTTTAAAGGTAGCTTGTGTTTTATATGTTGTCAGTCATGTCATTAGGGATATGGAAAACAGCATTATGTTAATTAACACAATTAATCAGAAAAAAAATGTAAACAGTGTTTCTTTCCTTTTTATTCCTTTTAATCTGGCAGTATTTTACAACCTCTTAATAGATTTCTTTAAGATAAAAGGCAGCAAAAATAGAAAACAAGGAACGAATAGATCTGGATCTGTTTAGCCTTCAGGTTACATAAAGTACGCAATTACACTGCACCTGTGTTGAATAATTTCATATTCTAAGTAAAGCTTACAGGGGTAGTGATGTGTTTAAAAACTGCCTGGGTTTCTCAGAACTCTTGGCTTTGGAATAATTGTGACCACAACATTTTGGGAGTACCTGTTTTCTTACTGTTCTTCTAATGTTGTTTCAGAGGGTCAACTGTGAGAAATGGAGGGAACTAGTTAGGATCAGCTTAGGTATTGGGGAAACGTAGATTTTCTCTAAATAAAGATGCAGAAAGTAGTTGGAAATCGTGTCCCTAAATGAGAGGAGAAAATGGGGAGCAATAGGTTGCAGAGCTGTCTGTGATTTCACCTCATAAATGATACTGGGAGTGAGCAAAAACACGCAAGAGGGAAAGGCTAATGTTAAAATAAACAAGAGAAGGTCCCTTGACTGTTCAAATGCAATGAGAACAAGGAGGAAAGTGTCACTACTACAGACGTGATGATGTGGGAAGGGGAGCTAGTTTGGCTAAGAAGCAAAATTAATTTTTAACATCAGGTCTTGAAAGGACAGTGGTGAACATGAAGATACAGGCAAAGTGGCTAATGGCACTGAGAACATGAAAGCTAAACCTGGAACAGGCATAGAGAAGAGATCCTTGAACAAGGTGTGGGACAGGGACAGCCTGTCCTACAATGGTAGACAAACATTGCAGCAAACTCTTTAAGCAGCATAAGCCAGCCCTGCTGCCCAAAGAGAAGGTCTTGCTCTCCTGATAGTCTTAACAGCTAATCTTTCTGCACCAACACAAATGTTGAGCCTAGCAGGAGAGCAGGACCTTCTCTTTGGAGCCACACTGACTGTGTCAGAAGT
>NW_009258755.1:4084094-4092842 GCF_000687185.1 Egretta garzetta
CGACTGTGTCAGAAGTATTTGGTTAAGCAGAGTGTCAACATGAGTAGCAGTTTCAAGCATAGATACTTCATTTTGTCTGGATTAGCTCACCCCATCTTTAGTTTGCACAGAATATTCAAAGTAGAGTTACTAGCATTTATGAAAGAAAGCTTAAAGTGGCTGATTTTTCATGGCAAGAGAAAAAGTTTTGAAGACAAAATACTTCTTTTTTTATGAAAATACTTGCTAGTAGCTCTGCACCTCTTACTTTTAACTTCTTAGCTTCTCTCACTGCTTATGAAACCACACACACAACAGAAAGTCAGGTCTGACTTTGTATCCTCTCTGTGACTTTGGGAAGATCTGTTCTTTAATTCTGCATGCAGTCTCCCCTCCCTTCACTTTGATTAGATTTAATTAGACTTTAACCCTCCACATTCCAGGCAGGTTGGGTTCTAGTTTTACAGATGCTTCTGTTTGACCATAGGTAGAGCAAATACTGCTTTGATCTTCTTGTTTCCCAGTGTCTTCCATTTGTTATTAGGTAAAGTCAGAAGAAGATTTTAAAGGATGAAAACATGTAAACAGTTCTTTATCTGCTCCATCTGTACCCTCCCTCTATTTTCTTCACATTTCCATTTTTTTTCAAGAAGGGTGACAATTTGAACTTACCTTTTCAGCCCATGCCCATCTCAAAAACATGAGCGGCTTCTATTGTGACAAGTTTTATTACAACCCTTAATGATTCAGGGAAGAGGAAGCTATCTCTTAGGTCAAAAAGCTACAGCTTTGCGTGCAAAGTGGTAAGAGCACAGAGGCTTCATGTTGGATTATGCTAGGTTCTCACTGGAGTTTTAATGTACAGCAGATTGATCACATTCATTATTGCACATTATATGCCCTGCTCCAAACTTCTTTCACAGAGAGCATGAAGCCATTACAACCTTAGCCAGTGTCTAGAGGTCTCAAGTTCTGGAGGTCTGTTCAAATGCTGGAGACTCCCAATAAGATGACAAAGGGAGCAGCAGTCCAACCCTGATATGATGAACAGGACACCTATATGGCAGTCCTACTGAGTCTTGCATGGTGGAGATGGCGAAATGGACAAAGGCCAATTTTCCTGTCGGATATAATAGCAGAAGATGTAATAAAGCAAACCTACACCTGTTACTCTTAAAAGATGAATGGTATTTTGTCTTACTCCACCTTCCCCTACAACACCTAGAAAAGAGAGTATTCTGTTAGAAAGGGACCAGTGGAAGTTGCCTTAAAGTTAACTTAATGGTTCATCCTTTCTTCTGCTGCTGAGGCTGAGAGCAGGTTGAATAGCATCAAGATCAGTTGCTTGATTTCCAGCAGGTATCTGGGTGCATTGTTCTGGCCTTCCTCTTCATTGCAAGCATTGCGACCCTTGAGAAGCAGGAAACACAGCTTTTGCTCCACATTGAAATCCCAGAGGATATTTCTCTGCAGCTGTAATTTTAATTATACAGGATGGTCCTTTGCCTTTTACAGAGCAACTACTCAGAATTTAAAAGGAGTCTGGAGACTTCCAGGGACAGGCAGGTTAAATTATAGTTATTACGAGGCAGCTATTTCAAGATTACTACCCTCTGAATAGCAAATCTCTCACTCCCACAAAACACAAACAAAACAAAAAGTTTACTTGTCCTTCCAGAATTCTTCTGGCACTCAACTCATAACTTGCAATTTCCAGCCCTTCACCTCAACACTTCCCTCTGCTCGTAGGAAAAAACTAATCATTACAGTTTCTGGTATGTCAGTCTAAGGTCCTGAAATTAAAAGACACAAATACTCATTTGATTTCAATAAGTTTTCATGTGTAAATGCTAAAATTGGTTCTTTCATGTGCATGAAAAGAGCAGGGGGGTGTACATAGCCAAATCTGGACATCGTTGTTGTTTTCATGGGGGTGGGTTGCCAGACAATTCCCAACATAAAAGGTCCTCATAGCCTTCTCTGCTGCATTGCTTAAGGTTGGCTTGCATGACTGCCCAAGCCACTCCAGCACATTGCTGAGAAGGGGCTTGGCTCCCACACTGTTATCTGGAGAAACACGGGCTATGTTCCCTCCTGCCATAGCTCTCCCATTGTATTCCTGCCAAGGCAGCATATCCTCCTCCTGGGCATCCCACAAGTGGGGTGAGCATCCATTCTTCTGAAAGTCAGCAAAGAGATAACAGGTTTGCTGTAACCACTGTGCTGATGCATGGTCCCACTGCTGATGCATTCTATGTTCTTTTAGTATAGCAGTTCTGAGACATCATAGTTAGTCCAGCAGGTGAGGAGAAATGCACACAGTGCTGAAGGCTGTAGGCTGCCCATGGCTGTGTAATGTGGCAGAATTATGCCCTGTGACATGTTTTATGATACCTGTGCTGGTGATGCTGTCTTGAGTTTTTCCGGCAGTGGCTGCTCACCGAGGTGTTGGTGTCAGAGATGGCTCCAAAAATCTCCTTCCCGAGTTGTAGCTGCCAGTGCTGGGTGTAAGCGTAGGTTACAAGGTTATTACAGCTATTTATCATGCATGTAGTTAACTGCATTGAAGCTCATCTGCTGCCTGCTCTCTCAGTTTTGTGAGATCTTCCTTACAAAAGCCTCTCCATGAGCTTAGTGTCCCCCCTACGCTTGGACAAATTGACAATGCCCTCCCATCTCCAGGCCATTGATGAAGATGTCGAATGTAGCTGGTCCTGACACCAATGTCTGTGCACTCCACTCTAACCTGAGAAGTGACCTTGAAATCCTATGTGCTGCTTCGTGTCCCTTAACCAGCCTTCAGCCCATTAAAAGGCCTTTCCTAAACCCTGCAGCAGCTTAGTTTTTTTAATAATCTTTGATGTAGAGCCTTATCAAAAGTGTTTTGAAAATCCACATACGCTTTGTTTGCTGGATCATCTTTGTTCACATTCATCCTGACTCCCCTGTGGGCCACCGCTAGGCTGGTGGAGTGGGATCCCTGTCTACAGAAGCTTTTGTCTCCCACTCTGCTCAGAAAGATACAGACAGGCTGTTTTTATCCATGCATCAGCTCTCTGGCACAGTTGCTCTTTTTAATGATAGTCATACACCTGCTGTTTCCCCCCTGCATACCTATCAGACTCAGGTGAATGCCATTTGGTCCTGACAACATTAGCAACCAATTTCTCTATTGGCTTGAAAAAAAATAATCTTCTTACCTTCCTATAATCCTCTATCATTTTCTGTTTCAAACATTATTTCTTACTTAAGAAAATCATTCTCAGTTGCGTGAGAGGGGAGGCTTAAACAAATGCTGCCAAGCCCTATAAAAGAGTTTTCTCCCTTAGGTCCTCCTAAGTCACTTGTAAACACTCCTTCTTGTGCTTCTTCATGTTTTACGCACTAGTTTGTGCTGTAGTAGCAACTCACGTGTGGTAGACCTAGTGTATCGAAATTTATAATGGGGTAGTCTTCTTCCTTTTCAAGTCAGTAGGAATTCTGCCTCCCTAATGGGAAGATCAGGTGCAAGACAACATAAAGTCCCTAGAAGAAAAGATCCAAGCAGAAGTTTCCTTTTGCTGGCCTTAGCTAAGAGCGACTATCCCGTCAGGAAGCAAGTTGAGCTGTCCTTAGCTGTTGTGCCTAAGAGCTGTCTCCCTGTGCTCCCCAGCCTGCACTGTGGCAGATCCCTCTGCCCGCATAGGAACAGCAAGCAAGGCCTTTGTTGGGTGTCTTGGGTACTTCAGCTCCAAAACCCTGCGCCGCTTCACGGCACGGTGCATTCTGACTTGGGTCTGAAGTAAATTCCCAGCATTAAGCTGGTTGTTCAAGTGGTTGGGACAGAGGAGGAAAGTTGAAACATTTGTTAGGTCCCTTGCATGAGAGGGTCTGCCTGGGACATAATAAGCTCCATCTAATCTTCAGAAAAGTGCTGACCCAGTCTAAAATTTTCTGAATGTTCCACTAAAAGAACAGTGGGGGTTTTTTCTTCCTTGTTTTGTTTGTTTGTTTGTGTATTCTTGGGAGCATGCCAGTTTTACTGACCTTCTGAGGGCTCCCTGCATGAATAAATCATATCATGGGGAACTTTGCTTAGAAAAAAAGACACCCAAGGAGATTCACCACTGCTGGCCTGAAAGCTTACAAGGAGACTGGGTGCAAGTGAAGGTGTCCTTTGAAGGCTGAAATCTGAGTGCTAACTCAGATTTAAGCATACATTCACCTCACCCCAGAATGCCCAGAAATCCCCAGGAGGCAGAACTGAGGACAAAAGTGCAGTTCCCATTGCCACATGGCCTGAAGCAGGGTCCAGAAAGTTTTTGGACACAGAGCTGGAGTTGAATTAGGTGCCTGCCCAAAAAAGCCATCAGCACAGAGGGATGGTGCCACAAAGGCTGTGTTTCCATGCGACTACAGTCCCGCAGCTAGCCTGGGAAAAGGAGGCAGGACTGAAAGGCTGGGCATGGGATCTCAGCCTTATTGCCTAGGCAGGGGTCTGTCCTCTGCCAGCTTGTGCTGTGGAGGGCCTGAGGCCCGCTTGAACCTTTTGCTCGCTGTAATCAGCAGTTTTTCTGGCTACAAACAGTCCTTCAGATGTGTGAGTCATATTTGGGATAATCCAGACTGTAAGTAGATGGCAGGGAGGGGGTCGAGAAGCGTTTGAAATGTTTTGAAAATGTGGGTAATAGAGGGTTAATCTGGTTTTCCCCTGAATGTCTGCTTTCTTATACCCAGTGTATGCTCAGTTTGTGCAGTGCCTTGGCAGAACAGCCCAGACCCACTCCTGCCATGGTCAGCATTACCCCTTCCCACTCCTCTGCCTTTATGCCCCCTTGAGCATCCCCTTTTTTGAGCTTCATCACCAGAATCTTCTCCAAAGGTTGGCATGACAGGTTCAGGGCGTTTGGAGGCTCGGTTTCCATGGCAGCCGGGCTCCTCTGCTCCCAGACGGCAGCTCGGGAGGAGACGGGAGGGAAAGCAAGAGAAAGTCATTAAACGTGCCAATTAGTATGCAGGGCCAGGGCTGCTGTGGCAGGCAGTGCTCGCAAAGGCAGGCAGCAGTAGGGGTGCCCTGGCTGCACGGCCGACCAGGGGAAGCTGGTCGCATTTGGCTACAGCAGGCAGGAGCTGACGGGCAGCTGCCCCTGGCTGGGGCAGCAAGGAGGGTACCACACCAGATACATACCCGTCACCTTACAGATGAGCTCTCTGGCATCATTCACACCCCCTGAGCTAAATGCCCTAGTAACAGGGAAGCCCCTAATTTTCTGTTGGGCAGGAACAGGGACAAAAATGATGCGTTCTGAAATTGTGCATTTGATAATCAGTCAGATATCATGGTGATGTTCAGCTGGAGAACTGCAGAGAGGGGAAGGAGACAGGGAACTTAACTCAGGTGAAGATACAGTATTTTCTCTGCTGCTGCTTAGCTTGGTTAGCACATGGCAGGACATGACTTTTAGAAAAGATGCAGCTTGGATACTAGGGTGCATTTTCATGGGAACAGGCCCCAGGGCCCTGCTAGGCTCCAGTTGTGATGCTGAGCAACATGCTGCCCCCTCCTGTAGAGCATCCAGTTTCTGTTGGACATGGCCTTTTTCTTAATTTCTTGGCCTTTTTTTGTAGTTTTTTTTTTTAGATTTCTCTGTTATGTTAAATGATTGCAATATTTTGTCCTGGGTTAACAATATTTCGGTCAGAGCTGCATGTATCTTACGCAGCTGTACAGGAGCTATAAACATTTTGCAATGTTTCTGAATAAACAATGCAATGTGACAGTCAGAGATTCTTAGGGGTATTAATTCTGTTGTGATTGCTTGCTTTTGTTCAGGCTGTATGGCGATCCTTTCCCTTCCCAGTAGGTAGGGTCCCAATGTTTGTTCCCTGTAGTATGTTTTAGCACTCTATCTGGGATCCAGTTGTTTTAAGACTGGTTTTATTGATCTTGTGTGAAGCTTTGTTTGTTTGTTTTTTCCTGTGACTTTCTGTAAAACATACCTTCCCTCAGTGCAGATCTTGAGTATCTGAGTTGCACATGGAGCAGTTTTGAGCAGGGGAAGAATTCCTCCAGAAATTCCTCCTGGAAGTTATAACAGAAATAATTTAGGGACTAGTGGTATTGCATTGAGCTGCTCCTCATGCCCCTGCCAACCTCTCGCCATGCCAAACTGCCCAGGGCCTGAAACGCCCTGGGAATCCCCTGGATGTTGGGCTCTCTCATACTCACGGAGGTGCCACTATCTACAGGAAGCTGCACTCCAAAAGCATTACGTTCCCTTCCACCTCCTGGCCCTCCAGCAGCAGACACTGCTGACATTTTTCGTAACAGACCTCTGTAGGTCTTTGCTTCACTTCAGAGCCAATTTAGAGGATGCACAATATCAAAAAACATGCTGTAAAATGCGTAACCTAAATTGAGTATCAGTCATGTTTTATTTTTAATTATCTGAACACATTTTTTTTTAAGTTTCCATTGAAACTGAAATCTTTTGGGAGCATCTGGCTGTTTTGTTTGGCTGGAAAACACCAACATTTTTCATTTCAAAATTTCCTGTTCAAAACTGTTCCAAGTATTTCATATTGTGAAAATGTTTGGTAGTTTTGCCTGATACAGAATCAAAGGCATTTCAAAACATCAAAAATTCTCAAAAAGAGCAGAACTTCTTTTTTTGACCACTGTGGTTTTGCTGAATAGACCAATAAGGTGTCTGTAAGTAACCTAAGGAGAAGTTCACATAAATCAGTTTGGATTTCTTGGGAAAGAGAAGTTTAAGAGGAGGTGTTCTCAGTCTAGAAGTAAAAGGTGAACTTTTCTGCTGCCTTGTTGAGTCTTACTTTGTTTATCCCATTCTTACACTCTGTCGCTTCTGATACTTCCGAATCACAATCTATTAACATGATAGTCAAAAGTTATTGTGATTCTTCTATCAGTCAGCCCTTAGAATAAGTACAACCATATCTTCCTTTACAGAGATAATTCTTTGCTCTTCTTCTTTGTATTGGCAATGCAGAACAAAAAGGTCTAGTGCTCAGTTCCACATGGACTGCTTCTGGATACCATTGCACAATATAAAAATATTATCCATTTTTTTAGAATAGTAGAAAAAAGTTGAATTCTGGAACCTGCATCCCAGCTCATGCTTACAGATGAATTTCTGTCTTTCATTTAAGTTAATGCATTTTTTCCTCTTTCCTGCATACATAATACCTATTATTCTCGTAATTAACAGTGATAGTATTTTATACTATTAACACCAAATATTAAATTTTAAATATCTTCAACTATTAACAGTCTTGAAAATATTAATGATAAGATTTTTCCATGATTACATCATGTTAAAAATAATTATTCTGGAGATGAATTTGTGGCAAATACACTTGTAGTGATCGGTATCCATCCCAGTGCTAATAATCGTCAGGAAGTGTATAGTAGTTCTTCCCTTGCCCTCCGGCTGAGAGCATCATGAGTGACTTGCATGGTATGGCCTTAGCATAGCCCCGCAGAGATTAATTTCACCCTTCATGCTAAAGCATGATCACAGAATCATAGAATCATGAAGGTTGGAAAAGACCTACAAGTTGAAGTCCAACCGTCAACCCAACACCACCAGGCCTACTAAACCATGTCCCAAAGTTATCGTGCCCCTGTACTCAGCACTTGTGAGGCTGCACCTCAAATACTGTGTTCAGTTTTGGGCCCCTCACTACAAGAAAGATGTTGCGTTGCTGGAACATGTCCAGAGGAGAGCAACAAAGCTGGTGAGGGGTCTGGAGCACAAGTCTTATGAGGGAACTGAGGTTGTTTAGCCTGGAGAAGAGGAGGCTGAGGGGAGACCTTATCGCCCTCTACAACCGCCTGAGAGGAGGCTGTAGCGAGGTGGGGGTTGGCCTATTCTCCCTGGTAACGGACGATAGGACGAGTGGAAATGGTCTGAAGTTGCACCAGGGCAGGTTTAGGCTAGACATTAGGAGAAATTTTTTAAATTAAAGGGTTGTCAGGCACTGGAATGGGCTGCCCAGGGAAGTGGTCAAGTCCCCATCCCTGGAGGTATTTAAAAGATGGGGAGATGGGGTGCTTAGGGACATGGTTTAGTGGTGGGATGGCAGTCTTAGGTTAATGGTTGGAGTTGATGATCTTAAAGGTCTTTTTCAACCTAAACAATTCTATGATTCTATGAAGTACCACGTCTACATGTTTTCTGAACACCTCCAGGGATGGTGACTTGACCACCTCCCTGGGCAGCCTATTCGAATGCTTGACAACCCTTTCTGTGAAGAAATTCTTCCTAATGTCCAATCCAAACCTGCTGTGGTGCAACTTCAGGCCATTTCCCCTCATCCTATCGCTCGTTACCAGGGAGAAGAGACTGACCCCCACCTGGCTACAGCCTCCTTTCAGGTATTTGTAGAGGGCGATAAGGTCTCCCCTCAGCCTCCTTTTCTCCAGGCTAAACAACCTCAGTTCCCTCAGCCACTCCTCGTAAGACTTGTGCTCCAGACCCCTCACCCAGCTTTGTTGCTCTCCTCTGGACATGTTCCAGCAATGCAACACCTTTCTTGTAGTGAGGGGCCCAAAACTGAACACAGTATTCAAAGTGAGGCCTCACCAGTGCAGAGTACAGAGGACGATCTCTGCCCTGCTCCTGCTGGCCACACTATTCCTGATACAAGCCAGGATGCCATTGGCCGCCTTGGCCACCTGGGCACACTGTTGGCTCACATTCAGCCGGCTGTCAACCAGCACCCCCAGGTCCTTTTCCACCAGGCAGCTTTCCAGCCACTCTGCCC
>NW_009258755.1:4096551-4155219 GCF_000687185.1 Egretta garzetta
GGGCAGAGTGGCTGGAAAGCTGCCTGGTGGAAAAGGACCTGGGGGTGCTGGTTGACAGCCGGCTGAATGTGAGCCAACAGTGTGCCCAGGTGGCCAAGGCGGCCAATGGCATCCTGGCTTGTATCAGGAATAGTGTGGCCAGCAGGAGCAGGGCAGAGATCGTCCTCTGTACTCTGCACTGGTGAGGCCTCACTTTGAATACTGTGTTCAGTTTTGGGCCCCTCACTACAAGAAAGGTGTTGCATTGCTGGAACATGTCCAGAGGAGAGCAACAAAGCTGGTGAGGGGTCTGGAGCACAAGTCTTATGAGGGAACTGAGGTTGTTTAGCCTGGAGAAGAGGAGGCTGAGGGGAGACCTTATCGCCCTCTACAACCGCCTGAGAGGAGGCTGTAGCGAGGTGGGGGTTGGCCTATTCTCCCTGGTAACGGACGATAGGACGAGTGGAAATGGTCTGAAGTTGCACCAGGGCAGGTTTAGGCTAGACATTAGGAGAAATTTTTTAAATTAAAGGGTTGTCAGGCACTGGAATGGGCTGCCCAGGGAAGTGGTCAAGTCCCCATCCCTGGAGGTATTTAAAAGATGGGGAGATGGGGTGCTTAGGGACATGGTTTAGTGGTGGGATGGCAGTCTTAGGTTAATGGTTGGAGTTGATGATCTTAAAGGTCTTTTTCAACCTAAACAATTCTATGATTCTATGAAGTACCACGTCTACATGTTTTCTGAACACCTCCAGGGATGGTGACTTGACCACCTCCCTGGGCAGCCTATTCGAATGCTTGACAACCCTTTCTGTGAAGAAATTCTTCCTAATGTCCAATCCAAACCTGCTGTGGTGCAACTTCAGGCCATTTCCCCTCATCCTATCGCTCGTTACCAGGGAGAAGAGACTGACCCCCACCTGGCTACAGCCTCCTTTCAGGTATTTGTAGAGGGCGATAAGGTCTCCCCTCAGCCTCCTTTTCTCCAGGCTAAACAACCTCAGTTCCCTCAGCCACTCCTCGTAAGACTTGTGCTCCAGACCCCTCACCCAGCTTTGTTGCTCTCCTCTGGACATGTTCCAGCAATGCAACACCTTTCTTGTAGTGAGGGGCCCAAAACTGAACACAGTATTCAAAGTGAGGCCTCACCAGTGCAGAGTACAGAGGACGATCTCTGCCCTGCTCCTGCTGGCCACACTATTCCTGATACAAGCCAGGATGCCATTGGCCGCCTTGGCCACCTGGGCACACTGTTGGCTCACATTCAGCCGGCTGTCAACCAGCACCCCCAGGTCTTTTTCCACCAGGCAGCTTTCCAGCCACTCTTCCCCAAGCCTGTACCATTGCATGGGGTTGTTGTGACCCAAGTGCAGGACCTGGCACTTGACCTTGTTGAACCTCATACAGTTGGCCTTGGCCCATCAATCCAGCCTGGCCAGGTCCCTTTGCAGAGCCCTCCTCCCCTTGAGCAGATCGACACTCCCACCCAGTTTGGTGTAATCTGCACTTCCCTGCTCCTGCTGGTCACACTATTCCTGATACAAGCCAGGATGCTGTTGGCCTTCTTGGCCACTTGGGCACACTGCTGGCTCATGTGTAGCCAGCTGTCAACCAGCACCCCCAGGTCCTTTTCTGCCAGGCAGCTTTCCAGCCACTCTGCCCCAAGCCTTGGGGAAAATGTAAGCCTTGGACAGAAATAATGAAGATATTTACAGGTGCTGAACTTTCCAGTTGTGTATTTCAATTTAGGCTTTTCAGAGAACAAGGACATGGATAGTAATGTTAAAGGATCGTTGGCCCAGTCTTAGACATTGCAGAAGAAATTCCTGGTGCAAATGCAGAGTCACCAAAAGCTGTACTTCTCCTGCAAGACAGAATGCAAATACATTAACTGTTTTGGAGGAAACAACTCCCTGTGGTGGCAGACATAATCCCAAGACCCTGCGAAATTTGGGGTCAGTCTGCATGTTGTGGTTCTTTCCCCAAACCTCTGCCTGAGCTTCACCTAGGGAGAGCCCAGAGGCTTGCCCCGAGAGGCTGTGCTCCCTGCCTTAGGGGAAAGCCCTATTTCTGGTGGTAACAGCTGAAAAGCAGAATTCCGTTAGGGCTTTCTGACAGCTGCTCACAACCTGTGAAATCCCCCAGGAGCCAGTGGAATTTGCCTTTTCTCCTGCCAGTAAGAGCCCATGGGGTCCTGCAGGGCAGTGGAAAGCTGTCTCTGTGTTCTCTTAGAGAAAGTATTGGTTCTGCCTTACTCTCTGTTATACCCTACCCCTCTCTCATGGAGGAAAAACAAATGAGCAAGGACACTGCAGTTTTTGTGTCCTACAAGCTGGAGAGGTGAAATTATATTTATTATTCTTATTCTCAACGTTGTGTTCTTTTCAGCAGCGATCATTCTCAATATTGCATTCCTTTCACTGAAGGAGAAAAGGGCTGAGGCTTCTCATAACTTAGCAGGGTTTTGACCACAGGTCACCTTGTGCAGAAGGCTGTTAAAATTGCTGGGTATTTACTGAAGTAACTGAAAGGCACATGCAGGCTAAGTAGGGCTGGAAGAGCCTTCCCAGGCTGCAGCCCATCCACAAGGGGACTGCACGCAGTAGGAAAGAGCATTATGTGGGACATAGTGCTCACTGATGGCTGCTTGTGTGCTTGCTTATTGGAAACACTTTGCAATACATAGAAGGCTGACTGGTCATCCATTCCTGCATGCTGTGGTCTGTGGTTGTGACCATTCCACTTTTTTCCAGGTGCTGTTCACCCTCTGTGCTCTTGCCATCTCTACAACCTCTTTTCTCTTCTGCTAGTATTCATCTTGACTCCTTTCCCCATTCCCCAGGGCTAGGGTGTTGAGTTGTTGCTTCATTTAGTAGATGCTTCTTCATTAAAGTGCTGCTGCTGAGCATAAAGAGGCCCTTGTTTGAGTAAGTTCCCATCAGGGGGAGTAAGCCATATTAGGTTTGTTTAACAGGGAGAGTTCTCCCCTGCTTTCTCTAGAGCCAAGACAGTTTTGGAGACAGTAACTTCCTTCTGCTGTTACTGTGTCAGGCCTGTCACAGGAGGACATGGGTGCTGGGAAGCTATCTGAACTTAAAGAGTAAGAAGTCAGATTGAATTTTGTTCAGGAATTGTCAGGCTTAACTCCAGTCTGATACAAGTATGGTGTGTATTGGCTCACATAGGATACCCATTGTTATCTCTTTAAAAACAGGCAAAGAAAGTACATGTAACATTATTTTGGGGTTTCAAATGGCTTAACTCCCACGTGACTAGTTCAACAATTCTCACAGAGAACTGGAGCCACCTCTCGCTTTCCAGGAAGGGTGTCATACTGACCATAACAGTGAGATCTCCATAAGACTTAGGTACCCTTACCAAATACACTGCAGTGCATTTACTATCATGCTATAAATACTGTCCTGTGTAACTAGATGTAAGTAATATGTCAAAGTTAAGTGGCATACATTTTGTGATGGAGTCTTCATCATCTTGCATTAATGCTGTTCCTTCACTACCTAGTTCATGGTTCACAGCAACAGAGCACCCAGTCACTCATACAGGGATAACTATGCAAAGTGTTCAAAAGAATTGAAAAGCATATTAAAACAGATCGACAACACAGTTCGAGCACTTGGAGGACATTAATTTAAAATGTCACTATTCACGTGGAATTACCATCCTCCAAAGCAACCTCCTTTGTCAGTGTTAGCTAGTCAGTAATAAGTCAACTGATAAAACAAACACAAGACTTTTATAATACTCATTTTGGGTGTCCTGGAAGGCTGGAGCATTCACACAGAATGGGTCTTGCACAATACAGTGGGTTTCCAAAATCAAAATCCTTACTTATCATAGGAGAAAGATCCTTTCAGGAGATAACTTAGTGGTGCATCTGCTTTTTGTTATCAAAAGCCTCTCAGTTAGCTCAATGACTGAAGTGTCTTGAAGGTGAACTCCTATCTGGCAGAAGAAAGGAAAATAAAAGGGGGCTGCAGCCTAAGTACGGGGTCAAGGCTAATGGGAACTTCAGAGCCACCCCCTTCCTGTAGGCCACAGTGAACCATAAAATGAAAGTATCCTGACAGATACAAGATCCAGGGACGATTTCAATGGAAATAACCACAGAGGGCACTATGCAGGGTTAGGTAAAGGTGACAGCCTAATACACAGAAAGAATAATAGATTTGCCTGGCAAGAAAACAGAAAACTACACACTAAGGCCTGAAGCACATAACATTTTAATAAGAACACCATTGAGTGCATTTGATAATACTTTGTGTGTATCATCCCAAATGTGTCCAAAGAGCATTATAAGGCAGCATGAATTTAAAAGGAAATGCATACTTAATAGAACAATATTTCAGAAGTTTTCATCTGAAGCAAATGAAAAATATTCTGAAGAACAAAGACTTACAAACAGTATTAAGGCTATAGTAAACCACTGTCTTATAACCAAGTTAAAGTGCAGCTGCTATGGTGAGCCCATTTGTCGTTTTTTACAAGTGCCTAGAAAAAGTGTTATGTATGCTATGTACAGCAAGGAGTCTCGTGTAGATTAGGACTTCATTGACCTTTATTGGCATTATACAAGCATAAGTCGAAAAACTAGTGCCAGGTAATTTAAATATGACTTGGTTTAGTACCTGATTTTCATAGAGATTGCTTTGGGAGTCCTAACCCAAAGTATTCCTGAACTGCCCAAAACATTGGGGCTGTAGACAATCTCAGAAAACCCCAAACAAATCGAAGTATGTTGTCTTAACAATGTGAGACACTCATTTCCCACTTGTCTTATTTTGAATGTCTCCAGAACCTCCTTGAATCTGGGTAGCTCTGGACTCTGGGAATGCTGCATGTAAGATTTATATTGAAGATCATATGGTTGACCTGCACTTTTAACGATAAAGATCTCAAAAAATTAAATGACTGTCCTAACTACTTCGGTGTAAAATTGCAGACTGCTTTTTACAAAACGGGGCATCTAACCTTTGAGCTCCCAGTTTTACTGCAGATCCTACTTTTATTTGGGCAGTGAAGCTAAAATCACTTTTCTGCACTGATTTTGAATTATTTATAGTATTATAGCAGTGCAGCAAGCAGAGGATTTGATGTTTAATAGGATTCTTATTAATCCAGATAGAAAGGTGAGCATGCATGAGGAAGGAACCAACTCAGTGCTGCATGGTTACAGTAAGGAGTAGCTTCATCCTAGGAGGATGTAGAAGGTTTTCCAGAATGATCCCTTGGAGCACTGTGAAATGTGTGAGGGAAAAGCAGGGAAAGTAGGTGTAGTTTTGGGTTTCTTTCCCACCCACCTCTTCTCTTTTGTCCATAAACCAACAGCATTTGGTGAAGGATGTGAGGAGTATGTTGCACAATCCATGGTGTGGTGTGGAAACCTGTATGTGTTAAATCTTCAGAGAACTGCTACCTGAAATGCAGCAATGCTGGTGCAGAGTCTGGAATCCTTTCAAGGATCGCTGTGATCTTCCTCTGTTCCCCAGGATCACCTAGTAATGAGCAAGTTCGACAGGCTTTATGTCAGAAAGCCAAACCAGCCACCCTGGTGACATGCCATCAGGGGATGCATCCACTCAGGGTAATTTTAGGGAGCTTTTCTTATCATCAGACTGACACCTTCTGCAAATGCTTGCATGTCAGGAGATTATCTGGCCTTGTTTTAGAGGCAGAAGGGAAGATGCTTCAGCATCACAGGCAGAATTTACAGCTTGGTGTTGGTGTTAAACAAATGCAGTCATGTGAATTCCAAAAGCCATTGCATACACAATGCAGTATAATGTTGCCCAAACAGAAAATGACAGTGCTGAGGGTAGAGACAGGCACTGAAAAGAATTAAGAAAAAAAGCAAACCCAAATACAAAACCAAAAACCAAATTTGTGGTTCCAAGCCCTCTGCTGGTGTAAATTCTCCCTTTATACCAGTATAGAAATTCAGCCAAGAGCTATAAAATGATTTCATCACTGCTTGGGCTACACTTTGGCTCTTGTATCCAAGAACAATATTTTAAGCATGGCTTGAGGAATAATTCAACATACGAATTTGATAAGAACAATTTAGAATTTTTCAAGCTCCATAAGAATGAGTAATTTTTTTTTTTTTTTAATAGCAGTTACTGGTATTTTTAATGATCATATTGCATGTTATTTGATGGATGCCTCATTTCAGAGCAAATGCCTGTTTCAACTCATAGAATGATGTCCTGGTATAAGTGAGGAGATAAAAACTAGAATTCATGGAAGAAAAAACAGAGAATTTTTTCTGTTCTATTTTAGTGAAACTTTCCTGTTTTCCAGTTTATGTAAACAAATTATGGGCCCAGAGAAAGTGAGAAGCAGAAAACATCATCAAGACTACAGAAGAGAAGGAAAATGAGCACAAGGACCTTGCCATTGCCTTGTTTATTAGCATCTGGCTGAGGACCAGGTCCCTGACAATGTGGATGTCTATCTGCATAGACTTAGATTAGCCTGTTGACACTATCAGTGTAGACATTCCTAGTGCAGGCACAGAAGACAGATCAGGATTGTGGCTGTGATCATACTTCTCCCATGCTCTTCAGGCAAGTAGAAATAAGTCTTTACAGAAAAGAGCAATTGCTAATTCTCTGAAATAATAAGGTTATTGGTCTTCCTTTGAGGTCATGAATCCTTGCTCTCCCTTCTTGATGCTTCTGGCTGGAGAAAGTACCTCTCTGAAATCTCTTCAGGCAGTCAGCAGTTGAGAGATTTGATCTGACATGACTTGCCCAGCATCATACAGGTAGTCTGTGAACAAGCCAAAATAGCTGACATAAAATGTCCCTTTTGCACTGATGGTTCAAAACAACCTCTTTCATTTGTCTGAAAGATGTGGAAACTCAGTACGTTTGCCCATATTCTTAGGATTTATGAAACTAAAGACTCTACTCATTTTGTGGCCTCACATATGTGTGGCAGTGTGTTAGTCTTGGTATTTGTAAGCCATGTGATAAATTAACCACCCAGGGAAAGGGGGAAAGGCTATCTAACAAAATTCAAAGAACTGGAACATCTGAGACATTCCAACTAAAAATTATGGTGCTCCCATGCGGTCTACATTATAAAAACACTTTTGTGACTCACAAGGGAGAAGTAAAGCTACAAAACCAAATTCTGTTGCTTTCCTCTTCTCCTGTGATGTAATTTGACATGACTGATAGAGCCAGACATGCTACATTAACCTACAGTAAATTTGAAAAAAATGTGGTTTGCAGTAGAATAAATAGAGGAAAAGATTGTGATCTGTAGTACTTGAGAAATAACTTTCAGACTTGACATCAGGAGTAGAGATTTCCTAGTGAACACAAACTGGTTTATGTGGTATGATGCTTGGTTTTCAGAGTCTGCCCTCGAGTAACTGCTACTTGTTGATATTGATGGTGCAGTTCAGCTAGCATCTCATCACATTACACCTCAAACCCCCTCTTTAAAAAAGCAAACAGAAGTTACGATTTCAGCTATGGTACAGACTCATAGAGGCCAGCTTTTCAATGCATATTAAAGCTTATTTTTAAAGCCTCCTTTGCCCTGGTAGTCCAGACTACTTGGGATTAATGTAAAAGTGGAATTTGATATTTTGTAAAATGTTTGCTTTGAAAATCAGAAAGGCAGTAGCTGTGGGAGGTTTAGATTAGATATTAGGAAAAATTTCTTCACTGAAAAGGTTATCAGGCATTGCAAGAGGCTACCCAGGGAAGTGGTTGAGTTCCCATCCCTGGAGTTATTTAAAAGATGGGTAGGGGTAGACAAGGTGCTTAGAGACATGGCCTTGTAGTGGACAGGTACAGTTTGGCTCGATGATCTTAAAGGTCTTTTCCAACGAATCAGATTATCCAATTCTATGTAGTTCATTAATATTGCATTGCAAAATTGTTTTGCTGTTGACTTGGACACATTAAATGGTCATTCCAGAGCCTGTGAGGATTTTAACATGCGCTGTTCCAGCTGCTTGTCATCTGGTATCTGATGCCTTTATCCACTGGTACAGCCAGCAGACACTCATGTGTGAAAATAGTGGTAAGGTACAAGTGATACAGTGACGACTTTTGTAAAGCAAACACGGAACTTCACATGAGCTCAGTATTTTGAGTTGGCAAGTCATGCTGCTGGAGTGATCAGTAACTGTATGCTATGGCATAACTTGATATGGCAAATTAGGAGAATACAAGGTGTTTTAAAAAGGAGAGGCCCTCTGGTTAAACATGCCAAGTCTTCTCTGGCTTACAGTAATCTCATCTCCCTGTTTTTTCACCAAGGCCCTGAATTCCCGTCTTCAGAAATTAATCTGGATGTCCACTGAATTCATTGAAATACACTGTTCAAGTTGTCTTTCCCTTCAATTTACCATAGTATAGCTCCCTTTCTTTTCACTTAGATTATCGTTTATTATTTAACACTAGAAATTTTTCTCATTCTAAAGTAAAAGAAATTGTATTTTAAAGGAATAGAATTCATTTTTTCATTCATACACATTTCATACTGGGACACTGAGGAGCTGTAATCCATTACTTTTCAGTGCTGCAGATTTCTACTCAGTTAACTTTCCTTCTGTCCCTCTGATAGGGGACACTTCTTTTAATCAGTGATGTGAATCATGTCACCTTCTTTATAGCACTCTTCTTATCTTACCTCCAGGGCACTTCATCTTCCTTTCTTGGAAGAGTAACTGCTCTGTAATGCAGTTACTACTACAGTTTATTAATTTTCCTGTATATTTGGCTGATCTAATAGGATATTGTGTTGTGTAAAACACAACAATAGATACAGTTTCTATATTCTTTCAACTTAGCATTTGAAAAGGTCTTTGGAAGATGCCAAATTGTAAGATACGTTAAGTCATTCATGTATTTTAATTCCATGTTGTCCCTTCACTTCATTCCACCCTTTTGGCAGAATTGTTTCTAGCCCTCCATAAGCATTGCTGAGAAGTTTGATAGGAACTACATGTTACAGTGTGTGGCCCACCTACATAGAACTGTAGGAATAGCTTCTCCAAAGGCCTCTCTAGTTGAGGATCCTGTCACTGTGAGTAACCAGTGCTTGCAGAAGAGTATGAAAACAGGTTAAGAATTTATTAATATTTCCCTCATGTACCCTCTTAGCCTCCAGCACTCAGAAGCTCAGGTGCTTCCTGGGCCAGAGATGGTATCTTTGTGTTTGATAGCCCTTGTCAGGTTTTATCCTCCATGAGTGTGTTTAATCACTTTGATCCCAGGTAAGCCTTGGGTGCTGGCAGTATCTTGTGGCAATGAGTTCCACAAGCAACTATACATTATACGAGGGGTACCTCTCTTTGTTTGTTATGAACCTGCCATTTACAAATTTCATTTGTTGTCTTCTGGTTCTTGTGTTATGTGAAACTCTGGGTAATTGGTCTTTCTTCATCTTCTCCATACCACTCATGGTTTCATGGAAACTAATGAGAAGAACTTTATCTCCAGTGACATGAAGTTGACACACCATATTGAACTAATGTTGTACAATTGATGAGAGAATTTACAGTGTAATAAATGTTGTTCTAGGTATTGTTTCAGTTTTCTGACAAGACTACTGGTAGAATTAATTAAGAACTTTAGACATAAGCCCCTTTAGAATAGAGATGAACCAAAGCAGAGTTAAAAGTGAAAATTAAAGGACACTTCTTTAGCTATTGGCTAATAATCTGCCTTATTTCATAACTCAGTAACCTCATGTGCCGGAGTGGTATGGCTTGTTAAGACTGTGAAAATAATATATTGCTTTTCTGCAAGTGGACATGGCAAGACCGATGATACTTTAAGAGGAGAGATTTACTCTGTCGGCAAGGCCAGGGCGTGGAAGAAATGAAAAAAAACAATTATTGATTTTTTCTTGTGCCGAGAGAAACATTTGCCAGCATTTTATGAGGGGGAAAGAGCAGATGTTCACCAAGAGAGGAGAGGTTTTCAGTTTTAGCAATAAGACATGATAATTTTTGCAGAGAACATTTCTTTGCAGTTATATCATCCTGAGATGGAGAAACAAGTCAGAAGACCAAAACATAAATAGCAAAAACTACCCCGAAATGCTGTAATCCCACAAGTATACAGGATGCTTTCTTTAGGAGGGGGTGAAAAAATGAGTCAAAAGGTACAGCTTGGTTCCAGTTTGACAAACTAAGATCCAGTTGCACTAAAGAGACTGAGTATATACTTGTTGCATGACAGTTAATTTAAGCATATGCTGAACTGTGTTGCTGCTTTCAAGACTACCACCCTGAATTGCAAAAGGTCTGAGACAAGCAGGGCTCTGGAGAGATGCAGCAGTCAAGCCAGACAGGGCACTGGGCAGGATCAGAGCTGAAACCCATGGATTAGTCATTCAGGTTCATTGGGCTCACAAAGTAAAAAGATTACTTTTATCCTGTTGGCAGAAAAAGCATCACTAGTCCTTAGAGAATACACAAAGTGCTGTGACACATTACTGCAATGTCACTCTGTGGGAATCGTGGGAACCTGGGAATTCTGAACGTAAATGAGGAAGTCTCTTTCCAAAGCTATGCAATTGGTTGCTGTGCTTTTTACTGCATGAATTCAGAGTAATCAACTACTTAAAGCCAGAAAATGAAAAAAAATGGGGAAAGGGTTATGTAATACAATGCCTGCAAAAGCCGGGGGTTGGATTTGATGTTCTCTCCAGGAGTGCTGGAGCCTCTCCAAGTATGGCCACCAACATTTAGCAGGAAGAGACATTGCTCCCTGTTCTGGCTGGTCCCTGTCCTGTCCTTTGGTCAGCCCCAAAGCCCTCTGTCGTCTCCTCAGCACCACAGCCCCCAGTGCTACTATGGTGAGACCGGGTTGCAGCTGGCATGCATTGCAAAAAGATGGCCAATCCATTCAGCCCTCCCTCTTCATGGTGCAAATGAGTAAGGCATAAAGCTGGTGTGAATTGATTGAGTGGTCATCTTAGCAACATTAGTTCTTGTGCCTTTCCCAGCCCCTAGCTTTCGTCTTATCTGTGCAGCCCCACATACAGCCTGTTTCTTCCCTATCTCTGTAGGTTCCCCCAGCTCCACCCACAGCCTCCTGTTCCCAGCAGGAGCACAAGGCTTCGTTTGTTCATTCTTTGTAAGAGCATACCCATTTCCTCACTAACATTGGCCAACAGGGCTTTGGGTTCCCATGGCAGTTGGGCAGTAGAAGTTGAAACAGTGACCAGGGCAGGGTATCAACAGATGCATTTTTAATTGGCATGGGAAAATTGCAGTGATTGCCTGTCTTTAGTTTGATGACAATCAGCTGAGGGCTCTTCTATGTAGCAGTAATATTCATTTGCAAGAAAGCTGGGTTTACATTGGATGGATGGATGGATGGATGGTCGGATGGACAAACATGTGCAGACCCTTGGGCAACAAAAATCAACTTCCACAGAGTTCTGTATTGTGGGCCTGGTTTCCTCCTTAAACCCAAAATTTCCACATTAGACAAGCCTCTGTCTGACTGCCTGTGAAGCAGGATATGGGACATATGAGCCAGAAAGGGAATGAACTTTAGCAAACTCTAAAATTAGATACCCTGCTTCAAGGCTAAGACATGGTGCTTCTACAGCAATCCTTGAAGCTTGACGTTTGCAAATAGATGAAAACAATGTTCAAGGTTGGCTTATCTGGCACTTTGCAAAGTTCTAAATTCATTTAAAAGATGAGTGCTGAAAGTGATGACAAGTGGAATGACATTGTATTGTTCGAAGTGCAACATTTCATACATGGAACAGCGTGGCAGTTTCCCCTTGGAAGTGCTCCTTTGGACAACATCATAGTTCACTGATCTGGCATAGCAGTCTCCTCCCTGTGGATAGTTTGCACATTGCAGAAGCTAATTCACCAAGCGTTCTGGTTTAGATTCTAGCCCAATATTGCTAGTAAAAGCAACTGGTGAACGTAATACAAGGCTACAGCCGGACTAGAGAGTGCTTGCTTTCATAAACTGACATTTGGAAGCAAGTACTTAAGTCCCAGAAAGGATCTGTAGAAGTGCAGTTCCAAATAATAATGAACGATCATAATACAGCTGCTTTCAGGTAAGCATCAAGAAAGTATACCCTAATTTGTATCCACAGAACGGTCATTTTTTCAGCATTTTTACAGCTACACTATAGATTTTAAGGTGATAGCATATTAAGTTAAAACTGTAATGCTTTTAAACCTATCATAACCTTAGCTAGACTGAATATAAAGGTGTTATTTACCTGCAACTGTAGTCTGCTTAGCTCACAACCATTTTAAAATTATGTGTATCAAGCACCACTGCAATTACAGAGTGCATAGCAGGGGCTTTATCCTGCAGAATGCTGATGATACCTGAGACCTGTGTAATACTTTTGTTTCTTATTAAAGCATACGCAGAAGCCACCCCTTTGCAGCACTTGGCACCTTTAAAGTCTTGTCAGTGTAGTCATATTTTCCTTCATTGGTCCTTCTTGGAAAATGCCCCTCAGCCTTGCTGAGAGTTTGGCAACAACAGCAAAAAGGCACTCCACCTCTCTTCGCTGCTGTAATGGCACAACGGTGGGTGCTTGGACTCAACTATCCAACAAAAATCAAAAGAAGCTCACAACCATCTGGCAATTTGTTTCAGGCATCCTGCGAACAGTGGTGTCCAGTCCCAGGCTTCAGTTCAAGAAAGCTCTGAAACGTGTGCTTCATTTTAAGCATATACCTATGCTTACATACCATCCTTAATGCTTTTATGAGCTGAGTGCATGTTGACTCAGTAACCACCGATCATTAATAGAGAAGGAATTGTGCATTTAGAAAAAGTGCCTTTGGTCAGGCTCTGACCTGTGCTTTTGATGTGGCTGAACTGAAATCTGAGTTGAAACTGAAGGTGCTGTTGGACCATGGGTCGATGCTCAGCCTGCCACAGGTGATGCTCAGTGCTGCACAGATATTCTGTCTTCATTGAAATGCTGTCTGGCAAGAAGAGCACCCCTTATAATACTTTTATTGATACTTTGCAAGTCATGAAATACTGTCTTTGCAAAGATGCTAAGGTGTTGGAAGTAACTTGCCTAAAATGGTTGATACTGGCAATGATAGAGATGGTGAGACCTCAGGACTTCTCAGTCCTGGACAAGTACTCTGCCCAGTGAAGTCTTTTGCCTTCAGCGACAGAAATGGACACAGCTCCAGGCAAGATGATGTGGGAACATCAAAGAGCTCTGTGGCTCATGCTTATCTGTAAATCAAACCCTTGGTGTCAATACTGATGAGTCAGGCTAGCTATGACTGCAGAGAGAGACAGCTAGGTCTGTGATGTTACAGATCAGTTCATCGCAGAGCCATCATTTGGTGGCAATTTATCATCATCACTCGAGGTGTGTCATTCATTTTACTGAATGACATTGGAAACTCAGCATGGAGTCCTACAACAAATACACTGTGGTAGCAAGGAACCATGGGAAAAGAAGATTTGGAGAGTGGAGTTTTGTAGTTGTTTTTTTCAAAATCTCTTGATGTAAGAGGTGACAGTTGAGAAAAAATAGAAACATATTTTATTGTTTATAGCTTTCATTACTTTTTTAAGGAATGAGGCAAAGAAATTGCAGAAAAGAACCAGTAGCAGAGGCTATATGGTGGGCAGGTCTAAGAGCCATTTTAATATTTGATGTTACCAAAAGCTGCTTATCACTAACCACCTTTTAATGCCACTTGCCCTTTGTCTGTGTGTATGTGGCTGCATGTTTCTAAGGGACTAACTTTTCTGACTTTCTAATGAAATACCTCTCAAGAGGTGGTTTGGAGCTGTTTTGTTGCCATGTCAGTTTAGGTTATGATAAGGTGGGAAACTGAAGCTTTGTTTGCATCTCAGTGTGTTTGTGTGTTACTTCAAACTCTCCACATCACTCGGTGACTTCTCAGTCAGAGATGATTAAAAACACTGAAGCACAGAGCCTTATAGCCCATCTGCCCACCAGAGCAGTAAACTGTAACACAGAGACAAATGGGCCAAATTGAGCAAAGTGCTTAAAAATGTGTATCCATCCTCTGTCAATGGAGTGCTCACATGAACATTCTTAAGTTAGGCAGAGAGCCTCGGAAATTGGGTCTCCTTTTGAATGGCTCTGAAACCTGTGCACAGCAACCTGCATTGAGTCAGAAGCAAATCTACAATGAGGCCAGGAACTGAAATCAGGAGCCCTGCCTTTCATTTGGAATCCTGACAAAAAGTACTCCTCCATTGCTCGCATTTCACATAGGGGGAGCAGAGAAGAGCCTAGTGATAGACCAAATCTATGAAAGTTTTAGCATGACTTTCTGTTTTTATGGAGTCAATAGCGAGCATTGACTTATGGTGATGCATGGAACAGGGTTGAGCTCTCACAGCCATAGCTGTGGTTTTGGTATGCTATGCTAACACTGAATTACTGACAAATAGCTGGAAATGGATGTCGTGTATGATTTAGAAATAATGTGAACCCTGACTGAACTTCTGTTGGGTTTTCTTTCCATTTGCTGTTTCAACATGAGAACAAGGAGGGCATTATTTATAACAACAAATTTAAAGTCCCACAAGGAGAAATGACACTTCTGAATTGACAGGATCTTGAAAGTGCAAATGTGGTTTCATAGCTACATACATTTTCAGACAGGAAAATGAGAGTTCATCGAAAGTTAGATGTCCTTGAAAAAGCTTTGCTTTTTTTTTTTGTTTTTTTAACTTCCTTGGAAATATTCGCAGCTGTCTTGATGCAAAAGTAATCAGAATATCTGTATATCTATATCACAGAATCTCAGCAGTTACACTATTTTAAAAGTACTTGAGTAGATTTCCTTATTGATGTGACCCAGAGTGACACATATCAGGAACTATAAATTGTTTAGAAACTGGAAATAAGAGATTTTTTTAAAAATTTAAATTAAGCTTAGGAAACCTTATTTTAAGGACGTATAGCATTCCAGGGAAAATGCAGAATGTTCTAAGAGACTTTCAGAAAGGCATTAATTCAGTGAAAGATCGCATTCAGCATGAGTTGATTTGGGATAGGAGTCCATGTCTTACAAGCTGCTTATTTTCAAAGGAATATATCCAAAGGACTGGAAATTTTTTTAAAGCTGTGTAGGACTGGGTGGTTAATGTGGAACAAAATAATTTTATGCATTAACTATGGAAATTATTGATAGAAAATAACATTACTTTAATGCACTCAAAATTAGGATCTTAAACCATACAGATCCTGATCCTACCGTGTCATGCAGTCAGACCACTGTGTCTTCATGGATTTCAGTTGATATGGCTGAGTTTCTAGGAGAATCATCAGTGCAGATCTCATTTAATTAATATTTTTTAGTTTCCTGAGTGCTAAAATGGAGAGTAAACCTGGCCTAATTTAAAGTGGATTGGTAGGCTAAGTTAATGAATAATTTTATAGAGCTTCCTCCTTCTTGGGTAGGGTGTGCCAAGGAAATGTTAAAGATGAGTTTGAACTTCAGAAACAATACCTTTGAGATTCTGCTGAGAAACCTATCATGGCAGTGATTGTTGTTGGGGCCAGAGGAGTTTGGACCATGAATTCCTAGTTCTTAAAAGCTCCCTGAAGTAAATGGTATAATATGGGAAAAAAAAGAAACTGTGGATTCTCCTTATTTAATGCCTTGATACTCTTCTTCCTTGTGAGGGTCTGGAGGAATTGCTTCTGACTCTTCCATTTGTTTTTCTCAGGTTGGGGGTCACACCATGCTGCCCATTCGTTGGATGCCTCCAGAGAGTATCATGTACAGGAAGTTCACCACAGAGAGTGATGTCTGGAGCCTGGGGGTTGTATTATGGGAAATCTTTACCTATGGCAAACAGCCATGGTATCAGCTCTCAAACAACGAGGTGTGTGTAATACATTCTCCAGCTGCATTGGGAAGGCTTGCATGTTAACTGTTGGTATAGCTTCTCTGGAGAAGGGACAGCAAAAAATTT
This sequence comes from Egretta garzetta, assembly GCF_000687185.1. Classification (NCBI taxonomy): domain Eukaryota; kingdom Metazoa; phylum Chordata; class Aves; order Pelecaniformes; family Ardeidae; genus Egretta; species Egretta garzetta. Next base: position 4,112,499 of record NW_009258755.1, read on the forward strand.
ATTTGGTGAAGGCAAAACCCCTGATATCAGATATTTATGGTATTGTCATGAACTTTGTGGTTGAATTTCTTCCTTTTCACCCTTTTGTCCCCAGGGTGGGTGGAAGTTGTCCAAGCAGAACTATACCAGCTGGAATTTAGCTTTTTACCTTGCACAGGATAGAGTCTGCTCTGGCTATTGAGAAAGATCATGAGTCAATGAAAAGGAGCTTAGCTATCTCCTGAATGGGCTTTGGGTGATTTCAGTTCCATATCATACATGTGGCAGAGTGGCTATCTGAAACCATTCTTGAATAGATTGAAGTAATCTGGAGATCTCTTGATTTCCAGGCAGTCACAAGTAACCCCTGTCCAGAGATTAGCCACAGTGGTACTCATAAATTTAAGAAGGGAAGGAGAGTCACTGATGCTCTGCGTGAGGAGGGTGAAACCTTAGCCTCCTTCTGAGATGAGGTGAGGTTGATAGATGTGTAGAGAGAGGAGGTATGGGATTAGTTCCTGCCTATCATTCCCTTCTCTCATGAGTGGAAGGGGCAACGTGGGTGAAGTTATTGTTCCTTGACAACTTACATGACAGTGATTTTTCCAGATCACATCCCGCTGCTCATGCATCTACCTAGCAAACGTGGCCCTTGGCAGGATTGGCTGGGTGACTGCCACCAGTGGGGCTATTTTGGCGATTTGCAGTTAACTCTTCCACAGATAACACCCACATAGCTGGCACAGCTTTGCTGATCCTTTCCTTGTGATTTCTTTTAGGTGATTGAGTGCATCACTCAGGGCCGAGTCCTGCAGCGACCTCGCACATGCCCCAAGGAAGTGTATGACTTGATGCTGGGCTGTTGGCAACGGGAGCCTCACATGAGGCTCAACATCAAAGAAATCCATTCCCTCCTCCAGAACTTGGCCAAGGCATCTCCAGTCTACTTGGATATTTTAGGCTAAAGTCTCCTAGCATTTCTCCTTACGGGCTGCAGGAAAGAATGTGATCAACTGCCGCTGAACTCCATTAAAATGTGTTCTTAACTTTGACAGTATTAATGACAAAGTTGCGGAGAAGCTTTCAAAGGGCAAGCAATGTGCACTTCTCCATCTGTAGACACATTATTGACTTTTTAGACATTACTGAGACGTCTCTCCTCTCTCTCTCTCTCTCTCTCTCTCTCTCTCAGTTTCTATCATTTTTTTCCTTCTCTCCTGTCTTTCTAATCAATTTGGCTTCTGCATTATTGTAACTCTGCATAGACAAAGGCCTTAAAAACCTGATCTGTTATATCAGCAGACTTCAGTTTGCCCACCACAACTAACAATGCCTTGTTGTATTCATGCCTTTGATGTGGATGAAAAAAAGGGAAAAATATATTTGACTCGAACTTTGTGATTTCTGCTGTACAGCTACTGGGAGTTTCTATGGATTCACCTACAATTTTTTGCTTCAGCATGTGGGTGGAAAAAGAAGACTGGTGTTCTCTACATGAAGCATGTTCCTTGCGGAGATAAAGCCAGATGGAAAGAAGACAGCCTTGTGTGATACACTATCTGGAGGAGCTAGGGGATCAGATGGCATGCAACGCCACAAAAAAAAACACTGAAATTATTTGATGGAAGGCAAGAGGGTGTTTAGCACTTTCTCTGAAGAGTCTTTCTGAGGACTAAAGGGATTGTTCAAGGAGGTGCTTTGCCAGCACCTTTCATTGCCAGATACAAGTAAAAGGGAAAAAGATGCTGCCTGCACTGCACACAATTATATTACAACATGATAAACTAAATACACGCCCTTATTCTGTCTTCTGGTAGGATGTTGTCATGCCACTGGTATAAATATGTTCTCCAGCTAGTCTTTTTTAATAAAGGCTGAAGCTAGGCTTATTAATGTACAGTATTAATTTCAGGATCACATGTTGAAACTAAGGATTTTGATAAGGTAAGACAAGCTATAGATGCTGGGGCAGGTGTATCTTATACTGTGCTTGTCCAGCAGCATATTCCTTCCTTCCTCAATCCTTTTTCTTTTTTTTTAACCGTGCAAGCGAAGCTGTGCATGGTCATTGTCAATTAATGCCCTTTGTGCAGAAACTATCACTCATCTTGTAGTATACCCTAGTAGCATAGTGAACTCATAACGATATAACTTGTTTTTCATTAGAAGTGGCTAATGGAGGACATTAGCCATCTTACAATGCCTTCACAATGTTACAGATACAATAAGCTGATATAACATGAATAATCTAAAGCACGGAGATCACTGGCTATGTTTGAATCATGGCAGGGGATAGAGATCTCTAGAGAAAACAAATAACTCTGAGGTTATGGCTTACTATTCAGAGTGCAAAGACCCTGAGCTCAGCACCATGTTTGTATTGGTACTTGTGCTGTCATTACCAACATCCACTCTTTCTTAAATAATTTATTTTTGGTTGGATTGGTATTGTATGTGTACCACATTTGCATGGCCACTGTGTTGATGACAGCTGCATGGGCGTATGTGTTATTTTTCAAATCGAAAGTTGACGATTTCAAATTTAGAGTTAGGATTATTTTTAATATGAATTCTTACAAATGAAAACCTACCTTACCTGTTCCTCAAGACTTTTGCCTCCCTCTGTGAGGGGGCGTTACTGCAAAAAAGTGATCTTTCTTTCCGTTTTCTCTTTTTGTTATTTCTTATTGATATGAGCCAGATCGAAATAGACCTTCATCTTTGTGTTGGGGATATTTTATTTAATAAATTAAGCATTTTATTTTTGTAAGTGTTCCCATAGCACATTTAATATATAATTTGCTTGCGTATATTATTTATTGAGGCACTTTAGGTTTTTCCTTCAGAAGCTTTTAGAGCTAGCTCATAAAGATTCTGAACATTTTCAAAAGAAAACAGTTCACTGGACACTGATGAAGTTTTACCCTTCTCAATGTCATTGAAAAGGCAGCATTACAAATAAACATGTCAGTGTAACTATAAAGCCATACTCAGTATTTCTTTAATAAACTAGAAGTTATTTCTTAACCGCTACTGAACTGGAAACACACAAAAAGCCAGAGGAAGATTCCTACAAAATGGGCCTTAAGATTTTATCTAGACTGTCTTGGAAGTTCACACAGAAGGCTAGATAAAGACTGAGCATCCAATGAAACCCATTCTCTTGAGAATCTGAATGTTGTGTTTTAAAGGAATTTGAAATTGATTTTCAAAACTACAGTGGTGGAAAAGAAAGGTGTCAGAGTCCACTCTTACTGTGCAGTGGGCTGCAGGTGGTGAGGGGGGGTGCTAAGTTTCTACCTATTCTGTCTTAGTTTCTTATGAGCTGAAGAAAAAGGCATCTGAGATGCTGCTTCTATTGGAAAGCAGGCTCCAGCCTGAAAGCAAACAGGTGGGTTTTGCAAGCACTGAAAGAATGTATACCAAAAATAACCACAAAACCCTGAAAATGTGCTTAGTGGCATCTTCTTTTTGATTTACTAGTGAGACTATTAGAGTCATTTCAGAGAATAAATAGTGTTACAATGCATTGTGCAATAACATAGCAGTATGTCAAACTTCTAAAGGACCAAACGTTCTACAGAGCCACCAGTATGGATAACCTTGACCTATATCATTAATGTTCTTGATAGTGCATAAAAATGTATAATCACAGTAGACAAGCTATAAGCTGTAGCTATACATAGTTTGTGTTTGTTCATGAAAAGGTGGGTGAGTGTAGCAGAATGAGCAGAGAAGAGGAAGAAATATGTTCAAATCACAATGAAGGGTGAGTATATGTGCATATTCATCATGCTTGCACTGTCAGCTAAATTGTGTACACTGAGTAAATATGACAATCAGGCTCATTTTAAAAGTCTTTCTGGAGTGTGCTATGAACTGATCATATATATAATATATATTATATATGTGTTTGCATATGGCATATATATATACACACACATAGCATATACATGTATGCCTATGTCTGTTGTATTTTATTTATATATGTGCAGACATGCATGCACATTATGTATGGGCTGTGTGTATATGTATAAATTTACATACACCTACGTTACTACAAATGATGATTAGAGTGCTACTAATAAATTGATAAAGTCTGCTGAGTAACCAAAATATTTTTTTTTCTTTTGATATTTCTTTTTCTATGTTTGTAAGTTCAACTTTTTAACTGGTGTGCAGCAGAGGCAGTGCTAGAATGCCAGAGATGTAACAACAAGCACTTTTCTTCCCCAGATGTTTGCATAAAAACATTTCTTCCATTCCCATCTCACTTGTTGATTTCTCACAATGAAATGGACAGACAAGCTTCCAAGCTCAGAAAACAGAGTTTGTTTTGCTGTCATTTCTGGGTTTGTGCTATTGTTGTTTTATTGTCCTAGAATAACAGTGCAGCTCCATTAGCATTTTATACTCATCTGCAGTAACGAAATAATTCCAAGCATGAGCTGGACTATTCAGAGTGCAACACAACTTGTGGGACAATGAGAACACCAAAATTCAGCAGTAATAATAGCAGCATTCACCACACTCTGTCCTTCACTCTCAATAGGTCTGCAGAACTCAGAACTGGCCATGGACAACAGATACTTGTAAAGCAACAGCACCCCATGATGCATGATGGAGTGTACCCCTTTTTAAAAGGACTTCATTCATTTTGATTTGTAAAACGATATATGTTGTCTACACTCTAATAGGTAACTCCCCATTTTTGCTCTTTTTCTTTCTTTTTTGTCCTTTCTTGCTATTTATTTATTGCTTTCTTTCCTTCTTTCTCTTTTGCTTTCTTTGCTTTTCTCCTTCTTTTCCTTTCTCTCTTTCTCTCTCTCTCTCTGTACCCCTCCCCGCCTTTCTGAGAAGTTGTTTTTGTTGCGGTTGATGTAGACTTTTGCAAAACACTTTTAAAAGGAATTAAATAACCCAATAAAATGATTAGGTCACTGGATGACTAAGGTACAATGCATATGTGTTGGAACAAGTCTGTGTCTGGGTTGTTGCAGCCTGTAACTGAATTTCAAATACTCCTTTAAAATGTGAGGGAGGGGAGCGGGGAGGGGCTGGGGAACCGATTGGGGTTTCTAATCAAAGATGAAGGTTTTAATAGCACAGGAAGTTGTATTTTCTTGTTGTGAGGGCTGGGATGAACCACTGCTGCTTTGAATCAAGAGGTCCTTTAGAGCCTTAGTTAAAACACCTTTATTTGGGTGGGGTGGGGGGATGTGCTACATTCATCACAAGTATGAAGCAAAAAAAAAAAAAAAAAAAAAGTCTACATGTTGCAGGGAAAACACTGGGAATTTCACAAAAGCAACCAAGGGATCCTTTAAAATGTGAGGGAGGGGAGCGGGGAGGGGCTGGGGAACCGATTGGGGTTTCTAATCAAAGATGAAGGTTTTAATAGCACAGGAAGTTGTATTTTCTTGTTGTGAGGGCTGGGATGAACCACTGCTGCTTTGAATCAAGAGGTCCTTTAGAGCCTTAGTTAAAACACCTTTATTTGGGTGGGGTGGGGGGATGTGCTACATTCATCACAAGTATGAAGCAAAAAAAAAAAAAAAAAAAGTCTACATGTTGCAGGGAAAACACTGTGAATTTCACAATAGCAACCAAGTGACTATTTTGCCATCTTTTGAACATACGTCTCAGGAGAAGAAATGGGAAATGATGGGTGTGTTATTTTTCCGTCTATGCATTCTAGACCAGGTCTGTGGGGGTTTTTTGTTTGCTTGTAGAAGGTTCTGAGTGATGATTGGCTGGTATTTTATAAACACTGAATACTTTGGGCAAGGATAATAGAAGCTGCTAGTAGTGAGGCCATTTGATTGGAATATGTGAGAAAACGAGATCAAATCGAATCTTTCTAGAGGCCTATATCTTGCAGCTTATATGTATCTTTCTGTAACTTAAAGAAAAGCAGCTAAGAATGTTTTATATACAAGTAATTTAATTCAACATTGATGTTTAATTGAATCACCAATAGAGAGAGAATTGATTATGAAATATTTGTCCCAGCCCTGCTCTCCACCTATACTTCATGTATATATTTCTAGATATCGCTCTCTTTGTCACTCAAGGTAAAGAGGAAGATATCTACATATAAATATAAATCGCTATATTGTCACTAAACTGTGACCTGGTGTGTAGAGCTATCTTTCTCCTTTCTTTTTTCTTTTTTCTTTTTTTTTTTTTTTTTTAATGTGATGTCTCCGTGGAAATATTTAGTGGTTCTTGTTTTGCAGTTTGTTATAACAAGTCATTGCTTTAAAACTTTCATTGCATCTTGGCTGATTTCAAAGTGATGCCTAGGTATCAGTGTTAAAAGTTTTGTTTGTGAATCATGTGACCAGCTTCTCTCGACATGACATGGAAAGTCTCTTGTATTACAGTGTATTTAATAAAAATGATGTCTTACAATAAACAATGTCATCCAAAAGAAAGAGGAAATGATTACTTTAAAAAACCTAAAAATTTCATGAAGTGTTGTGTGCTATTTTCTTTTGTTTGAATGCCTTTGCTTACCTCTATTCTTTTTGAAAAGGTTGAAATTAAGGAACAGTTTGGTATGCTTGCAAATATGACATATTTGCACTCTAAAGCTCTGAATAAAAAACAGCTCACTGAACTCGTAGTTGGTGAAACAGGAGACCCATAGTGATAGGGCAAAGGAATATCCAATCTGAATATGATGACAGACTCTTTCTTTTGTCCTTCATTTTCCAAATGAAGATCCTATTTGACTGCTTGTTCATTTGGGGAGCTGGCTTAGCAAATACCTGCTTATCTTCTAGCAGAAACAGGCCTTCAGGTATTCTCTGGCTTTTTGCTGAAAACTTCCCTCAAACCACGGCCCTGTTAAAAATGTAGTTTGTTCTTTTTAACTCACGTCAGCCTAGAGTGAGTGTATTGTGAACCAATATAGCATTACATCTAAGTCCTTGAAGAACATAATTAAGATTCAGAATGCAGAGTGCTTAGACATCCAAAGGAAGGTTCTACAACTTGATTAAAGATCCCTCCACAAACTATTGATCTAAACCAAGCCCTTCAAGGTTAGAGTAAAACAATACGAGAGCCACTTTACAACTGCATCTGCCTCCCTCTGCCAAGAGACCTCTCTGAGATTAGACAAGCTGGCTACAAGCATTCAAAAGGTCAAAGGATAATAATCCACTGAGAAGAAGCCTCAGGATAAAGTTTGTCTAAAGCTGTGAAAATGTCATTGAACCACACTAAAAAGATTTGTTGGCAGTTCGTGTTCATCCAGTGACTTAGAACTGCCTTACCTGCTTTCGTGGTAAAATCCAGGTACCTTCCAGACTGAGTGGGTTGTGTCGCCATCCCAAAATGAAAGACCTCACTGCAGACAACTGGCTGCAATGAAGCCTGATTGGCAGGAACTCCCAGCGCCAAGCCTGTGTTAAGCATCACCCTGCAGTCCTGGCACCACAGGCACAACAGCCCCACCATTCCCTTTTCTCCCGGGGATTTTTAAGGCCAGGATCACGTAGCGGCAGCAGGGACTGGGCATTGCCACCCCTCATGGCTGCTCTGCGTCATGAGACACGAAGTCAGGTGGGCCAGCGGGGCCCACGGAAAGCCTTAGCAGTGCACTCAGTGGTTTTGCAGCTTTACAACAGGGCAGGCTGGTTGTTCCTCTCCTGTGCAGTCGAGCCCCCTCAAGACTACAGTTTGAGCTTCCTCTCCCCAGCAGCCCACGGTGTCCCATAGATCCTTCCCCCCTCATCTCAGCCTTCCCAGATGGGCCCTTGGGCAGGCAGGAGATGGTGATACATTGATACCCCTGCTCATCTCTGGTTGAGGGAGGAAGAGTCTCGTGTGTTTTCCTGTATTTCCTACCTGGGCATGTGTAGCCCGTCAGCACACACCATGTCGCAGAGAAGAGACTTACTTTACTTAAAAGTTATGACTGGTGCTATTTTTATTGCCTTCTGTTCACTGCAACTGTAAGGGTAAAGGTATTGTTCAGGCTGCACAAGGGGCTTGCAGAAGACCCTTTAAAGAGGCTGACGAGCTTCCTGGTGCTCCAAAATGTGTCAGACTTGGTAGCTTGTTTAAGGTCACTGGGTTCTGCTGCAAGATCCACAACCAGCCAGGCACCCTCCCATTTTGCCACTCAGCAGCAGCCTTACACAGTCTCACAGCAGCCAAAGACCCGTCAAGTCATCCTGCGCCTGCCTTCTGCATAAAATCCACAGAGAGTTGCGAAATACCTACCAGGGGATATGCAGCACCAGCCCTGTGCCTGCTTCTGCTAAGGCTCAACAGGCTTCCACCATTGATTTCACATTGAAGAAGTCTTTGTGCTTAAATGCTTCATGTAACTGGAAAATCAATCATCTTGATCACTGTATTATTTTAAAAGAGATTTGCCGTGCCTACTGATTACTCCCATTAGTATTTTTTAATGGATATAATAATTTATTTTTAAATCAGTGGGAAAGTTTATGTTACAAAGAAGAATGATGGCCCTAGAAAGGATGGAAGAAAATCTTGGATGTCATTAGGACAGGGTCAGGCAGACTCTACTAAACCAACTCACAGATTAGCTTACCAAAGCAGCTTATTAATATTTATCATAAACCATAGGTTCTGACAGGCAAGAATTCAGGCAAGAAAGAAGAACATTTGAAGTAATCACCTGAAGAATCACAAACTCATTACTACGCTAAGAGCCCTGTGCTTCGACTTCTTGAGGATGGTCTGATCGGCACAACATGCACAGGGTTCCTTCAGCAACTCTTACCTTTTGTGAGTTGGAGATTTTAGGGCTTGGGTCTATTTTTAACAGTGATGCAATGAAGAACACTAATTTTAAAAAAAAAGTAAGCAGAAATAGAGAGGTGTAGGAAAACAATTACTTTACTTTCTTGAGCTGATAGTCACATCATGCAAAAATATGTACTATCACAAATTGTCACAATTTGAGCAAAAACTCAATCTAGACCAGGGATTTATAAAGATGCTCAGAACAGAAGAGCTTGTGCTCTTTCTGGTTGGGGTCTCTATTACATTATATGCAAGGAAAGAAGAGAGGGGTGGGAGAAGATCAGAGAGCAAGTGAGCAAACCCTTGTTTAAAATGAGATGCAAATATTAGATGTGCCAGGGTCTGACCTTAAAGACAAATAAAACAGGCACTTGACAAATTGTTTACACATAGTTTGACCACTTGTGATACAGAAGATGTTTCTAGCTCTAGTTATTACACAAAGACTACTAGTCTCATGGAAAGTCCAGGTCTGCCACTCTATTTTCCTGAATTTTGCATATATTCTTTTTCTGAAACAGTTTGTTCAAATACATAAAACCCGCTACCGCTGTTCAGTGTGCCACAGCATGGGCAGAGCTGGCTCCAGAGTTAATTAATCTGAGTTTGCCAGCTAGCCCAGTTAGAAACTGTTGGGAATAAAGAAGTAATGTTGATTAGCAGAGAATGGGAATATTGACACAGGTAACTCCCAGGGCAGGCTCCTGCTCCAGGTAACACAGGTCCTTCTCTGGTTGCAACAGCAATGACAAGGCATTTAGCACTTTCTCATTCACAGTCTGAAACCAATTTACAATTGGTTTGTGATGGCTCATCAAAGAGGAAAAACCCTACTCTCTAGAGCACCTTTCTGTATGCCCTTCTAGCCCCCGTCCTGGCTAACATTTAAATTGAAACTTTTTTTCTTTCCAAAAGAGGCAATCAGCTTCACCCTCAAAGCAGATGGTTCCTTGCCAGTTGGTTTTCACACCTGTAAGTGTCCTTTAATTTCTGTGCGCTGATACTGCTGAGACAGCAGATGCTCTCAATACATGTGATGGTACGTGAGCAGCATCTATTGTCCATGCAATTGAGAGGAGAAAAAACATGTAAGTGGGAGCCAGCCCAGGTTGCAAAGCTGACAGAAGCTGAACTTGTGGTCTCCACCCCCTAAGCCATGCCCAAAGACCTGTGATATCTACCAAGAGCAACACGGGGAGGTCTCTTCTCAGCGTGTTCATGTCGTAGCCCCCCAACACAAAAGTTTTCCTCTTCCCTCATACCCCGCAATATGGGAGGGATAGACCAGCTGCAACATGGGTGTCCTCACAGGTGAGAGCACAGCCTTGGCCCTCAGGCTCATGTGGCTTTTGTGAGAGTCCTGGCAACCAAGTAGTCCCTGTACCCATGTGCCTATACTGATGGGTTTCTGCATACTCACACCCTGATAGAGGTGATGGGCATGATTCCCCTTTGCTGGCAAACGCTGGGTCCAATGCTGGCAGCTGGCATCCTGTCCATCTGCAGTGAGTTGGTGAGGTCCCACGGGATGCTCTTGGAGGTGGCGTGGCGTTACCTCCAGCGTGAGCAAGGTGTGAATGGCTGTGGACAGCCTGCAGCCTGTAACCCTCCGTGACTCTTTCCTGCGGCCTCTGGAGCACCCCAGGGCTGATACTGAAGAGGAGAAGGGAGGGAGCACACTTTAACCGAGGCAAGCAAAGGGCTGAGCATGCAATGGTCTTGGTCTTAGGCAAGTGGGAAAAGGTCTCAATCACTGGGATGGGAATCGCCTGTCATCCCGTTCATCACACTTACCCTGTGCATAGTTGCCCACACTCCCATCTTCACATGCTGCTGTGGTATCAGAGCACCCAGCCAGCAAGTGGGGTGGCTGGAAGGGCTGCAGAGCTGCCCGTCTGGGCATGGGCTGGTGCTCATGACCATGGTGTGTCTCCTCAGGAGTATACCCTCTGTTTTGGGTGGACCTGCTGTCTGGGGGGTGCCACTCATTTCCACTCGGGTAGCCCCATGTTGTTTGCCATGCAGAGGGCTGGCGACTGGGCTTGGCCCTGTATCTTGGTCTTGGCAATTTTTTTTGATGCATTGTGCAGCTGATTGCCTTGCCCTCAGCCAGGGGTCTGGTAGCAGAGAACCAGCTGGGACCTAGCCCTCTGCCAGGAGGGGACAAGCTCCTTGGCCCCAGCCACCCACCTTGTCTCCATGAGGTACTGCCTAGCTTCTCCCTGGCACAGCAACTGATAAATCACCCAGTGGTGTAGCTTTGTAGCTTTGATGATCTTGAGACTGAAACACTGAAATACCTGTACTGGTTTTATTACACCGATTAAATCTGCTCATAAAGGGAGAACCAATATGCCTTGTCCCAAAGACTGTTTAAACAGTCCTTGGAGGCACACCCAGTCACATCACTTTTCCCTCATTTGTCTCATCCAGGTGACCCCCTGGATGGCACCAGCAGTGTTTGCAGCTGCATGCCTTGCCACTGCTGGCTCTGGGTGTGCCCTCCTCAGCCCTAGGTGTTCCCACCACTCTTGCTGATGTTGGTTTCGGGAGCCAGCAGACAGGTGCATGGACAAACCCACTGCCAGGTGCCCCAGCCAGCCCCATGCAGCTCAGCGCAGGGAGGGCAGAGGTGCAGTCCTGCGCCCCTCATGCGAGCCACTGGTGCATTTTGCTTTTGCTGCAGCTGATCGCTATTTCTAAAACTGGCTTTTTATTCATCGGGTGATTTTTTTTCTCCACTTAAGTTAGTCTATTAAGAGTACTGCTGACATCCCCAGCTCCTATAATTAACATTTCATGAAAAATCACGGCCAGGAACGGCAAGTCTTTAGAAGACAAAATAAGACAAACATATGGATCTCACATCCCCTGCTCTCCTCTCCCTCCTCATCCCCAAACACGGGGGTTTTGGCACAGAGTCTGTTTGTCTTCCAGTTCCTCCAAGCTGTTACACAAGAAAGAAAGTCTCTGCAAACAATCCATTGTAAACTCAGGTCATCTCTTTCCACTTATGGTTTTTTTTTGCACTGCTTTGTGATTTGGGGAATTACATTGATGAATGTCATTAGCACCAGCCATTTTTAGCAACCCAGAATCTAAAGAGGCTTGCATGAGGGAAAGCAGATGGAGAATAAACAGGGTGCCTCCAATACCACAGAGGCCACTAAATAAACATTCAGTTTGCTAGGTTAAAATAACACCTATTGGCAGTGAATGTTGCTGGGGTTTTTTACTGGTGGGAGACTAATCACTCTGGCAAGAGCTAGGCACTCTGCAAGCTGTTGCAATCCTCTTTTGGCTCTCCTTGTGTTGAACAACCTCACTGGCTTCCATGCTAGGCAACCAAGTAGGGATCAGTGAAGTCTACAATATCAAACTGGTATTGCAGGTCACACTGTTTTCCTAAGGGGTCTGAAATCCTATTGTGCCATCATACACATTGCTTAGGGGTTATTTTCAGACTAGATTTGCTGCTAAACACCTACTTGTGAATGTGACTCAGGGCAGGGTTCAAAGCTGGCTTTCCCAAGTCAGAAAGGTATGTCATGCAAATTTGTCTGCTAGCTTTTTTGGACAAAGTCAACTTTTTTTTTTTTTTAGAAAGCCAGAAATACAATCAATGGACATGAAAATTCTTGATTTCAAGTTTGTGGCACCAATATGCCCAACCTGGGTCTTGCCATGATTAGCAGCATAAAACTGCAGAGCTGATTGCAGCGGGGGCTGTAATACCCAAACCAGCAGAGAGCATGGGCTGCGGCATGAGAAATGGGGATTTCTACTGGGACCCTGCCCAGGGATCAAACCTTGCTGTTGTTTTGCCTTTCAGAGGTCAAAACCCGGGGTGCTCAGGGGAGCAGGCGTGATGAGAAAGGACTTGGGAGGGGGTTAGATAACCTCATGCCAGACTAAGAAATCAAGCCAGGGTCAGCCCCAAAAAACCCTAAAATTGACAGTCTGTAGCAGTCCCTTGAAATGGCAGCAAAGCAAAAAATGGCATGCAAAGTGAGAACAACGGTGGTAGTGAAAGACAGCAAAGTGCAGCTGGCGTTAACATTCATCTTTCCAGCTGTTTGGCTACCTGCCGTATCACTGGTGGCACTGAATAGCACTGTCAGATCGAGGTAACCCTTCCGTGCCGTTACTTTCTCTTTAAGACATGCCGGTGGTTAAATCTATGTGGGCAGCTGGCACCTCGGAAACTAATGCAGCACAGATTTGTTGCGTTTTCCCTTAAAAAGGCACAGCCGGGCTGCCGCCTTGTCTCCCTTCTCGCCTGCAGTCAGCAATTCCCTGGTGAACAGGACACTCGGCGGGAGACAGACACACACACCAGCTTGTTTTTTAGTGATGCTTTGGTGAGGTTAATGCTGGCAGCCTTCATCTCACTGGCTGCCCGAAGTTCAGTTTCTGCGTCTTCTACTCCTGCTCTGACATAAAGCCTTTGTCAAGAGAGATGAGTTACCATGGCAGTCCCTCTAAAATAGAACGAATCCAACACACATCAATACCTGTACAATAAATACAATAAAGTACTACTTATAATGCATTATTCTGCATTCACTGGGTAGTAATTTGTGCAGAGGGCTGCAACTAACTCTTTTTCATGTAATTATGGGAAAGAAATTCTTCAAATCGGAAATGCTCTGTGCTTGGGAAGGAACAGAGCAGAACTGCCGAGTGATTAAAAAAACAGAGCTCCGGTTGCTAAATTAGAGTCGCTAACGAGGTTGCTCTTCATGGAGAGGCTGATCTACCTCCCCCGGCCATACTGGGTGCTGGATCAGGCTCATACTCTCAGAAAAGTGCAGGCTTTTAAGGCGTTTTAATAAGGCTGTGTTTTATTTTGCAGGAGATTGTGGTTGGTATGCCTGGTTGCTGCAGGACGGGGCAAAGATCTCGGCGCGTCAGGACAGATGGCCATAAGCCAGGCAGAGGGACCTCAGCCATATTCCCTTCCCCGAGACGGGAGGCATTCAAAGACAACTAGAAAACCAGCGATACTAGCACAGGTGTGAGACCAAAGCCGTGACATGATGCGTTTCGTAGCAAGGAAGGCATGGGTCTTCCTGGTTTGGGCTGCTCATCTCACAGCCCTGCCAGGCTGCCAGGAAAACCTCACAGAAGATGTCTGCCTTCAGATATCTCCTGCAGGAATAAAATAGCTGTTCTGCACAGGTGCCTCAGGCTGGAGTACGTGACCTAGTGCGGGGTCTTCCAGCCCTGTTACTCCCTGCTGGGAAGCCCTTGCATCCCACTCGATTGCGTCCAACACCCCAAGGCTTTCACATTAAAAGTGTTTTTCCCCAGCCTGTCCAGACCAAGCTGTTGTATTGCTTTGCTTAGTTAAGCATTCTAATTTTTTAATTTAATTTTATTTTTTTTTAAAGTGACTTTGTGTATCATGCTTTGGCACTTTTAGAAATCCTGATAAAATGGTTTTCTGGTTCAGTGGTTTGCCGCTCTAGCTGACCGTAAGCAGTGGAAGGTCTGTAATGAATATCTATGGGGAAACCTTCTCCCTTCCTCCAGAAATTAGTGGTAAAACTTCCTTTGCTGCAACAGGTGAGACTTGCAAGAGGTGAGCTTATGTTCAGATGCTCTGATGCCGGTCTGAATGATTTGGTTGAGCGAGCACTCGGGTGTTGTTCCACAAATATGCTATTCATTTCCTCATTCCTCATTCAAGTAACTGTTGTACTGCTGCTAACACACCTGTATAAACTTGTCAACCTGAAGACAGGGCAATTTTCCCGGCAGTGCTTTTGAACCCAATTCTTTCTGTTATATTCACAGCATTTACTGTTGCTTACAGTGCCACTGAATGAGGTCTGCGAGCTGGCACCAGAAGGACCTGCACCTCTTGCATCTTCACTGATACCTGCCACATCAGTATGCTTGGGCAAAGATTGTCTTCTCACGTGCTTATTCCTCCCATTATTATAATTATTATTAGTTCATGCAGTTAGGACTAGAGTTTGGTAGTTACATTTTTGAACTGCTGCAACAATATTTGGTAAAAAACTAATTAATGAAAAAGAGGATTTTAAATAAATTAATATGTGAGAAAAAGTATCAGTGGTGCTGTTAAATTGCATCTCAACATCAAGGCAATACTGCCTTTTACTTGTCAGTATTAAAAAATGCATTATTTCAGAGAAAAATTAAGTCACTTCCATGCAGTTGTATAACAGGAAAAAAATAGCAGCTATATGAAATATATCAAAATACAAGCATACCCTAGGAACAACCAAAATAAGGTTCAACAAAATACAAATGAATTGTTTCAACTGTATGCACAAAAAAAGCAGAGATAGAAGAGTCCATGTTGCCTTTATAACATTTCATAACATGATTTGAACTTATTAGTGACAGACTCTTTCTTGTTCTTTATTACAGACTGTCCCAGTTCTTAAGGGCAACTTAATTTTTTTTTAACAACTAAAATATGTTGCTGGTAAAAGTCCTCATACAAGAAACCAGTCATAGCCCAAAAGCAAAGCTGGCTAGCTGTTCATCAACTTTTCTCTGCTGAGATATAGACTTTCTTTAGAACTAATATTCCTAAAAATATATTTATATATCTACAAAAAATCTCTTTTAAAAGTGTAATTTTTACTTTAATTTCTCTCTCTCTTTCTGTATATATGGAGAGATACACATGCATACCTAATTTTTTTTTTATATAACCTCTTTTTAGCTTCTGTTCTGTGCTTTTTCAAATCTTTCTGAAATCCAGAAAAGCTCTGACAGTGTAGGTAAGAAGGGAATGAAAGAAAGCTCCAAGTAGCAGACACTTCTGGGGACTTGGGATGAGTGAGCGCTGTGAGGAACAATGACAAATCTGCAATGGGTACCATCCAGTAGTTTTATGGAAAAGAAAAACAAAAAAAAGCCAGGGAAGTATGGGAGGTGGAAAGATGAAATACACAGAAAAGTACAACTGTGTGAAATCTTTACACTTTCAGAATTAAAAAAAAAAAAAAGAAAGAAAAAAATTGGTTTGATATATCTTGGTCATAAAAGAAGAAAAAAAAACATGGACATGATTGGATTCTCCCATCTACTTTGGCCATTAAGTTGATGAAGACAGTACAGGATGAGACAGAATTTTGTATTCAAGATGAAAAACTGCCTGGTAGCTGTTTAGTGGTGGAACAGCTGATTCAATTCTAACAGTGAAAGTTTATGACATGCACTTAGTCTTGAAGAAAAGTGAACCGTCCACTGGTGTTTTCTTATGGTTAAGTGGTGGTCAGGCAAGTGCCTTAAGGCCTGAGGGACCTTTCATTTAAGTCAGTGGAAATATTCCTGCTATAATCTGACTACTGTGAATATAATGCTTTCACACACTCTTCTATGCCTGCAACAAACTCCCAATAGATATAAGGCTTCCACCAAAGAGAAATACTGAGACACATGAAAGTATGTCTCTAAATCTGAGCTAATGACCATTTTGTCTCTCAGTTCATCAGTCATGCTAGCGCCAACATATGTAGGAATTAATATGAACATAATAGAGAAGGAACAGAAAATATCGTTGTGTCCCTGGGTAAATCTCCGCTTCTTAAATGCTGCATGCATCTCAAACATTAGTGTAGAACCAGAGGCGATTCAAGGAAGGCCCACAAAGAAAATCCAGGTTATGGCAGCAGCTGTCATGCAAGAAATGTCTCAGTAGCATCCTAAATACAACCCTAAGTTGAAGACTTCAGGAGGTTACAGTGAACAACTGTCGAATCCTGAGTGGCGTGGTGAAAGTGAGTACAGCATGATTATGCATATTTTTTTCAGATACAAGTGCTGAGAGCCATCAGAAAGAAATAGGAGGATGTTCCAGAGGCAACAAGAGAAGATACCCTTCCATATCTGCAATTTAGCTGCATAACATGGCCAAAGCTTCTTGTAGGCACCAGGAATGAATGTGGGTTCAAAGGTTGCTCGACATACCCTGTAGAAGAAAAATCTACCAAAAAACTTTAAAAAGTTCGTCTCTGACTGGGGAGGTCCCACGATGATTGGTTTACAGCCCGTATGAAGCTGGGAAAAGATTCTGTTTATTACTGTGTGTTCTTCCTGCCCTGGCATCCTTCTCCAGGCACCTGCCACAAGAGGCTCCTGGGATTGGGAGACCTTGATGATTTATCAGGGTACAACCTCTCTCACCTGATTATTTCTAAGAAAGAGGGGCTGGGGTCACGGGAGCCACAGCTTTCAGTAGTACAATTTCCAGCAATACGAGTTTCACATGAATTATGAAATATTAGTTGCAATACTAACAATACTCTTTAACATCATTGGTATCTGACAATATTGTTTCTGAAGTATAATTAGTTGGGTTTTTTTCATTTAAATGTGTATTTTTGTTGATGAACCAAAGAGAACCATCAATAAAATTTCAGGTTGAATAATTAAAAAACAATACCTCTGTATTCAAGCAAACTCAATCATCTTAAATGAAATGTCCTCAGACAGGGCAAATACGTGACCTCATTAAAATGAAGTCCATGTTTTTACTTTCTCTTGCTCATGAGCTTTCTTTACATTTTTAATGATTTTTATATCACAGTTTTCCTATTTTCTGGTTGGTTTTACTGTGAAATGTGCTTAGAAGTAACTGGAATCTGTAGTGAAAGTGACTGTTGCAAAATGCAAATTACCAACAAGTGCACACAAAGGAAACAAACTAATGGAAGACAAAAATTTGTGCTCATTCACTTTTCAGTTACCACCTAGTCATTTTCCCTGAGACTACCCAGTCACTCAACCCCTATCCCCTAAGTGACTTAAAAAAAAAAAATCCCAGCCAGATGTTTGTTGTGCCAATGGCAGGTTAAAGTCCTCAGATAGATGGAAGTGATATTAAGTGAATAGTTCCTCTACTAAAAGTCAGGTGAAAAAAAAATCTGCAACATTGTGTGACCTCTGTTCAGATCCCTGGGCTCCTTGGCTGCCGTCCCCAAATCTCCCAGGCTGCAGGGAGCCAGGAACGGCCTCTGCTCCAAGTGGTACTATCAGTACCATCCCAGACTTCTTATATAGCGAGCCGATTGCATCCAAAAGCTTGCAAAACTGTAGATTATGTGTGGGGAGCTGGTTGCTAATACACTATATATGCCTATTTATAAAATACCTGTCTCCATAGTATTTAAAATGGGAAAATGGTGGCATTCTTCTGAAGCCATGAGCAGGACAGCTCACCATTATCTTCACTTTTGATGTTTTAATCAAAACTAAGGCTTCTTTTAAACTCTTACAAGTTTATTCATGTGTTTTGTATGTCACTGTATGTTCATCTCTAAACCAAAACAGAAGGAACACTGTCTTTTCCTGAAAGCTGGTAAGTCTGAGATAAAAAGACATATTTAAGACATTAATTCCAAAGTAAAATTATCTTCCGAATTATTAAGTAATTAATGATTTAGAGAAATAAAAAAGGAAAGGAGCAAAACCCGAAAAAAACCCCACAAAACCTGATGCTGGGTGTTCCTGCCACGCAGTACAAGCCACAGTAAGTAAACAGAGTACTCATTATTTTTAAAAATTAAAATAAAACTAAAAAAAACCCCAAGTAATAAAAAACAGCCACTTCACTCGTATTCCTGAGATATTATTTAGATGAGAGTTTCAAGCAGAGGTTTACATTGAGGATGGCTCCTCCACTGGTGGGGATGATGTTTTTTCTCAGTGCACCAGGCAGAAACAAACACAATTTATAGATGAGCAAAGATTTTAGTCTGTAGTGGATTCTAGACTGCTTATTTGGGATAATGTAATTAATAAATAAAAGAAGAGAGTGAGGTCAAGTGAGCCTTATGCCACCAGAGAACATTTTAAAATCAACTGTTTACAAGAAATCATTTAAGGGGTTGGGTTGATGCAAATGAATAGTAAATCCCACTAGCTCTATCTGCAAAATATGAAGCTTCTTTGTAAGGAAGACAGAGTCTGATGTTCCTGTAGCCTGATGTTTGTTTCTCTCCAGAAACGCTGTTGAGCAAGAGCATTGTTTGTTCTTGATGTTTTTGTGGTCTTCTGTTCTTCTAATCTGCCCTTTCGCTTCTCTGTTCACTTGTGTTGAGCTCTTAGGGTGGGGAGGTAAATAAACAAAAATGCACGTGTAACAGCACACGAAGATTTAGAAGAACGAGAGGATGTAGCTGCAGAAGATTGCAGGTGGGGTAGTCCCTCCCAGCAGGACATACAGGGTGAATCAGGCAGAAAGGGTGAGAAACCTCAGCAGCCTGAGAAAAAAACTACCAATAATGTCAGAAATCAGGTTTCTGTGAAGAGGCACTTAATTGCCCTAAGTGACATGGAAGTTGCAGGATGTTTCACACACACTGTGCAGGCCACTTGTGTTCAAGGCAGCAGTAGATTAAGAGTATTTGTAGATAGCACCAAACAGAGGCAATCTGACACAGGTGTAAGACAACCAGCTTACATGTTGCCTATTTTAAAAAGCCACCATTCACCCTGTTAAGCTATTTACACAGTGATAATACTCTGAATAGGGAGATAACTGTGCTAGGAGTTTCCTTATGCTGTGCACTACATATACATTACATGCCACCTACATCGTATGTGGCAGACAGCTAATTCATTCCCACTCAAGTTTGGGAAGCTATAATTCATCCCAAGCATGTGAGCATTGACCCCTGTCCCCCTGAGCAGAGCTCCATGCAGGAATGATGCAGGGTGGGACATTGGCCGTAACAATCACTAACCAGTAACCAGCCCATAATTTCCAGAGACCATTCTTAGAAAATTTGGTATAGCACTGTGCTTTTTTTAGGACAGTGAGATGGTCCTATAGCTCAGGACTGCACTGCCATTACAAATTGAAGCACATCCAGATGCCTTTGTCATTCACACTGAGTAATAGCCCTGTTTCTGGATGGCAAGGGTGCTAGAGCAAAATTACTTAAAAACTGGAATTAACAGATTTTCTAAATGCCTATATCCACAGTACCTAAAACAGAAAAGCAGCGACATGCCTCCGAAGCTATGAGCAGGACAGCTCACCATTACTTTCTCATTAATTTTCTCACTAATTTAAACTAGCGCTTCCTTTAAATCCATATATATTTATTCCTGGGTTTTGTATGCTGTCATTTGTTCTGCCATTTACGTTGATTCCTATCACCAGAAAATAAGGACAGATTGATGTAGAGGCAGAATGACACCTGTAGGAGCAAGGAAACAGGGACATCATGCACAGCTGCACACCCATTCTTAAAAAGCAATACAATGCTAACATCTGGAACCAGTTAGCACATTGACTCCCAAACTGTACTGCATCTTTTGGAGCATCTTTTGGCAAAGTTATCTCAAAGCTGCCCACAACTTTTCCTGCCAATTTTATCTTTTTCCCAGCCCAGAAATGGCCTAGGATTTCAAACACTGCTTTGCCCAAGTAAATGCAGAGAAGGGAGGTGAAAGGTACATGAAAAAAATAAGCACATTTTAAAATGCTGTAGTGCTAATTAATTTTTCTTAGATGTCATTTTTCTGTCATCAAAATAATAGTTTAGAACATTACAGGAAACACTGTAGAAGACAACAAAATAAAAACTGAGCTGAAGAGAAAACGTCAGTTGTAGCAGTGAGTAAAAATTTCCTACCAAAAAATTTGGTACACCAAGAAAACTGTGCATCACCCAAAGTAATAACTGTATTTTAATTTTTGTCGGTTAGCTCCATCTAATTAACACCAAGGATGTAATGGTCTGTGAAATCACCTTCAAGAGGAGAGTGGCCCTCATTAAAATCTCAATGCTTTGTTCACAGAATCCGAAAAAAATCTCACCAAAAAGACAAAGGTTAATACTAGATTAGAAGAAGCAGCAAGGTTTGATTGGTAATCCTGAGAGGTCTTCACTAGACACATTGCATAAATCTTGCCAAGAGCTTTGTTTTGTTTTAAGACAATTTGAAATCTTTTTTTTCTCTGGCTTGGTCTTTTGTTTTTGTTTGCTCCTTGGGACATAGGAACAGCCTTCTGAGTTCATCTGCTCTAAGTCAGTCAGAAATGTCTCTGTGCAGAGTGGAGGGAAAGGAACATTACTAATAGAAAATAGAGATTTAAGAAAAACAGCAAAATTATTCTAAGCATATAATAAATCCTTCTCAATATTTGCAAATTATTAAAACCAATGAAAAGAAAACTGTTTAAAGAAGTAATTAAATCCATAAAACAGACCAGATTGAATTTCCAGTTGCCTTTGTATCATTCACTTATAAATGGCCTAATAACAGATTTTGCAGAGAGGTAGAATTTTTCCAGAAGCATAATTTATAACCAAACAAATTTCTTCCTTGCTTAAGTTTTCCCCAAATATTTCAGCTTGATTGAAAGAAGAAGGTCTAGTAATGGTAATCCATTTAATTTCACCCATTTTTTGCTCAGGAACAAAACTCCATACCCGTGGATCCCAACACAGGATTATGATTTTCAAAAGGATTTGAACATTAGTTTAAAACACCCCCAGCTTCTGAAATGTGGTGCATTTCCCTGATTAGACTTTTAAAAATTATACGTTGTTGATGGCAAAGGATATATTTAAGGAAGACTCTCCTTCTTCTACTGATAAAGTCATTGATATTTTAGGGTGCAGTTCGATTGCTACTGCACACCATGCAAAGTGCCCCCAAAAACTTGGAGACAACTAGCACAGTCTTACTTTCCTTCATACATGCTTTCATACTGTACAGAGAAGAAAGCGGAACAAAACGAGATTTAACTCTGTTGTCTCACCCTGGTAGGGTGCAGAGCATGGGCCAAAGCCCAAGACTTTTCTTTCTTGTATTGAAGTGTGTTAATTTGTCCAAAGCCCGGGGAAGTCCATAGGAGTATTTGCAATTAGCTGACTGGCTTGAAGTCAAGCCTCAAATCAAATGAGACGTTAGTAATAAAAAAGGTATTTAAGGATGTTTTTGTGGTTACATTTTATACATGTATGTATTTTGGAGCTGTGGTATGTCACATAAATATAGAACTAAATGTTTTCCAGTCATTTATGAAAGAAAATAACCATTATTTTACTTTTTATTCATTTTAATACTTTAAATTTTTAATTGCAGTACATTTTATACAAGCACAGAAAACCACACACACATACACACACACCGTATGTAAATCCATAAGTACTATTTAAGTTTTTCTGTTCTTTGTTGCATTCAGCATGTATTTAATAATGGCACCAGAAGGGTAAAGTACCCAGTTAGTTCTTTTTTAAGTGAAAGATAATTTATCAACTACATCATATGAACAAATATGTCTTCATGTATGTATTTCTACACATATAAACACGACAAGCTAGCGGTGATTTCAATGGTCAGCAAAACGTGATTTTGAATATAACTAAGTCACCTACTTACATGAAGAGCAAGAAGGGATAATTGTGTTAAATAATTAATTAACAGGATGAAAGTGTAACAGAGAGATCTGAACAATAGAGCAGAATTTCAAGGTCTCATCTGGAAATAAACTGTACCAGTGCTTTTGCTGATTACATTTAGGTATAATTTCCAATACATTAGAGAATTTACTACGCCCTTCAAGAGCTGGGAAAGCATCAATTCAAGGCACTTGGTTTTGAAAGTATTTTAAATATTACCAAGGAGACAATTTTCTTCCTGTCTGATGATGTCCTTTTGGCTCCAGTATCAAAATCATTACATGTTTTTTTTGTAACCATAAAGCCATATCATAATGCCTCATCCTTCACAAATGCAAGTTAAACTTCACTTGTGATTAAATTTGAATGAAAGGAGACCGCTAATTTCTAACAAACTTGATGGATGTCTGTCTTTATTGTGATGACTACAGAAATTGAATCTCTTAACAAGTCAATCAAGTCTACAGAGAAATGCTAATACATGGGAGAGCTTGGCAGGATGAAGAAGAAAAGCATATTCTCCATTGCACAAGGCCCTTGAACCAAGGAGTAGTTGCCTGATGAACAAAACTATGAGATTGTATTTCAAATGAGACAAACAGCCTTTAGGCAGAGCAACCTTCTACCTAAAATACGAATGGGTTGCAGGGACTCGGGGCCCATTCAGCATAGAGCTGGAGCAATGCCACACTCAGATGCATGTGTGGCCCCACAGATGTGGGTACCAGCTCACAGGACTTTCCTAACAATGAGTATGGAAAGTGAGAACCTTTGACAGATGTACTTTTTAGGGGACAAGCTAGTCAGAACACTGAAATCTCAAAGACCTGCTCCAGAAACAAACAAATAAAAAGCCTGAAAGCAAGCCCTGTGCACCGCTGCATTGTCCTGCTCCTGACATGTGTGGGATGCCAGGTATGAACCTCTTCCCAGCCACCTGCACTGCTCCTGGCCCTGAAATTGTCCTGGATGCTGCCATCACAGTGAAACTGGAGTGGGAAACTCAGAGCCAGCTCTGGTCCAAACAGGGAGCTAGCTCATTAAGGCAGCTCGTGAGAAACAATTTATGAAGTTTAGGCCAGAAGGGACCATTAGATCATCTAGTTTGACCTTCTCTACATCACAGGCCATTACATTTCATCTAGTTATGGCCGTATTGTGCTCCATTAACCTTGTTTTATTTATGTGTGTGTTCCTGTAAGGCAGCTAGACCTAAAGTCGGGACGAGGAGAGGTGGACACTCATTTCTTCCCTTGGAAGTGTGTCTAACAGCTGGTCCCTCCTGGATCAAGTAAGGAAAGGTCTGTCCTAAGTTTTAATCTAAATATACCAGACCTTTTTCCACATGCTGGCTTTGTGTGCCTTTCTGCACTAAATTAAAGATCCTGTGAGCACTGCCTACTTTCCTTCCATCATCAGATTATTTCTCATTTAATCGCTTCAGTTGTTTTCTGATAAGCCAAATTTATTATGTTTCTGTCTGGAAAATGCTGTTCTTGTTTCAGCCCTAGTATCAGTTTTGTGTTTCTCTGGGGTTTTTTTCAGCATCGTTTTACAATTGTGCAAGATTGTCCTAGTAGTCAGCTTTGTACTGTACAGAGAGGTAAAATTACCTTAATCTCCTCTCCTATTCACTTCTTCCTTGTTTATACACTCAATGCTCTTATTAACTTTGTTATCACATCAGTGGAATTTCTCATGTTCAATTGCTTTTTGTATTGTGTCCCCTAATGCCCATTCAGGGCCATTGAGTCCAAGGATATGTTTCCACATACTGTCAGGACCGCCTGACGCCTTTGTTCCTAAGCACACAGCCTAGCACTTACCATACATTTTGTTTAATGACCCCAGGGACCTGCTGTATGGATTTTTTTATTATTATTTTTAACACTTCGCCCCTTTCTGTGGTGAGCAAACTATCAAACTCTATAGGACCCTCCCATAAATGGCATCTTTCAGCCGCATGCCACCTGATGATCACATTAGAAATGAAAGTGCTAATGCACCACAGAGTAACTCTGAGGTCCCTGAATTCAAGACCACACACTTGTGTACTTGGTCTTGGTGACTTCAAGCATTTGCATCTCAAAAGTTTAAGAGTGGACACAAACATTAAGATGTTGGGTATTTATTACCATTCTTAGTTTTGAATTCTCCACATCTGTGAGATTGTTTTTTCTGTACTATTTCCATTAAGACCGAAAACATGCAAAGATGAGAAAGAAGACAATTGCTTATTCAAATTAGAATGTAAGATGTTAAAAATGGAACTACTATCCTATTGAACTGGAGACCTTGATGGACTTGCAGAAGTCAGCAAAACCGCAAAAAGTTACTGAAATTCTTTCTTGTATTTTCTCAAGTCACTTTACAAGGCCAACATGGTAAACAAACAGTTAACTGGAGATAGGATTTCTTTGTTCGTGTCAGTTTGTTCATCCTGAATGCAAGGTCAATGCCATGATCCTCCTTTTCTAAGACTACAGTACTCTCCTGTGAAAACAAGAGATGTTGTGGTTTGCATTTATATTGGTCACAAAGTGAAATCAGCAAACTCAGTCAACATCATGTCACATTGTTATAAAGCTTATTTTTTTAAAATGCATTTGTGTATCCCCCTTTATTTCACAGACATGTACTTCAGCTTTTGAATGTAGTGTTGGAAAACAAGAGACCGTTCACTGAAGCTGGAAAAATCCCATGCTTCATAAATCAAGGGGACAATCTGGCCTTCATTATGGAAAACTCAGGGTGAAATCCTGGCTACATTGGAGTCAGTGGAAAAACGCCCATTGACTTCACAGAGGTCATGGTTTTGCTTTGCTTTCTAATGTGAGTGTTGGAAACATTAGTCTGTGCCTCGCATGTTTTCCTAGGTTGTAGGCTCACCAGCCTTCAGTCTGCAAAGCAACAAATTAATTGAGATGCATCCAAATAATTGGCATCTTCTTGCAATCTTCAGTGTCTCTCTTAGGGCTAGTTACAAGCTGCACTGCCATATGTGGTAATAAATCCTGATGTTTAGCTAACAGACCACAAGGCAGCCTTTCCTGAACTCTTTCACTTCTCCTTCTCAAGAGAAGTATCTTTTCCCCACTTCCACCAAGTTTCTCTTTCACCTCTCTCGGTGATGGGCCTGGGACGGAGGGTGCAGGTAGAGGGGCAGCCTGCTTTCTGCCCCAACATGCAAGGCCTTAGTGAAGCAGCAGCAGCAGAACTGTGCTTTACTCTGTGATGGCTGGATGCTTCCCTCAGTGAATTGCTCCCAGGACGCATCACCAGAGAAACTCATGATGCCAGATGAAGGAATAGAGTAAGAGTGATTGATGAGCATGCTGTCAATTGAGCAGATGTATCCACATACTTTGGGTCAAAAAACATTACTACCAATGCTCTGTGGTTATGCACACTGGCTGCAGACAGGCTGTTCTCCCAAGGTTTTGTCATCCAAAAAAGCTGCAAAAATCTTTATGTGTGCAAGGAAGAAACCTCTGCCCACCACCCATAACAAAGATGTTTGGTGAACAGCTTAAGAAAAGTGCTGTGACAGGGACCTGCATCCGGACAGTGCACATGAGGGCTGATGCCGTGGACTCCTGCCCCAGAGGAGTACTGGGAAAGGTGGGGGAGAAGGGAGCAAGGGAGCAATACTGCTCCCGCACCTTCTTCTGGTTCCCTGCCACCTTTCAACCCCATCTGCTGCTTGGCAGCTCATTCTTATGCCTCCTGGACCCTCCCTATAAGTGCCTGTTTAAACAAAATGCCACCTGAATAATTAATTATCCTTCCAGATCATCGTGCTTGTTCTCTTTGATTTATCAAAAAAACCCCCAAAACCAAAATGTAAAAGGCCAGGCAAGTCCTGTCAACTGGCACAGAAAGACACTTCTGTCGTGTTCAGCTGCTGCTCACAAAGATGGTGAAGAGAAAGTAACAGTGGTCTCCTCCTGCTGAGGCAGGGATTAAACAGCGTGCTTGGACACAGCAGACCTGGCCTGAAGTCCTGTCTCAACAATGTTCAGAGCTTGGATTAGAGACAAGTGAAAAGCCTATAAAAGCATCACTGCATGCAGACCCTGTGTGTTCTTGTGATTTTTATGTCCAAACCCAAAACAAAGCATTTTTGTGCTTCCAGAAACATTTCTTTGTTTTCTTTTTCTTCAGCCAGCACTGCTCAAGAAAATAGACCTAACTTCACAAGTCACTTTGGCTGATCCAAAAGTTAATCTGTGCGGTGCTATGTGAAGCAGAGCAGTGGCCAAATCTCCAGTCCATATCAATCAGTGAAACTCCCTTTAAGTCAATTGCCAATGAGGGTAGACATCAACTTTATGGTCTTGTTCCTGCTGTTTCCCTCTTCCTATTTGCACATGCCAAGTGGGTACCATGGGCAAAGAAAACATGGCCCCAGCTTTACTTTTCTGTGGGTAGTAGCTCTGTGAAGAAAAATGTATAGGCAGGCCAGGCACAGACTTTCACTTCCATCATCCAAAAGTAGAGTGTGAGCTCTTTTTCCTGGCTATATTTAAAAGTTAAGAGAGGAGAAGACTAATCCTAAACTGATCCAAGCTGCACATATCTTATTGCAGCTGTCAGGGTCTCATGGGATTCTTCAGCGCTCCTAATCTACACAAGTCAGGGGCCATTGCTGTCTGCAGGACAGTTTCACTTACGCTTACAAAGGCTTGCTCAAAGTTCCGCCCTTTATAAATATTTGGGTAAGGGTTACACATAAAGATGCTGCTTATAATGACTGGGAGTAGTTAACTCTGCGTTGTTACGAATGCTGGCTGTCCATGGGGTTCCCTCCTTTAACACCATCAGTGTAATCAGGCCTGGCATTGTACAAGGCTGGAGAGCATTAAAGGCAAGGAGACAAACAGGCTGGTAGAAAGACCTGGCATAGCCGTGACTTTTGCACATGTATGTGTGCATGTGCACGCAAGCAGACATAGGCAGCTTGGGGCAGGGGGCTGCCTCCCCAGCTTCCCCCCTCTCCTCTCCGGTGTCTCGAGATTGTGCAAGTGGGTATTAGAAAACCTGGCCCTGAGCCTTTGCGGATCTTTGGTTATAATCAGGAGGCCATTAACATTAAAACTATTAATCTTCTCATAGACATTTAGAGAATAAACCACAAACCAGGCAGTAACAGCCAGTAGGGAGGGATGAAGCATTAGAAGGGGCTCTGTCTGTCAGTGCCCAGTGTGAAACCACAACTGCAGGGCTCAACCGAAGAGCAGTGAGCTGTGATCCCTGCACTCCCTTGGGTCCCCAGCAGGGCCAAGGTTAGAAAATGAAATGTGACCTGCAGGGAAGACCTGATCTTGCAAGTGTCCCCAGCCAATTTGGCTGCAGGGGGACTCAAGGAGACAGTCTGGCCATGTTTGGGCAAAAGACCTTCAAGAAGGTTCAGTGGTGGTACAAGGTTGGATCAGCCTTGATTAGGCTGTTGAGGGTCTGCTCCGGGTGAAAATCTCAATCTAACAAGTTGAAAATATTTGTGACTTCCTCTAGTTTCAGCAGAACTGGCAAAAGCTGAGCTTTTGGTCTTCCTTTGTATTGCAGGATATCTTCTCTTCTCACAGCTTTGTCTTTGACAGTGGGAGAGGTCACACAGATTGACCCCCTGCCATTATTACTTTAGAAAGATGGATATTTTCATAGAGTCAACAGGATATCAAAAGTCAGTGATTTTTGCTTACCTCACTGTCTCTGAAAGTTTGCCCGCTGGTGGTGTTTATTTCAGCTCAATGTAAAGTAGGATGGGCTCCTGCTTGTTGAATCTATATGCCTTCATAAAGCAATGGTTGAGTCTTCAGGATCATGGTAGATGGGACATGCACACCATAGTCAAGAAGTAGCTGCACCTCAAAATGCACCAGAAGGGAGTTGCAAAATCTGTCCTAAACCCAAGGCAAACACTCAGACTGTGTCTGGTACTCATCTCCATCTCACTCCTGTCACAAAGACTTCTGGACAACCCAAGCAAAAGAAATGAAGTTTTTGTAGAACCATGGAGCTTTTACATGTAAGGATGGAAGTACCGTTCAAAGAAATAAAAACTGGCACTAAAAGAAAACTGAGGGCATCACTGACTTGAAGATAACAACCAACTCCTGTTTGCTTAGACTGTGATGTGTACACAAGCTCACATGTACACTGCAGCTGATTAGACTCCTATCTTTCTTGTTGAACATGAAAAGACTGCACATGCACAGAGGGTAGCAAACTAATTATCCAGACCACTGGTATCCAAGATACAGTCTATGAAGATTAACGTTTGCATTTTCCCTTAGAGTGAGAGGTAGTGGCCTTAAATAAATTGCACTGAATTGCAGTAATGGACAATGAGAATAAATCAGTTTCCTATTTCATTTCCAGGCCTATTATATAATCTCCAGATATCTGAGGTGATTTCCACACTGGCAGAATACAGTATTACCTCTGGCTATGTATTGAAGTTCATAATCTCTTCAACACACCAGTAAAGACTACTGCAACACTGGTGGCTTCTGATCTCTGAACCCCTGCCCTCCCTTTCCCCAGCAAACCCAGCACCAGCTGCTGTGGAAACTAAAGCAGCAGTACTTGAAAAGGTCCATCTGCCTTCCCCATGGCCATTTTTGACCCCTGTAGACAATGTGGTTGCTCCACATTGGTGGGCAATAGGAGCTGCGAGAGGAGCAGTGGGATGGAGGGCGGGTTCCCTTGGGAAACCTTGTGCAGGCTGCTCCGTCCCGACTAATTCCCACCTGCTCTCAGACAAGTTGGTCAGACTCTTGGAGTATGACATCAGTGTGAGGTGACAAAACCACTATCTCCCCTAGGGTGAATCAGCAAGAATGAAATTCCTCAGGGTTTGCCCCTCATTAGTGATGGTCACTGCTTGACAGCAGTCTTTCCAGTGTATGAAGTTGCTATGCAGGCAAATGCTGAAGAAGGCAGTAAGGCCTAAAACTGGCAGACAACTAAGTCAAAATAAAATAATAAAAAAAAATAACAAGAAAATATAGGTTGACCTCGCTGTGACAAATAGTCACAAGAATAAGTGGGAGCAGTATTTTCAAAATGTCTCTATAAACAAAGACCCCACACTCAATCAGTTTTATGGTTTGGGTTTGGTTTTTGCTCCTGTGCATGCAAATAAGATATGTCTGCTTTTGAACTGCTCTGATGTTAAGAATTTCCTAGCTGCTGAAAAGACGGTAAATGTAGCTGTTAACATACAGGCTCCTCAGCAGCCAGGCAGGATGCTCAACAGCACAGAGCTTCCCCATCATCCCTAGCCAGAGGAAACCTGGGCACAACATGAATTACACACGTGGACGACCTGATCTTGGAGCAGGGAATGCAAAAGGTGTGAGCTATGTCATGCACAATTCAGCTGGAGACTAGATCAAAGATATCAGGACACACCATTGTAACACAGAAATGAGGTGCCAAAGCGTGCATAAGGCAATGTCTGCACATAATGCATGTACAGAATGCAGCCTGAAATGAAATGGCTTTGAAACCCAGGCCCTTTTTGGAAAAGTGCTTCAGTAGTCTTCTTTCAAATTGGAAATTGTATGTAGCACATTATCTATAGTTATTGGCCATCTTACTGTTGCCCCAGAGGTTGCCTGAGTGAGTAGGAGTGGAAGAGTTCAGGTTAACAATAATTTATAGATGTATTTTTGCCAGTCTGGAGAGAAAAAAAGAGTATGAATGGCACATTGCAGGCAAAACTGGGGCCATGCGTCAGTTATCTTTTAGTTTAAATAGTTTTGGAAATAGTCTGTGTGGGTTCTTTTTCTGGGTTCTGGGCTGTTGGGTGTTTTTTAGGGGTTTTTTTGTTTGGATTTGGTTTAATTTTATTAACAGCAAGGTGTTTATTTATGGCTCTTTGTTGGCTCTTGGCTTGAGTGGTTTATATCCTGTTGCCTTCTTGAGGAAAATTACAAACAAGTGAAGTGACACCCATTGTACTGATCCTTAACAGTACCTGAAATATGTTTCAGAATGTTGCAGAGACAATCAGATCTTCAGGGCAAGCAGCGTGTTGCAGCCCTGAGTCAGAAACCTATTCTTCTGAACGCACATTGAAAAAAATACCTGTAACACTGAAGCAAAACCTCACTACCTTTCTATGCTTGCATCTTATTTTATATGGCCACTATACTTTTAATTCTTTGGTTTGGGGCTTTCCAAGGGGTGTGTGGGAGTACAACTGTGTGTGTATGTATGTATACACACACACTCATGTATAGAAAGCTGTTGGAGCTATTTTGCAGGCACACATTGTCTGGCTTATTGACTGTCACAGGCACTTGTTGATTTTGTTAGCAGAGCCAGCCAAATTAAAAAAAAAAACAAAAATCCAAACAATCTGATGTCTTCTTTACAGATCCATTATTCCATCATATGACAGAGAAAATTTTTATGTTGAAATATTTATTGACCTTGGACATCTGAGACCCTTGCACATTGTGTAGAGAGCATGAAAAAGGATGAATAATAGATGCTTTGTCAAGTAGTTACATACATTGATTGACACCTTTTATTGCCTGTCTTCAGGGCTAATTTAGTGGCACTAGTTTGTGAGAAAGTAAAGAACATTTTCATTTTGCCAGACAAATTTATGATTGTTTACAGGCTGTAAAAAGATTCAAAATAACAAAAGTTCATTCAGTCAGTATTGACTTTATGTTCTTCACAGAAGGAACTTCTGGCCATAATGTTAAGATAATTAAGAAATTAGCCGTTCTGGGTACTAAAAAGCCTTTCTGACAGCTCCACTGGGTGCCAGGGTGCTTGCACAGACACTTAAGTACATTTTACGAATCTGTCTATGTGTCTTGTCTTGTGTTTGTACAGCATCTACCCCTAAGGACAGAAAAGATGAACTTATATCAAATTATTAAATTATCAGATTACACAGCCATTACTGAAGTGCTCATTAATTGCTTCGTTCAGCAGAAGAATTTTACTTACCTTGAAAAATCTGAAATACTTCTAATACAGGAAGAAGAGTGTGAAATTTAGCTAGATTGCATTTCTCCAAGAATATATCAAGAAATCTTTTATACAGCAGTATCCTTCCAGACTTCTGATTTAGGTATCATCGGGTAAGCTTTACGCTTGTATTATTCTCTCCTTATTTTTGTTTTTATCTTCATTGTTATGAAGAGATAAGGAAATAATATATAGGATAAATAAAGTAAAATCATTGCCGCTTATCTTTCTTTCACCCCTACCAAATGTCTAGACTTTTAACCATAAAATGCTTTGCAGGATCCTACTGCAAAAACTGTGTGTGCATCAAATCAACCACTTCCCTAGGAAGCTGGTATATAAATGTCTCATGGATTCATAGGACAAGAGGGCTTTTTTTGGTGCATTGTCTAGGTAGGTGAGCAAACAAGGTTTCTAATGTTGGGCAGAGCATGCTCAACAGGCCATGATCAACCTCTTAGAAATGTCACAAAGAGCGTCTTAAAAACTTCATGGAAAATCCAGTGGTACACTGTTTCTCTGGTAACCACCCTCGGTATTAAAAACATGACTGAATTTTAGCTTGCAGTTTTTTCCTTCATGTTCCACCACTAGATTTTGATCTTCTTTCTTACCAGTTGAGTCATGAGGATTGTCTTACATTGGTGCGTAAGATACAGCGGTGTGTTTGAACAAAAGAAGTGGGAAGCACCAGTACTGATGCATGGGGTTTGCGCAGGTTAATGTGCCTCCCAGTCTATCCTTAATATGAGGTAAACACATAACTTTATACAATTTATTCATTCTCATCTTCTCCTCAATTTCCAAAAATAGGTGTTCCCTGCTCAGCTGAAATGGTAGTTCCTCTTATTAAAAGCAAGAAGCTTGCTTTGATCTTCCACTGCTTAAGCATAATTGAGTCTAGACAACCTTCCAACTAGCTTGTCCAATTTATAAATGGACAAAGAAGGTACATACTAAATGTTTTTAAGGATAAATAGACCAATATTTAAAAAGCACTAAGAGCCCTTTCACTCAATATGTTCCCAGAACACTGTACTATTTCCAATTATCCTGCTTTTCTTCAAACCTAGAAACAACAAATGAATAACAGATGTCAACTTCTATTGAAGGCTACTTACTGAATGCTAGCTGCTCTTGCTTATTGGAAACCCTTTTAGAATGATTTCCCTTTCTTTCTGTTACCATGACAATATTTGGCCTAATCCCATGGCTTTTTTTCACATCTAAGAACACTGTGTAGGCAAGTGGAATTATCATCAAAATGAATCCTATTCACAACTTATAATGAATGTCTTAACTGTGCCCTTGTTTGTAAGTGTTACGTTCTTAATATGATTCCTTCAGGGAAGATAGTATGGAAAACACAAACCTTTAACTTCCTTTGATTATAAATAGTTGATTGTTCCCTAGCTATAGTAGCCTATGCATCATGTTGCTATGAAACTACTCTCTTGTTGTGTTGAGAATGTTCTGCTGCCCTACAATGGGACAAAGTTACCCTGCCACACTTGCCTTCTTCATGAATGTGTAAAGATCAGCTTCCAAATTTACCTAGATATTAAAAAAAAAAAATCTATCCAACTTACCTTGTGCTCAGGAAAAAAAAAGAAATTGAATTCTAGATTTGATTTCATTTTAAAACACCTCTAATATGTGAAGTACATTAATTTGTAAATATAAATGCTAGCACATAGATCTCTAGCTATTTTACCCATAAGCCCCCTCCACTCCCCATCCCCAAATCCCTGTAGGCTAAATAGTAGTCCATTAAAAAATATGCTTCCTAAAACCTTATGCAATAGAGCAACTAATGTGGGGAAGAGGGACATGCACTGCGTGGAATGATATCTGTAGGAAATACATTTTTCTCAGTTTTCCTTTTGTATGCTAGCAAAAAATCAATTACATTATTCAGGGTCACTTATACACGTGGAAATCATTGGCATGGGTATCCAGAGGAGTAGGGGCCTGTAGTACAATCAACATAAGCTTATTTAAAAAAAAATGCATGTAAAACTAACTTGATATCTTTTCTGTTAGGTTTACAGGTTTCATTGTTAAATGTAATACTGTTAATATAATGTATTTAGAGTTCTGTAAAACATTTGGTCTGATACCACATGACATTTTGTTTAAGAAATTAGAACAACCTAAAATCAACATTGCCCGCATTAAGTGAATTAAAAGCTAGCTATATATTTATTAATGACTTGGAAGAAAAATGAAAATCTTTAGCAACAAAGACTGCAGATGGCACAAATATTGGGGAGAGCTTAATAGTCTAGAAGAAAAATCACTGAGAGAGGGAGTGACCTCAATCACTTGGTAAACTTGTCCATCCAACAAACACATTTTAAGAGAACCAAATTCATAGCCATAGAGCCAAAAGTCAGCCCATGCCTGCAGATTGGGGCAGATCAGGGAAAGACCGTGGATCTGGAAATGTTTCAGCAGCCATAGTAGACAAATGGTTCAGCCTTGGTGTTTGACTCCCATAAAGTCACTCCTGGAGTACTATGTCCAGCTCTGGAAAGGATCAGAGATGAGCTAATGGTGTGATCAAAGACAAGAGAAACATGCTTTGCAACCTACAGGTTTGTCATCTATTTCCTGGATTGTAAAGGTGGTTAAGGACTGATATGCTACAAAACCTCTGACAGCCTATGCAAGGAATGTACATTTGATGTGTTTGGTCTTTTGAGGAAAAGTTTATGTTGCAATGTCTGGAAGCTAGAACTGGCCAAGCCAACATTAAAAATGAAAAGGAAAATTAGAGCACTGTGTGTTATTGACACCATTGAAAGAATCTGTGAAAGGCTGCAGTAGATTCTTGATTGTTGGTAAATTAAAGTGGTGTTGAGATTAATTTCTAGAAGTTATATGGTAATGCAAATGAATCTGATATAGGCTACATAACACAGCAAAAAAAAATAGAAAATTACAGTTTTGGCCACTTACAACATGTAAAAGCAAATCTATGAAATTTGGCCCCATTACCAGCAATAAAACAGACAAAAATTTCTCTTAATGGTACCTTGAGTCATGAACTGGAGTGGTGCTTATGCATGTAAGGCAAAATACAAATGAAGGACCTGGGACAATGACAGACTACAACTCTCCCCTGTACTCCAAACACCTTGTATCAGTTTACAAGGTACACCAGACCCCTTCTGGGGTGGGAACTGGAGGCCAGGCACGATTCCCACAGGTGTCTCAGATGGCATTCAGCACCTATTCTTAGGCACCTGAATGGGTCCTCAGGTGTCTAAATCTTTTAAAAGACTGAGATTCAGTCCTTCCTCCCAAACACAGGATTTTGAGCAGAGGATGCAGAGTAGTAGAGTGTGTTGTCAGACATTGCATCTACTGCCTCCTCTTTTTGCACATGACACCTGGTGAGTTGTTGAGAGACTCCTTGCTAAGTGCTTTTAATTTTCTGTGAAAAAGTAACAAACAGGGTACATTCAGATCACTCAGGTTTGTTAAATACGATTCTCACATCTGTTAATAAATTAGATCTGTTTGTACTGATTTGGCAGTTTGCTGGTTTCAAAGAATCTTTCAAATGGCACATTAATACTCAGTAAATTATTTTAGTTTAAAGAGGAGTATTCCAGGGAACTGCCAGATTTACATCTCTCTCTCTGTGTTATAAAGACTTGTTTTGCATAACATAGGATGTACTTTCCAGTTCAAGTGCTTCCTCATACTATTTGTTTGCCTGAGACAAATATTGTAACTTACCAGCAAAGAAAGGGCCATTTCCAGATCATTTTGGTGAGTGACATGCTGGCACTTTCATACCTAGTTTTTGTGCTAATTCACAATCTCTAGCGAGTTCATGACCTTTTTCTATATGTCTAATACCAAAATTATGAGCCCCAGAGGAATACTTTGTCTTAACATAGGCATGCATGTGTCTGTATGCAAACTTATCCAAAAATGTTAAAATATATTCCAGAACATTGTCATCTTTGGGGGAACAGGGAGAGGCAGGCATCTTTAGAAGGTGAAATTCCTGTCAATAAGCTCCCCTAAGCCCTTCTTCTTGTTAGCGAATGAGCAAAAGCCCTGGGTCCTCAATGACTGGAGTCTAGACAGCTCCCTGAAGTCTCTTCTGGCTGGTTTGTTCCATGGGTCTGTGAGTCTAAAAACTCCTTTGGATGGAGTCCAACTTGTGGTAATTTCATGCAGGTTGACACTTCTTGACAGCTGTTTAACTTGGAGCACTTGGCACATGTCAGTGGCTCAGCTGGCTTCTTTTTTAATAAGAGAGAAGCAGGTCACCCTCAGACTGTGATGCCACCCATTTTAAGTCCCAATTTGTTGTGTTTCTGTTGAGTACGGAAATTAAACCTGGTCATCTTGTGTATAAGCTGACAAAGTCCTAGCTTAGATGAGCGTCTGAAAAGCCTGGTAGTACTCTTTGGAACTAACGAGTGAGCTGGGATGAATAGATACCCAATAAATCCTAAGTGCCAATGGTAGTGAAGCAATTACAGTACAGCACGTTCTATATAACATCTGTCAGTAGTCATTTTCATTTATTTATATATCGCTATACACTAGTATATATGCATGTATGTACATATATATGTGAACATTTTCACATTTTATATTTTATGTACACATTTATATACACACATGCATGCACACACACATACATAATCCACTAAAAAGAGCACCTGTATGTCATCATAATGAGTTTCTGACAATTCTTAAACGAGTGCAAATCCATTCCTTTTTTTTTTCGCCACATTGATTAGCAATTTAAAAACAGATTATCTACCAGGAATTTCCCATTCCAGAAAGACAAATGGGCTTTGAGTTACAACCTGAATATAATAGTGAATGCTAATGTTCTAAGGGTACCCTGATATTGCTATTACACAGCTGATCACAGTGTCAAAGAGCATAGCAATTTAGCATCTGTCTCACTCTATCAGTGTAGTACTAAAGCAATGTTATATAATAAGCATGGGAGGAAGACTGACTTTCTAAAAATATGAACAAGTACTCAGTAAATAACGTTCCTAACGAAAACAAGGACATTGTGGCAAGAGACCTTCCTTCCCACTTCTTTACTTTAGTCAAAAAGAGCTCTGTGTAATTGCAGGAAGGAGTGCATTTTGTCTTCAAAAAATGTATCTTTCAACTACACTCAAACCTATAGCTGGGATATATTAAGTAAATGGACCAAAATGGAAGGAGAGAATTCAACTTAATTTCAGTCTTGATATTATGTGCTCTAGTCAACTGTATTTCTAGGATTAGAGGCATGTAGCGTTTTGAAGCAGGAAAGAAACCTGCCTGTGTTTTCTTCTGGAATACAGTTATTAATTGGAGCTTGAAAATAAATTTTGAAAAAATTACCTGAGTGTTACAGAGCTTTCCTGAAACTGCCAACTTTCTTGCCCTGACATGAAGCCTCGATTTCAGAGGTGGCTAGCACAGAATTGTCTTAGAGTAGTACACGGTGGTATTCAGTTGCCCGACACAATGTATGCTCACAGTGTCCCAAGGCATACACTGAGTTCTGTGCCCACCTGTGCTATATGAGCAGCCCCACTGATTTCAGTGAGGCTACTCACATTCAAACTCTGACCAGTGATTCACTGCATTTGCTGCATCAGGACCCACTGTGACTTTGGACTGGGCTCCAAAGCTAGGGAAAATGGGATTTCCATGTTTTGTGGTAACAGGAGGAGGAATATATACCAGGACCAAAGAAAATACTTATCATAAAGAACAGTCTGGGTGAGCATTATTTGGTTGGTCTTGAGCTACAGAAGAAGTGGCTGATGTCTGAAAATCCATCCATGTACCAAGAACCAACAAAATGCTTATAAGACATCTCACTTTTACTTCACTATGTGTATATGACATACATAGAGTATCCAGGACTCTCCTGTATACAGGAATGATTGTTATTCTGTGTACATTGCATTATTCACAATTATGTGGATTAGTGTAGACAGAACTATATGGCTTCTGTTCTAATCAAAGTTGCAACTTCCATATGAGCATTGGTCTTGACAAGGATTGCCGCAATGGCAAATACTGATATATTTCTACAATAAAAGCAACAAGTTGATGAAGCAGATCAGCTGGTCAATCCAGCATAAAACCTCATTCTTTATAAACAAAACAGATGGCTTCATGGAGGCTAATTAATATTTTTGCCATCCCCGGTTGTAGGCTAGATACCTACCATCTCCAGAGAAAACCTAACTGTGTCTAACTCTGTTTGGCATCCTAACAAGCTGCAGTTATTTTAGCTGACTTCTGCAAAGACATGCTGAAGTCCTAATTATTTTGAAGCGGACACAACAATGCACTTCAGAAGATGACCAGTATCATTGTAATGGCCCGTAATCTCTTCTCAGAAATGAGCCTTTAATCCTGCGATCAGAGAAATACCAGTAGAGCGAAGTAGATGTTCCAACAGTAGAGTATGATTTTAAACATGTAAAAGCACAAGCATTTATATGTTTGTGGTGGGAACTTGTATACGTGTATGCAACTGCATCGACTATATGCTTGTAATTAAATATCTTCAATGGTTTGCACAAAAGGCTTTGAAGAAAAGCTGCTGTTCTTTCAAGAGAATTACCTGTGACATACTGGGTGAAACTATGTCCCCTTCGTGTGAACTTCAAAAGTCCCAGCTTCACTAGTGCCAACTCTATGCTTTCTTTGTGTCCTGAAAGGAAAATAATGGCTTTTCTCACATCAGGAATAATGAATAGAAGATGATGTCAAATTTCTGTTTGAAAAGACAAAGATATAGATGGAGTTTCTTCATTCTCTGTGAAGCATGAAGACTAAGTGCAATCTGTGCCTCCTGGCTGCAATGCATATATCTGGAATAGCATCAGTGAGTGTATGTTTAATTTTCTATTTGATATTATTCATTAAACGGACTGTAACTTTACACTTAGGTCATGTCAGCTATGAGCAAGCAACAACTAAGGCATGGTGGTATTTCCCAACTGATAGAAAAAAAACCCCAAACCACCTTGTAAACTGATCCAATAATAAAATTCTCAAGAAATAGCTTTAATAGCTTCTCTGATGTTTCAGGACCTGAAAACTAAAATTAGGACAATATTTTACGCTTATTAAATCAATTCTTAATGCCAGAAGGAAGCAAAGCACATATGCAAGTGTCACTGTAAGCATCAGCCTTGTTCAGACTTGGCTGCATGTTCCAGTGGGGTTGTAATGATTTCCACATCTGCCAGACTCACACAAGGCATAGGAGAAGGTGTTGCTGCTGAAGAAGGTTGCAGCTGGTAAAAGTCTGCAAATCTGCCAGAGCTGCATAGCTGCCCATCTTAGTTTTTTATGTCATTCTCTCTATTTTAGTGTTGGAGCAGTTTACAAATTTGTATCTACCCACCTTCAAAAAACCCTTGTAAACTGAGACCTACTATTGCTGTCATTTCATTCAAAGACACAGCTACCAGAAAAAAGACAGAGGCCAATACTGCCAGGGTCTGGGTTGTAATAACTTCTTCCTGACCAAAGAGAAAGTCCAAAAAGAACCAGAAGGTTGAAACTGGGTCTTTCTGAATCTCAGTTAAGACCTGAGCTACTG
This sequence comes from Egretta garzetta, assembly GCF_000687185.1. Taxonomy (NCBI): domain Eukaryota; kingdom Metazoa; phylum Chordata; class Aves; order Pelecaniformes; family Ardeidae; genus Egretta; species Egretta garzetta. The sequence continues at coordinate 4,151,265 of NW_009258755.1, forward strand.
GACTCTGTTTTACTTCTGCATGCCTTCATCCATCAAAGAATCGCCTGAGTTTAATTCTATGCCCCTCAGTTTCAATGGGCTTGATGAACTGCAAAGTCAAGCACACATATAAGCCTTCACCTCCGACAGCTTAGAAAAGGAATAATTTCTAAAAAAATATATGAGTTACGGAAGGCAAGATTTTTACATCAGTCTTCTGTAAGCCTAAAATACACGACTAACAGGAATTCATGCCTGGAAGCAGAAAAACTTTGGTATTTCACGGATTATTTTAGCAAATTAATTATTGAAATAGTCATTAAGGATACATGTCCACAGGGTCCTTCTTATGGCTTCCAAAAAGTTAATTACTGGTGAATTGGAGTTTTCTCCTGAAAGGATTCAGGCAGATGCATTAGACTTTGTGGGATCAAGCTGTGTCCTCTGACTGTCTTGCACACCCAGGGAGGTGATTAGCTCATGCTGCTGAAGGCATCCTAAAGAAATTGCCAGTGCTGTGAACAAGTGTGAAAAGTTCCTGCTGCCCACATTGGTGCTGGAGCTGCCAGTTGGCCGGTGCACCCAAAGATATCATCAGGGAATTGAATTTGGGACTGGTTTGGGAAGGGTGGAGGGGGAGGAGTGGGGGGGTGTTGCTCTTCAGAGAAACACAAGTCTGCTTGGTGAGGGAAAACAAAAGATTTAGGCTGAGAACTTTTACTTCCAGCAGTTTTCACTGAGCCGTACTTAGCACAAGAAAGCTATTCCCTCATAGTGCTGACAATAGCTATTTAATCTAATTGTTGAAGACATGAAGCAATTTCCAGCCCAAGTACATTAACTGCCATTCAAATTACATTAGCTTGCATTCTTTCACTTGTCCGATAAGAAAAAAAAATAGAAAAAGATAATTTAAAACCATCTGCTGGCATCAGAAAAGCTGGCCCCAAAATTTGAGGGGCACTCACGGGAGCTCACAGCATGTAAACTTGAATGTTGCTGTGCTTATACTGCTGTCTCTGGTTATGTGAAATATTAGGGTTGGAATTAGGTCTGCCAAAAAATGAAGGTTTGGAATGTCCAAAATAATTCTTGAATTTGTGTCTAGTTTGTCAAGTAGCTCAAGCTGAAAGAAATGAGATCTTTTCTGGAACACAGTGTTTTGACATTCTCAAAGTGAGATGTTTCAATTTTTCACTCTAGAACAACATTCTGTTTCAAAACTTATCTTGCAATGATACTTGAAAAGCATTCAAATACACAGAATTGAGCTAAACATTTTGTTTCGGGTCAAGGAAAACTCTTTGTTCAATTCACGAGCCTTTTTCCTTAAATATCAGTTATTTCCATGATGTTACTCCTGCAGGCAATGGGTAGCTAGCTGGTCCCCTGACAGTCACAGAGGTATGCATTTGGGGAAATTTTCATTGCCTTATGGAAAAGCTGGAAGGAGACATGGGCAGTTTTTGTGACAGTAACACAGAAGTCGGGCGTGGGGGAAGAACTGCAGGAAGTTTGACATTGCTATTCTACTATTGGGATGACCCAATGCCTCTCCATAAAAACAGTGCTGAGGCTTTTAAAAGTGCTGAGAAGTCCTTTTGCAAACCTGATGTAAGAAACAGGAATGCAGACATGATTTTTCATCCTTTTTTCTTCTGTGAGCACCTTTTTTCCCACAAGGAAAGAATAACCCAACTTTTCCTTTTTAGCTAGTCTAATGTCATGATAGATTGAACTACTTAGTAGAGCATCATATGTGAATGAGCTACAGTGAAACAAAAAAATTAGCAAATGAAGCTTGAACTCTTCAGATTGCATATTTAGGGTGAAATGAAACTTTCAGATCAACTGTTTGTTCTTGCCTTGATCTTTATTTAAAACAGGCTGGTTTCCGAAGCCTGTGTTCTTATATTTCACATGATGGTTACCAAAACACAAAAGCACATTATAAGACAACAGGAGTGCAAAATGCCTCCTGTTTGATAAGATCAAGGACTTTAGAAAAGCAAATTACGTGACATATCCCGTACCTTACGTTCAAGGGAAATCTGGGACAGGTTTTTTTAGACCAAAAAATTAATACTCTGTTGTTCAAAGGCCCACTCACTGTGTGACTGTAGTATATCATCTGTGGTATGTTCAGTCTTGTGATTATTTATATTCTTTGCAGAGAGAACACGTTTTAAAGAGTGGTTAGTTTCTATTAACAAATGTCACTGCTTTGCAATTTGGCCACATTTGAAGACAATCTGCTTACACCGTTGATCTGAATAGCTGTTAAATGCTATATAGCTTTTCCTGTTCTCCTATGAAAACACTATTTGTTCAAAATTTAGGTTCAGCTTTGCTGCTTGAATGGGTTAGGGACTGACAAAGCTAGCTAGAATGAGACCAGATGCTGGGCAATTTTTACTGCCCAATTTCTCTGAATCTTTCAGGTTTTGTCAATCTTCTTTCCCTTGGGCTTTCATGATTAGAGACTACAGCTCATTCCAAGAGATGTTTTTCGGATGTGACTGCTCCTTTAATGAGACTAAGCTAACCCCCCAGACTTGTTTCACTTATAAACCCTGGCTGTGTTTATCATGGTTGCCCTCAAAGGATTTAATCTACTTACTCTCATGCATATCATCATCTTCTAGGAGGTAGCACTAACTATACTGGCACTTGAACCACACTGTGTACGGGAAATAGAAATACTGGAACTGTATGAGAAGCAAATTAAATCTTTCTAGTGCTGGAAGGTCAGTCAGCCAAATGATCTTTCAGAGCAAGTAACAGAAGAACCCCAATGCCTTCCTTGAGTGCAGTTTCTTGCCAACTCTGATCTTGTTCCTACATGAGGTACAGCAGGATCCTGAACCCAGGAGGTGTAGGGCAAATCCAGAGAGCATTCACCAGAGATGAGATATGGGCAGGAAAAAATGGTGCAGTAAAATTAGATATGAATAATAGAGCTTGCCTTCATCTTTCATTACAGACTAGTTAACCTAATACTAAATTCTCATGAGAGTTTCCCCTGCACACCCTTTATATTTACAGCCACACCAAAGGATGGGAGCTTGCTGTGCCAAGGACTTTGCAGAGCTGTGGGAAATAAACATGTCACAGGAGAGAGGGAAGATTGCAATCCACTGCGTATAGATTGTTTCTGCCTATAGGTATGTGTGAAAAATTTTCAGTATTGCAAAGTGCCAGCAATCTCCCCTTACAGGTGGGTCTCTCCACTGATGTAGGCAGGGGGTGAGGAGAGCTGTAAAGGGGGAGAGCTCAGGGACTCCCTCAGTGATGAATCAGTGCTGGATGGGAAGAAGAGAAGACAGGGCTTGGGGACCTTTAGGTGACAAAGTAGGGATGTCAGCTCTGGAATGGAAAAGGACTTGGGCAGGGACAACACCTCACAGGTGGAAAGGGAAGAGTCAGGGAGGGCTTTGGAGAGTAGGGGGAGGAAACTTGCTGTGAGGGATGCCAGCTTGGTTTAATTTCGAAATGCATTATTATTAGAGGGTGTATACTGCTTCAACAACATTTTTCATCCTCAAGCTAAACTGAAGACTTGCTGTTCTGATTGTAAGATTCGCAGTACTTGTTGCTGTCTCCGGTAATTCCATAAGCATCTGAAGACTCAAAAATAAGGTTTAATTTTTTTTTTCCTAAGGCAGAGATCTGACATGGGATGATCTGTACATTGATGCAAGGAGATCTGCAAGAGATCGAAGCAGTTCACCAGGAAGGTGGAAGTGAGAGCCATATAGGAATGGGGCCAGTGGGTTTGTGGTCTTTTCTGATGATATGCTAAACCTAGTATATTAAAAAAAAATCATCTAAGTCACACATTTCAGACAGTAAAGGCATATGCACTCTTGTTTCAATGGTATAGAAATCTTACTGTAAAACAAAGTGTCCAGCTGTTTCAGATAACTTCAGTGCTTGCTACATAAAAAAAGATATGAAGTCCTCAGCCAGATCTGTA
>NW_009258755.1:4156177-4160412 GCF_000687185.1 Egretta garzetta
GGGAAAAAGCCACATTTCCAGGTTAAAATTTCACATAACAAGAGTTGACTCGCATCCCTTATCCCTAGCCCCAGGAGGTAATCATCTGGTTTGACAAAAGTGTGTGGCTGTCCCTGAAATGGCTGACTGGTACAAGTCTGAGGCAAAGCAGTCCCATTGAGTGTTTGAAAGCATTTAATTGATAATCCATAGCATCTCTTTCTCTGTGTAGCTGTCATATAACAGCTGTTAATGGTGCATTATAGCACATAAGGCACTTAACCACAATATTTCATTGTTTTAGGCGCTATTCTGTTGTCAGAGATATCTTATTAAAGCTTATCATTACATGCTTGACATTACTTTAATAGCTTTGGCAACCATATATATAAATAAATCAGAGTCATACAGCAAGGTCTGAGCTGCTTTTCATGTCACTTCCTGACTTAATTCAAGACTAACTTTCCCAAAAGTTATCAAAATGTTTACACTATATATAAGAACCAGCCCCTCATTCCATTTATTTTCACTGTCTGTGTACGCAGATGGAGATCTCTCTTTCAGACTGGAGTCTGAATTACACAGCTAGTCCAAGATCCTGAATCAGCAGAAACTGAAGACCTTTTATTTTCATAAAGGATGGTGCTATCAAAACAGGAAGAATTTGGCTGAAAGAACACTGTGTCTTTTATATGCCTTAGACTCCCAGTTCCCATTGAACTGGTAAAATGTTCCAGGAACTCCATCTCTCTGGGTGGGTATGAAAATATATTAAGAAGATTTATTTAAAGAATACTACCAGGTGGCTTGAGATCAACAATCTGATTTTGTTTTAGAAAGAGCTGAATGTGAGAAAAACTGCTATGAATGGTAATTCTCCATCTCTCCCTCTTTCTCTTCTTTCAAGACATGATAGATAAAGCATTGGCTCTAAAGAACAGAATATCATTGTGTTCATTTATGGCATTCTAAGAAAATGAGACTTTCTGTGAATCAGGGGGATAAATAACCTCATATATGACATCTACTCATTAATTAAGACAAGTACTAATAAACTGGATGGGGATGGTGTAGCTCAGTTTCATGCAGGTGGAACGGCAGAGTAGATTACCCAGCATATAACACGCAAGACCCTTCCCCGATTCATTTAAAATGAGCAACAAGAATTTAGTTTTTTCAGCAATATTGTGTGGACTTCACTCCTGTAGAGGAGCTTACCATTCACTGGCAGAAAAACATGTCAATGTCACTCTTGGAAACAGTCTGTGATATCTACTTATCATAAATGAAAGACTGTAAGTACATTCTCTTCTCACTTCTTTAAACTTTTTTAAAAAATTAATTATTACCTGTTAGTCTAACCTCCATTCCTGGTAAAATGATGGAGAATATTATTTAAAGAATGATGCAATCATCAGACACAGTCAACATGGGTTCACAAAGGGAAAGTCCTGTTTAACTAGTTTGATATCCTTCTATAAGGTCACCTGCCTGGTAGATGAAGGGAAAGCAGTGGATGTAGTTTTTTCTCCATTTTAAGCAAAGCTTTTGATACTGTCCCTCAAAACATCTTTCTGGACAAGTTGCCCAACTGTGGGATGAGCAGGTTCACAGTGCCCTGGGTGAACTGACTGAAGGGCAGAGCTTAAAGGATTGTAGTGAATGGTGCTACATCTGCCTGGTGAACCAGTGATGTTTCTCAGGGCTCAATTCTAGGGCCAGTTCTGTTCAATATATTTATCAATGATCTGGATGCAGGAGCTAAATGCACCATTAGCAAGCTTGCTGGCAACACCAAACTAGGAGGTTCTGCTGACTCTCCTGAGGTACAAGAGGCCTTCCAGAGGGATCTGGATAGATCGGAGCATTGGGCAATCATCCATGGCATGAAATTCAACAAGAACAGATGTCAGATTCTGCACCTGGGATGGAGGAATGCTGGGCGCAAGTATAAGTTGGGAGAGGAGTCTGGAGACCAACCCTGCAGAAAGGGACCTGGGGGTGCTGGTTGGCAGCAGGATCAGGGTGAGCCAGCAGTGTGCCCTGGCAGCCAGGAGGGCAACCCGCACCCTGGGGGGCATCAAACACAGCATCACCAGCTGGTCAAAAGAGAGGATTACCCCGCTGTATTCAGGGTTGGTGCGGCCTCACCTGGAGTGCTCTGTGCAGTTCTGGGCCCCACAATTTAAGAAGGATGCCAAGGTCCTTGAATGCATCTGGAAGGAGGGCAACAAAGGTGGTGGAAGGGCAGGAAGGCATGTCCTGTGAGGAGCGGCTGAGGACTCTGGGCTTGTCTGGTTTGGAGAGGAAGAGGCTGAGGGGTGACCTCCTTGCTCTCCACAGCTTCCTGAGGAGGGGAAGGGGAGAGGGAGGTGCTGAGCTCTTCTCCCTGGGATCCAGTCATGGGATGTGTGGGAATGTTTCAAAGCTGCACCAGGGGAGGTTTAGACTGGACATCAGGGAGCATTTCTTTACTGAGAGGGTGGTCAAACACTGGAAGAGGTTTTGTAGAGAGGTGGTCACTGCCCCAAGCCTGTCAGTGCTTAAGAGGCATTTGGACAATGCCCTTAATAACAGGCCTTAACTTTTGGCCAGCCCTGAACTGGTCAAGAAGTTGGACTGTGTGATCATTGTAGGTCCCTTTCAACTGAACTGTTCTGTTCTGTCCTATGCTATGCTATGCTGTTCTATACTACAAAGGAGGAGCTGAAATTCTAAGAAGCTTTTGTCTAATACACTAATTCTCATTCTCATTTGATTATGTACTTTGACAGCTACTGAATTTCTGCCCAAGATCCTTAGGCTGATTTGGAAAATTACTCTGTTTCAACTGTACCATGTGGTTGATTGAAACCAATTTTCCCTGGTCTACTTGTCTTTCATTCAGAGCCAGTCAAAAGATTAAAGTGGTGTTTTTGTTTCTGGCATGAAAAAGAAAATTCCAGTTAAAATTAGAGTTGAAAACAACTATTTCTAAATATTCTAAATCAAATAGTGCTCATTTTGTCTCTGTTATGATTTTTAAAATATATACTGATTTATGCTATAAAAGCAGTAATGACTTCATGGAGTTTTTCATTAACAAAACCTATAAACCAACTACTTAATAATCACCAAAACCTCCTCCAAAGTGAGAAGCAGTTTAAAAGAACTGAATCATATTTAGAAAAAAACTTTAAGTAGTTCAGCAATCCTTAACTATTTTGTTGCAGGTCAAAATAAATTGTACTGAAGCAGTCATTAGTATATAATGTGCATAAATATGTGGAATGATATAAAATACATCAAGGGCTTCTACTGTTTTTTTCTAAAATTAATAACCCCTCAACAATGATTGAGGAAAAGACTCACTAGTCTCAAGTAGCTTTAGTTGTCTCAAGCTGTTCCATGCATCCACACTGAAAGAAGCAAAGGATTATTTACCTTATTATTTTGCTTCTCTGTTCTCAGACACCTATTTAGTTGCACTGTGGTCACCAGGCAACCTGCATGCTAATATTAATAAAATTCTTTGATAGAGAGAATCCAGATGACTCTTATTTTAACATACATAGTGCAGAAGCAAGTCATTGATTACTTCCCTGCCTTCTCCCAAAGCATTGCATCGACACCACCATCGTATTGCTGTCTCATCCAAAATCCACAGTCCAGATCATAAATTCCTTTCTCACACATAAGAGAAATGTGTGATTCCTGTTCATATATAACCCTATATTCACCTTGCCCAAAAGAGAATCTTCATCTTGACAATGGGCAAGCTTCCCAAAGAACTGAGTTGTCCCCATAGGTCACTTGCTCTCATTCTCACTCTTCCTTTTCTAAGCCAAAAAATTTTCCTCCATCCTCCCAAGGCACATTCGTCTCTTTCCACGTCTCCTCCTGAGGCTGGTTCTCTGCCCAGAAATCAGGCAACCAACAAAGAAGGGAACCAGGAAAATGTTGGAAGAGCTGGAAGAGCACCAGCATTACATGATATTAAATAAAAGGTTTATTTAAGGTGTTAATAGAACAAATTCTTGTTTGCAAAGCAAACTAAGAGGATAGCTAAATTATAACATCCTGCCTTTAGGATTCTGAACTGATAAAAATCTTTAAGTTCTGTGCAAAAATAACTGCAACGTTTATCTTCTGCTATAGCTTTAGGGCCTTTTTTCTCAGTTGTAACCACTGTTGCATGTCCACAAGGTGAGGAAGGCTATGGACCTGCTGTTGGAAAGGCTGTTTGGAGACATCCTTGTAGTGGTGGATCTCAAGCT
>NW_009258755.1:4160446-4168765 GCF_000687185.1 Egretta garzetta
GAAATATGCATGCAGTGACAACCAGCTAAGCATGACAGCATTTTGCCTCGTATTGTCTCAGAGTGCATCCAGATAAGCTGTGGTAAATCGAGCCAGGGCAATTTATGATGCTGTGCTCCACATTCTGGCAGTTACCCTCACTGCAGCTAAGCAGGCAAAGACGGTAGAAACCACAGGTTCCTTAGCACTGAAATTTCACAGCCCGATGTATTAACTTCAGGTGCCCTGTGTTTTGTTTTCCATATGTGATGCCAGATGGATGCACTGTAAGAGAGGCCAATCCATGTGCTTTCAGGAAGGTTAACAAAACCCAGTGGAAGGCAGATAGGAAACAGCATAGCCCATCTCATCCTAGTCCTATTAGTTACTGAGTGGTTTGCATCTCTGAAATACTTAAGATTTTCTGACACCTTTTTTTTCCCCTTTTGCATTACTGTTATATAGCTTATTATACAAAGAACACATTCTCTTTTCTTTTTGAACTTTAACTTTGAACTACATTCTTGGCCAGCAGGGCAGCCAGCGGTAATGGCTTCCACAGTCTAATTATGTTCTGTATGGGATAATATTTCCTTTTATCAGGTCTGAATTTGCCATCTTTTGATTTGTTTGAATGCTTCATTGTCACGTGTGTTATGAGACAGGAAGGACAGAGGTTTCTGCTCTGCTTTCTCTGTAACATTCATTATTTTGCATGCTCCTACCATGTCTTCTCTTATTCACAGCCTTTCATAAATAAACAATGCCAGTCTTTTTAATCTATCTTCCTAAACTGTTTTCTCGTGTGCTTAATAATTTTCAGTGCCCTGCTTTGACCCCTGTCTAATCCTGCAACACCCTTCATGGCAGGGGGTGCTGGGTGCTGTAGCTGAATACCAGATGAGGCCCTGCCATCTATGCGTATTCCTTACCATAACATAAAGAGCAGAAGTCACTTTAAGCTGTTATATTGTGCAAATTTCATAAAAGGCCTAACTTTTCGTAATAGTCTAGGCAGGAAGAACATTGGGCTTATGTTTTATTTATTAAAGAAATCTCAAAAATGACTTCATTTTGTGCAGCATTCCTGATGCCAGCTGTATCTGGAAATGCTTTTCGGAATAAATATCAGAACAAAAAGATTCTATAGTAAATAATGGCAGTGAGAAATAACAGCTAAGGATAGATCTGGAAGAGTATTTAGACCCTGAACTCCCATATACTCCAAGAGAAAACTTTGGTTGCTGTAGGTTGCTAAATGAGTCTATATTCTCATAGTATTTCAGCTGGGGTGTGTTTCCTGTTTGCCTTATTTACCACAGTTTTGTTCTCATGCCAGGGCACCCTCATCAAGCAAAAGGAGAGAGAAGAAGATGAGTTTCAGCCACTAATGGGTGTCCAGCCCACACCCCCAGACTACAGCTAATACGAAAAAAAAGCCCCTTAAATTTATGTAGTGTGGACTTCAGGCCCTCTGCATCTGGTGGATTGCTCTTGAAGATGCAGTCTTGTCATGCTGGCCACCTCCAGCTGGCCAGTATGTTCAAGTACCTGAGCCAAAAGCCCAAAACATCCCATAACATACAATCAACTTTACTCACATGAATCTCAACACTGTCGCTCCTACCACATGAGGAAATGTGACGTTGTTGAGATGGTACCCAGCCTGCCGAGCCAGAAGACAGGGATGGGGACCAGAACAAAGCTCCCATGATCCAAGAGGAAATGGTTAGTGACCTGCTCAGGCAATTAGACATACACAAGTCCATGGGGCCAGACGGGGTCCACCCAAGGGTACTGAGGGAGCTGGCAGAGGTGCTCACCAAGCCCCTTTCCATCATCCATCCACAGTGCTGGATGTCTGGGGGAGTCCCACTTGACTGGAGGTTGGCAAACATGACACTCATTTACAAGAAGCGACAGAGGGAGGATCTGGGGAACTACAAGCCTGTCACTGTGATCTTGGTGCCAGGGAAGGTCATGGAGCAGATTGTCTTGAATGCCATCACATAGCTCTTCCAGGACAACCAGTCAACATGAGTTTATGAAAAGCAGGTTCTGCTTGACTAACCCGATGTCCTTCTATAACAAGGTGACCTGCTTAGTGGATGAGGGAAAGGCTGTGGATGTAGTGTACCTGGACTTCAATAAAGCCTTTGACACTGTCTCCCACAGAATTCTGCATAAGAAACTGGCTTCCCCTGGCCTGGACAGGCATACTCTTTGCTGGGTAAAAAGCTGGCTGGGTGACTGGGCCCAAAGCGTGGTGATGAATGTGGTGGTGAGACAAATCCAGTTGGAGGCTGATCACAAGTGGTGTTCCCCAGGGCTCAGTTCTGGGGCCAGTTCTGTTTAACATCTTTATCAACAACCTGGACGAGGGGATTGAGCACATCCTCAGCAAGTTTGCAGATGACACTAAGCTGGGTGGAAGTGTTGATCTGCTTGAGGGTAGGAAGGCTCTACAAAGGGACCTGGACAGGCAGGATCGATGGGCTGTGGCCAATTATATGGGGTTCCACAAGGCTCAGTGCCAGGTCCTGCACTTGGGTCACAACAACCACATACAACACTACAGGCTTGGGGATGAGAGGGATCTGGGGGTACTGGTCAACAGCAGTGTGCCCAGGTGGCCAAGAGGGTCAACAGCATCCTGGCTTGTATCAGGAATAGTCTGGCCAGCAGGAGTAGGGAAGTGATCGTACCCCCATACTCAGCACTGGTGAGGCCCTTCACTAAAAGAAGAACACTGAGGCACTGGAACACATCCAGAGAAGGGCAAAGAAGCTGGTGAAGGGTCTGGAGCACAAGTCTGATGAGGAGCGGCTGAAGGAACTGGGGTTGTTTAGCCTGGAGAAGAGGAGGCTGAGGGGAGACCTTATCGCCCTCTACAACTACCTGAATTGAGGTTGTAGTGAGGTGGGTGTTGGTCTCTTCTACCAAGTAACAAGCAATAGAATGAGAGGAAATGGCCTGAAGTTGCACCAGTGGAGGTTTAGGTTGGACATTAGGAAAAATTTCTTCACAGAAGGGGTTATCAGGCACTGGAATGGGCTGCCCAGGGAAGTGGTTAATTCCCCATCCCTGGAGGTATTTAAAAGCTGAGTGCTTAGAGTCATGATTTAGTAGTGGACAGGGGCATTTGGCCTCGATGATCTTAAAGGTCTTTAATGATCTAATCTTTAATGATCTAAAAGATCTTTTCCAACCGAATGATTCTATGATTCTATGATACAAACCCCATTGATTAGCAACAAAGAAAAACTCCTTAGTGCTGTGTCTTTTTCTCCAGACACAGAGGGCAATGGAAATACAATCTTCTGTTTGCAAAGCAAAAACATCAGAGGATAAAGATAGGGCACATATGGGAACATCTGCTCTTCCTGAAAGATAAGCATGCAGTAGGATGGGAGCTATGACAGAATCGCAAGCATCAGTTTACCAGTGATGAAGCAGGGAGGAACTAGAGGCTGAAGTTAAAAATAGGTACAAAACTGAGGGTGCAGCTTGTTCTAGTAATCCAGAAGAGATGTCCCTGCTTCTTCCTTACTTGTATCAAATATTACAATCAAATAGTTCTGGCAGTTCCAGGAATCCTTACTACCAGTGATCAAAACTGGGAGCAATACTAAGTGTCCACAAAGTGAACAGGTCTAACAGGATGTGAAGAAACAAAAGTCATGTATGTAAACATAAATATATTTAGGATAAACATAATATAGAAATAAACATAAACATATAGAATAAATGCATATTGGATAAATATAAATATTTGCAGTATACAAAAGTATAGTTATAGTGTATCACAGACATGAATGATATAGCTACAGGCATATTGATATTTCTAGTTCCAACCAGTGAGACTTTTGTGCCTCCACCCAGAAAAGGAGGGTTCTCTGATGAAGTAGGTGTGCCAGGCAGTCTGGTAATGTCCATTTACAGGGTTTGGGTTTTTTTCTGCAAGTCTTCTATAACTGCATTAATTGGAGTATGTACCCCAAGCCATGCTCTGTGGAGAATAAGGGTTGAATATATGAGAGGAAAACTGGAAAACAAACTGAGATAGTAACAACAGGCAAACTACTAACATTTTGAAGTGTAAACTTAGTTAGCATGGGGGCAGTGAATAATTACACATTGTGATAGGAAAGAACTTATCTATGTTCAAGTTTTCTGTCTTAGCAAATGGAGGTCTATTCCAAAATGAAGTGGCCTGGTAAAGACAATTGTTAAGATTGTCTAATCTTCTGTATGTATAGAGCAAGTTCTTGAGGCATTCTTCCTATCTTTTGAGTCTCCTTGATATGTCATAACTATGTACACAAGACCCCATGCAAAACAGCGATTATATTTTTAAAATTATTTTGATCCTCTGAATAAAAAGGCATAGGCTTGTCAAAAGCAATATTATTAGTGGCAGAGGTCTTTTTGGTTTAAATTTATGCTATTTTTTTGTTTGAAGTAGTGCAACCACATTCACTTTCTAAATTTGATTGCACTGGATAAACACCTTCCAGTTTAGGTCTGATAGACTCGTGCAAAACTAAGCACAAATAACCATACACACACACACACTCTCACACTCACACACACACTCTCTCTCTCTCTCTCTCCATGTATCTGCAGCAATTTGCAGAACTGGAGCCAAGAACTGGAGTATACTGTTAAATGTTAATGCAAAGAGCAGCTGGAGGATGCTGTTTGCTGTGCACAGCTGCTATATCCATTGGTCTTACAAAACCCCCAAATGATGCCAACTTTTATCAAGTGCCATCTATTGGTACCTTCCTTATTTGCATATATATAAGTATGGCATATGCTTGTAATGGTTCACTTGCAGGATTGAGAGATAAAAGACATAGATAAAGGGCTTTCAAAATGTTTTTGCAAATTCTTGTCATATATTATTACCATTTTGAGAGGATTGTACACCAAACGACAACTGTGGCTTCAAAATGAACTAAGTTTGGTTATGTTAAAAGAGACATTCACATCCTTATTTAACAAGCTATAATATTTTTGCAATTGGAAATTTTCCTTTTGATCAGGAAAATAGTCTCAAAATTGCTCCCTTGATGATAATGTAACTGTGAGAAATCTATACTGATGACATTAGAACACAGTTATCAGCCTCTTGTTCATACTGTTCCAAAGAGTAATGGGATCTTCTGCAGTGATTTATCCTCAAATATTCTTTCATGGTCAGAAATGCCAATATCTGCACAGAATACAATGAGAGGATTTCTCATATGGAAGTATCACTTAAGGACTTCATAGAACCAAGTGAGGTGAAATTAAACTTATGTAATTGCATTACCTAGGCTGGAGAGATCTCTCGATCATGGACTTGCTTAAGAGTAATCACATCCCTGGGTTCTGCTTGCAGACAAGACATGGTTTGGCTGCTTGCATTGTCTTCTCCCTCAACAGAGCTGGTCAAAGACAGTTTTGGGGAACGAGGAATTTTTTTTCCTAAAAATCATGTGTCTGAAAATAAGAATATTTTAAAACCAAAATATTTGCTCACTCACATGCATGGAGACAGAACGTATTATCTGCTGCCCGGGGCTTACGGACTAACTGGAGAAGTCAGTCCAAGAGATGAGAAATACCAGCTTTTCTGTTGCTGAGTTCTGAGATTCATTTGTATAGTTTAATTTTGATTTAACTTTGAAGGGACAGAAAAGGGTTTAAAGAGTTCAGCGTTTAAGCTGTCACTGTCATGTCTTCTTGGCTTTCATAACAATTCACAAACAACATCTGAAATTGCTCAGAAACAGACTATTGTTGTTCTTGCATAGTTGGTAACTTTTCCCTACTGTTATTATATTATACAGATATTGATGCTGCTAAACCAGAGGTATTGCAGTTGAACTTTCAAACATGTAAGCTATTTTGCTTTATGGATCACAAAAAGCAAAACTTTCTAGTAAGCTATGTGACAGCGTTAAAAGTAGATTAAGTTCTGCCCAGGACACTAAAAGCTTTAAAAGGATTGGAGCACTTATCTCTACTCCTTCCAGCTACCAGGAGGGCAGCTGACAGTATCATTTACAGAGAAACCAGCTCATTTTCTCTCTCTGTCTCTTGTCCCTTGCTCCACAAATTTCATTGCAACTGTAAGCTAAAGCAATGCTACAAAAGCCCGAAAAATGTGAAATTTAATTATTATACCTGGGCAACCGCAGCAATGAGTAGCGTGAGAGCTTAACTGAGAATAGACTAATGAACAGGATGTCTGTAATCCATCAAAGAATTAACCAGGGCTACGCAAGACTTTTGATACTGCAGGAGGGTGCATGGACTAAGGTGTCAGCAAGAACTGGACACCTGATGTTGATGATAGCTTCTATTTTAATGTGAGCTTAGAATAAGGATAAAGTTACTAATCAGTTAAAGAGCTGATGACAGATGACTTATGTGAGATTATAAGAAATAGAAGAATGCTCAATATTATGTCCAAGGAACCAGTTAACTACACTTGAAGGGAGAGTGCCATTTGGACTCTCTATCTTCAGGCTTTTCAGGGAATGGATGAAACTGTTACTGGTACATGCCTGAAACTGTTGGCACCCTGGATAAAGAAAACTGAGTGATGAACCTATGCTACATCTTTTTGGATGCCTGAGCCCAGCTGAGAGCATCCAGTCCTCGAGCAGTGGGATTAGAAGTAGACTCTGGAGCTGTGAGCCATGACCAAGAGGGCAACACTTGTCTCCTGGGGGACAGGAGTCCCAGCAGTCACAGTGATGCTTTTGGAGTAGGGGTGTTGGTGAGGGCAGACTCAAGGAGGAGAATCAAAGAGCAGCATTTTGGTTTTTAAAAGAGAATAAGGAAACCCAAGTCGGGGAAATTTATGTTGCAATTATCCCCATATGGCTTCTACTCCTTACATGGAGATGGTTATGAAAATGCTTGGGATACACATACGCAAAACAGCTAAATCGTGCTGAATTGTGTTAGGACCCACCAGGACTAACCTTCAGTAACCATGGAAGATCTCACTAATGGCCTTCTGAGAGACAGTGATCTGCCAAAGGCAATTTGTATACAAGGACAACTCGAAGAACTGTATTTAGCCTGTGAATAAATGTGTAACTATTGCTGACTGTGATATACCTCCCACAGAGAGATAGACTCTGAAACTATAGGCTTCAAATCTAAATCATATTCTTCTGCATGTATTCTGAGAATATAAACCAGAGGTCTTGGTTTGAATACAGAGGTTTCTAGCAACTTTCTTCAAGGTTTAGAACCTTTCCAAAGCACATGGATCTACTTCAGTCTGTGGTCTGCATTTGAGGTGTGCTTAGCTTTTCTTCATAAATGCCTTTATGAAATGTTTACATGTGAAGCACGCAAAAAACTGCGTATGTCGATGGTGTTTTCAGCATTAACTCTTTATTATAGTGAGGGAGAATGCCTTTGATGGACTGACTTGAGATGAAAGGGAATGGGTAAAAATCCTCCAAACCCTTAGGAAGAACAGGCTTGTGACAGGCAATGATAACAGAAGTTAAAATGATTCCTTAGGCTTGTACTTACTTCTGTACAACTACATCCCCATTCACCCTGGTAGGGCGTAGAGAAAATAGACAACAAGGCTCATGCTTTACAATCTGGATCCAATTCTGAATTTCAAATTTTCAAGGATATCTTTGGTCTCCTATCATCCTGGGCTACCTTGTCTCATAGAAGGCTTCAAGTTGAGCTTCATGAAGTGTTCCCAGCTGTGAAGACACCTTAAGGGGCTACCTGGAAGGTATGGTGTGACCTCCATGGCATCTGAAGCAGGGAGCATAGCTGGAAGGACGGCCAGTTGGTGACCTTATTTTGACAGATACCATTAGAAGACAACTCCCATAGAGTATTTTCTTGCCTTGTTGTAATCTCTCAGATCAGATTAAGGCTCTGACTCTGCTCAAGTCAAATTGCTCTCATTATCCCACCATTATTTCTGTCCCTTTTGGCTCAGTGGGAAAGGGTGTAATCCACTTTTAGTCACAGCAAAATTGACAGAGAGAGGAGTCTGCATTGACCTCCAAGACATTTCATCTAAGTTGCCTCATAAGGCTTTAATGAACACAATCTTTGTGCTTACCTAAAAGTCAAAAACAGATTCCCTCTTCACGGGAATATCCTGAAGCCTAAGCCACATAGTAATTTGGTTTTGTATTGGGTTTCTGTGGCAAGGTCTTGGTAGTGGGGGGGCTACAGGGGTGGCTTCTGTGAGAAGCTGCTAGAAGCTTTCCCTGTGTCCACCACTGGCCAAGGCCAAGCCAATTAGCGGCAGTGGGAGCGCCGCTGCGGTAACATATTTAAGAAGGGAAAAAAAAAAAA
>NW_009258755.1:4168802-4219866 GCF_000687185.1 Egretta garzetta
GCAGATCGCCACCTGTAGCCTGAGGAGGACCCCACACCAGAGCGGGTGGATGCCCAAAGGAAGGAGGCTGTGACCCCATGGGAGGCCTGCGCCAGATCAGGTTCCTGGCAAGACTTTGCGGACCTGTGGGGGGAGGAGCCCATGCCGAAGCAGGTTTGCTGGCAGAACCTGTGACCCCGCAGGGGACCCAACGCCGGAGCAGTCTGCTCCTGAGGGACTGCACCCTGCGGAAATTATGGACCCATGCTGGAGCAGTTCGTGAAGAGCTGTAGCCTGTGGGAAGGACTCGCGTTGGAGAAGTTCGTGGAGGACTGTCTCCCATGAGAGGGACCCCATGCGTGAGCAGGGGAAGAGTCCTCTCCCTAGGAAGAAGCAGCAGCAGAGACAACATCTGATAAACTGACCCCAACCCCCATTCCTGTCCCCCTGCTCCGCTGGGGGGAGTAGGTTGAGAAACTGGGAGTGAAGTTGAGGCCAGAAAGAAGGGAGGGGTGGGGGGAAGGTTTTTAAGATCTAGCAGTTTTTCTCCTCTCCTTCTCTGATTTTGATTGATAATAAATTAATTTTTTTTTTCAAGCTGAGTCTGTTTTGCCCATGATGGTAACTGATAAAATGGTCTCTCCCTGTCCTTATCTCGACCCACAAGCCTTTTGATTTAATTTTCTCCCCTCTGTCCAGTTAGAGGGGAGTGATAGGGCGGCTTTGGTGTGCCCCTGGCATCCAGCCAGGGTCAAACAACCACAGGTTTCAAGACTGTCCAGTGGATAAGATATAGCCCCTGTAGAGCTGCTTGAGGAGCCAGACCTCCTAGGAGGAGTGTGAGGGCTCTGACGATGCAAAGCAGGTGGCTTGGATGAGCCAATGGCAAAACGAGAGGGGAAAGTAGGATTTCTTGCATGCCATTATCTCTGTACAGATACGTATCATGCTAGCCTAAAATCCAGTCTTACCTCTGAAGTTTCAAAGAATAAAGAGGGCACACATATGTGCTGTACAACAGATTGAGCCTGTCTTTCTCAGTGCATCAGAATATGTGGGTTTACATAAAACTTGGAGAGAAAGCACTGAGGATTTGGCTAATATTCCACATGGGGTGGATTTCACTTCACTCACATAAATCCTAACTAGTAGGCTTTGAGGGGATGGAGTGTAGGAGTCCAAGTATGAGGCTGTAGTGCTGTCCTTTCTAGTGCAGATGCTTCCAGCCCGGCTCTCAAAAGGCAAGAGCAAGTGATGGAGTCTGGGTTCACAAGAGCCCAGGTCTTGCCACAGGACCATTTCCCCACTACTTCAGGTGGAACGGGCAGTAAGGGTCCCGCCTGGCCTGGAAGATGCACTGAAGACCCTTTGTCTTGCTTTGTTCTAAGGGCTGACAGACTGAATGCAAAAGTTTTTGCATTTTCTTTTTATGTAGAAGTAGCTGACACCAATTTTCAGCTGGTTACATCTTTGTTTAAGGGCTGAGGACAGTCTGCAGGCACCTGCGCCTTACAGTGGGTTATTGCATGAGGGTGACTGGCTGGTGTTCTGGCCGTTTCTACCCAGAAGAGCACATCTAGCCTACAGCCATTTTCTGACCTGGAAAAAGGCTAATGTAAAACCAGAGCTCCTGAGCTTTTGGGGGTATAGCTGTCTGTACCACTGATGCTTTTGATCACTGCCATGTTGCTGGGCTGAAGGTCTGAGCCAAATCGAACATAAATCTGAGTTCTGGCATAGCTACAAAGGAGGGCATGCTCGTTTCCTTATCCATGCACTTGGTTCCTGAAAGCAGCAGTGGTGATTTTTACATTATTTTTGTTTACTAACACAGGCTTCACACTTGCTCTCTCCCGTTCCGTCTTTCCTTGTTGCTTCCATGCACACATACACATGCATACACACAAAAGAACAAGCTCCCATTATGCATTCATTAAAAGCCTGTAATTTAGCTTCAACTGCATTTAGTGGGGGCACACAAAAAAAATCAATGTTGGGAAACACCACTCCAGGGCTAAGTAATGAAAGGTCTTTGGGAGGTAAGACAGTCGGAGTCTGCCCAGAGCAGTCCCAAGAGCACCCTTTGGATGGCAGCATTAATTTCTGTAGTTACCAAACACTGACAATTAAGGAAGTGAATGGAAACCAAGGCCTCACCTTTGTGAATGTAGCACCCATCACAGATGTGGCCTTCCGTTAGCAATTACCTTGCCTGTGCACACTGGCCGTGGTGGATGAGTGGCATGAGGGCTCACAGGATATACAATCTCTTTCTAAAATGCAGACCAAAGTGAAAGAGACATGTGAAAATTATGTCTCCAGAGGGGACTGAGAGATGGTTGATGAATCAGGGAAAGGAAATCAGGAAAAAAAGGGAGATTTTCAAGAGTTCTAGGTGTTATAGGAATGACCTTGGTGTGGCGGGAGGTCACTTCATTTCTTGTGTAAGGCAGAGCTGCTATGGATTTGGATGGAGCTCTGCTCCATACCTCTGTGGAGAGCAAGCTGATGACCGCTTTCTGAATCTCATGCTCTCCCTTTCTAGTCTTGCCATCTGTTCATCCTGCGATGCAAGAGTACCTTTGCAGCACGACAGACAAGCACAGGACCAAGCAATTGCTTGTTTCTATGGGCTTTGCACAACATGCTGTGGGCTGAGAAGGTCTACCAGGGACCCTGGAGCTACATTTTGGTCTTTCCTTAACTATCAAGACATGCTCCCCATTGCCCTAATCTCAGGGTGGAATTTGGCTGGTGCCCTTATAGGAAAAGTAGAAAAAAACCTCTGGAAAACAGGCAAACAACGAGCCATGTAGAAGCTGCTGAGGAGGTTTATCTGGAGATGAGAGACCAGCAGGAGCCAGATGAGGAGGCTAGAGTCTACAGGACTTCCTGATTAAATTTACTAAGAGGTACAGTTTCAGGTGAAAAGGATTTGCATCTGCATGAGAGGTGTTGCATTTAACCTGAAGAGTTGTACAGCTCGGCACATCCTGTGGGCCTTGGTAACTCCCCTCTGCTCACACATGGGAGATTTCTTGCTGTGGTTTGGGATGCAGCTTGGGCATCCCCTGTGGGGTGAGGACTTCACCAAAGCCTGAAGGAGCTAGGCAACAAGCAAATCTAAATCAATGGAGCACTGACATTCCTTACTGACACCTTCATGGTTTTGGTGCAGTGAGTCCAGAGCAAAGCACGTGATTTTGCGTGCAGTAGAAATATTGATTCAGAAAGTATTGACAAGAATAATGAGCTATGAAACATAATGAACACTGACATCAACTTATGCTAGTGGAACTATCTATATATCCTAAAATACTATAAACATTTCCAACCTAGTGTTAGCAAGAACAATGTTAATAGCAACAGTGACATAATGGGTGGGGACACAATACTCATCCTTCATTAGGAAACTATGATGATACACGGAGACATGTTCTTATATTGGCAAGCTAGAAGAAATAAATGCCATCGATTTGCTTGTGGTTTTCCCTGATAGACTAAACTGTCTAAAGCTCTTCTCACAGAAATGAAGACAATGGTGTCTGTAAAGTCTCACCAAGGATATCACTCACATCCTGCCTTCAACCATGAATCACATCAAACAAACTTCTTTTACATAGCACTGCCTTGGCCTCACTGACCCCACCTGAGCAGATCATCTGAAAAGATAATTCATTTTAATTAAGTTACACGGTTTCAACAAAAATTCAGCAAAGACAGAGAATTGTTTAAGTAACATAAGGTGGTGTGGGCTGATCCCTCCAGAAAGCAGAGGCTTCAAAAGCCACAGGTAAATGGCGAGGCTTTCATATAAGCTTTCATGCAAATGAAAGCTTACCTTGACTTACCTTAGTCTACTATAGCCATTATCCTGGAGGGATCCTTATGTGATATGAGTCCTGGGTTCATCAATAGCTCATTCACTTTCAGTATGTTCATTTCAAAGGGAAAAAGATCCTGAGAACGTACCAGTCTTTTCCAAGAGAAAAGGATCAGACAGGATGCACAGTGCAGGGAAAATGGAGCTGTATTAGGAGTGTCTGCAATTTGGGTGCTGTCCTCTCACTTTTGGTGGCCTTGCTACCTTAGAGAGAGTAGCAGAAACACAAAGGAGCAGGTTCATCCCTGTGTTCTGGTGACTTCATGACACCCTGCTCCAAACAGTCCTCTGACCTGCAGACAAACAAACCATAGATGTGGCAGGCTCTGGAAAGAAGCAGCACTGAAGGATTTCTTCACCCCCACTCCTCACTACCTTCAGCAAGGCTTGGCAAGCTGGAGTGACTGAGGGACAGACATGCAAAGAGGTTACTGAGAGGAAAAAAGAAAAATGACAGGTGAGGGAGAGAGTTAACCAAAGTGCTATGGTACAAGTCTACCTACTAGTTCTTAATAAAACACGGTACCACATTCCAGTGAATCAGAGGGACAGAGGGTTACATTCAATGCACACACCCTTGCTAGTCTTCTTAGCTGGCCTTGGTAAATCTGTACCTGTATTAATGCTTTTCTTTTATATCAGTTTACACAGAATCAGCATAAAGCACTATATCACAAAACACTCCTCCATTTATAAAAGTCCTAACAGTAAGGTTTTTCCTCTTGTCTGTTAGTCCTTTATTTTCTTGGATCAATAGTTTTTAGTCTAGCAATTCTAAAAAGAACAATTAGCAGAAGCTTAATCTGTACTCCTGCTATAATGCCCAGAATGCATATGCTGGTAACTTTAAAACATTCTCTTTCACAGGAAAGTGAAGGTTTCCTATGACTTACATTGTATTTTTCCCCTATTCCAATCTGATCAATTCCAGCGAGGGTACAACGATAACTTTTTTCTTGCCTAATGGTAATTCAAATCTCTGGGATGTGAAAGGAATCCAAAAGAACTGTACACCCAGCTCCAAGTGCACAGAATATAAACATGTATTCCTCTGTGTTTCCATGAGATCACAGCTACACGCTCCAAACTGTGTGTGAATGTTAGAAAATAGACCTGAAGAAGCTCTCAAGAGGTCATCTTGTCCATGCACTTGACCCAAAGCAGGATCAGTACTCTTTTCTCATTCTGGAGAGGAGTTTATCTGCTCTATTCTTAAAAGCCACCACTGGGCAGAGACAACACAACCTTTTCAAACAGTTGATTCCACTGTGTTATTGTCCTCAGACAGAGAAAAACAATTTGTTTCTGCTTTGCAGGAGCATTTAGTATCTTTAAGACATGTCATGGCCCTGCATTCACTCTCTCTCTTTTGAAGCTAGAAATCTCAATTTCTTCCAAGTTCTTGCATATCACATTTTTTTGAAAGCTCTGAACATTTTTGTTTTTCTCTTCTTGCCTCACTCTATTTAGTTCACAGCTTTCTGCAAGTGCCATGTGCAAACAAGACACAGTACCCTGAGTAACGCTGTGAGGAGTGGAAGGATTATTTCACACGTTTTGCCATAAGTCTACTAAAACTCCTTTCTATGGCGTCTGCTTCGTTCACAATAGCACAACACTAATGACTTGCATTCGGCTTTCCCATCCATCATAACTCCCATACCATTTCTCCAATGCTACCTAGCTGTTCCATCTCCCTCATGTATTTGTGAAACTGCCTGGTGCTCTTCTATACTCCATCCTCTTTTATTTCAGAAGTAATTTCTTCAATTTCTCCTGGATGTTTTTTGTTCTTATCCAATCCCCTCAGTTGGTGGAGGTGCCTCACAGTTTGCTTGCATGTTGTGTGCTTGCAGACATTTTCTATTCCAGTGTGTTGGCCATTAATTGCAAATCCATCATCTAGGGCAAATCCTCTGTGGTACGTCACTCAGTACAACCTTACAGACTGATGATAAATCACTGGTAACTGCTATTTGTCTCTTAACACACAGCTTGTACTTATCCTAGAGAAATTTTATTGTTTGCTTATGTAAATGGCACTCTGCTAAGTTTGGGATTTAAAAGCAAAAGAAATGGGGAAATAACTTGTGACCGTCATTTAGACATTAGCTAGGATTTAAATAAATCAAAATATGAGACTCTTTTCTTTGACTTGTCAGTACTTCGAATAAGTTTGTCATGGCTTCAAGTCTTCTCAGTATTCATCTCCTCCAAGTAGACAAGTGTTCTTAAACTATATGCAACATACCTACACCTAAATTTTTTTAGATAATGACAGTACAAATTCAAACACACTTAGAATTTCTGCAGCTTTTGAAGGGGTTGCTTATTCTGTAATGTATATGCAAATGTAAAGATTCAGCATCTCTGTTGGTAAATACCACTTTAAAACAGCTGCTAGGGACACAAAAAACCCCTCTGATCTGCCTCGAGTCTTTGACTAGACTTGGCAACAAGTGCAATATTCAGTGTGTTATGAGCTTTGGGCTTGCAGGATTGTAGAGGGACACTGCAAGTCAAAACATGTGGTTTTCTCAGGCAGAAAACCAGCTCTGTGCCCAGACAGGGAGAGCAGAAGGGGAACACAGAGTCTCATCTCATTCTGCTCCCACAGCTCTGGGGCCTGCGGTGGCCAGACGTTGTTCCTAGATGGGCTCCTCAGTGATGTTTCCTTCAGTTTTGTTCTCATTGCTACGGGTACTGACATTAATTAGGTACATTTGTTCAGTGAAGCTCTAAGTGGCAGTTTCGGCCTCTTAAAGGCTGCTGTCTAAGCTCAAAAGATATAACTTAAGATGAAGACACAAGCAACTGCCTATTCTTGCTCTGAATCCGTCAGGATGAAGCATGGTGAATCAGAGTTCATTATTTTGACTTTCATTGTATTTATGCCTTTTGCAAGAACTTCAGTACAAAAGTGCATGGGATAAACACACACAGCTGGCATAATAGCACAGATGCAGGCTCGTGCCACGCTCAACTTTTCTGTCAGCTCTTCACAGGGGCTGAACATACAAATTATAGTGTCAGCAATTTTCCGTTGTGAGGGAGTCTGCAATGTCGGATTCAGAGACACAGATTCACAGCACAGACCAGTTTCAACGCATCCGTTCAGCCAGCTCACTCTCAGACCATGGCTGCCAGTTAAGAGGGCAACATCTCCACATTTGCCAGGAACCGCATTTCCTTCTTCAGAGCATCTCCTCCACATCCACTTTCAAGCTGTGTCCCTGGTGAATGTCCTCCAGGGAAGATGCAGGCACAGAGTGAGACAGAGGGAACAGTAGGCCATTTCATTTCCTTGCTCACATCTTTCTGCTGTGAAGAAAGAAAGAGTTGTGTCAAAAACCACATTGAACTGCTGGCATTTTTCCCAGGTTAAGGTTACTTGGAATGTTGATTCCTCTATCTTATTTTCACTTCATTCCAGACTGATTGTAACCACCTCAGGTTTTTGGTTTGGTTTGGGGTTTTTTTGCTCAGAGGGTCTTTCACTTGTGAGAAGTACTCATTGTGCTTCAGAAAAGAGTTACCATCATCAGGCCACAGATTGTTGAGAGCTGTATTTAGACAACAGCTACAACCTAAGGAAAGAGAGTAGAGATACTATTTTTTTTGCCTTATCTTTTCCACATAAAACAGACCCAATAACCCAAGATCACAGTCCAGAATGACATGAAGAATTTATACTGGAATTACAGAAATTTTTATCAGTGCTGGAATGCCATTTAGAGCTCCATTTTCTCTGCCCATGAGGGGCATGAAGAATTTAAAAACAAAATTTTGATACCATTAGACAGTTTTCTCTTTTTAGAGTTATGCATTTCTAATGGCTCCATTTGTTACTCATGGCAGAGTTTCCTAAAATACATTTTGTTGTTTGTCAGTCAACACACAGGACTTCTTGTGGACTGCAAAATTAAGCATTTCAAGAAGAAACTGAGTAGGGGTTAGCACAAATATTTGCCTTGAAGGAGATTTGTGCATAGTGTTACATAAAATGTAAAATGATGATATGATACGCTGGAGAAATCCACATGCTTTCTGGGGGACAGCATCATTCATTTTGAGAGACAACCACTAGATAACCATTTCTGATACACTGACATCAATTTAAAATTAAGCAAAGGCTCTGCTATGGAAATATGTATTACTGCGCCCTCATAAAAATAATACAGGGTTCTCTTTTGATGGTCAGTTATGTAATGTTCTTCCAAAATCTTTGAAGTGGAAGAGGTCATTCTCATTTTTAAGTTTGGATACTCTCTAAGGAGCACACAGGAAACACAGTACTACAAAAAATTGGTGCATTTAGTAATAAAGTTTTTCAGAAAGTACACTTTGGAGGCTCACACTGTGTCGTGTCACCCTGGGAGGAAATTAGAAAGAAATCTGCAACCACTCCAAACTATGCCAATGTTTCAAGATCAATTTCATCAGACAGCCCCCTGTGACTGCTTGGGTTTAACCATTTTGGTCCTTTTGTAATTTAGGCTGGCACCAGAAAGGTCTAGCCTGCTGTGGTCAACAGGGTAGAAAGAGCTAGGTAATTGGTAATATTAACCCATAGTCATCTCCACTGCACTGACTTTTGTCAAAATGTTTTTTAGGTCACTCATCAAGTATTTTGCCTGCAGTTTGTCTGTAACTCAGACTCTAAAACATTCATGGAACCTGATGGTACTGGAATTAAGGGGCAAAAATTTGACTCTTGAGCTGCAACAGAGTCCCCATGAGTCACAAACCCATAGGAATTTTATTCTAACGTGCAAACACATTGGTTTGATGTTAGACACACACTCTTAAAGAGCCCACTTACTTGTCCTACAGTCACTTTTTTATCTAAGCACTATAGTGAGGTGGTCTCCACAGTGTGCCATATCACTGGTTATTTCAGTGCATAGTCAGTTCCTCTGGTGTAGACAGAATTGCAGTATGCGATGTGTGCAGTCTGTAATCCCATACTGTGTTACGATGCTGTAGGAAATGAGAGATGTTGCATGTTCTGTTTAAGCTGCTCTCCATTTTGTGCTCATCTTGGAAATTTGAATGTGAAAGGATGGTGGCATGTTTCTGGGCAACCTGTTTCTGTGTGTTAGAACAAAATCCAGGGACCAGGTAATGAAATTTGGCTTGAAGGCTCTTCAAAGCTCCCCTCTAAGGCATTTTGAGGTACATAAGATGGCTGTATACTCTTCAGTCCTTCAAGTCTCCAGTGGCTACAGTAGTGGGGCTTCTCTCTGTATCCTCCAGAAATGGCCCTTGTGTGGAAAGCTGAAACACAAGGCAACTGTCGTGGTTTAACCCGGCTGGCAACTAAGCACCACGCAGCCGCTCGCTCACTCCCCCCCTCCCTCAGTGGGATGGGGGAGAGAATCAGGAAGAAAATAAAAAGTTAGAGCCGAGGGCTGAGATAAATACAGTTTAATAAGAGAAAATAATAATAATAGTAATAATGAGAATGATAACAGAATATACAGAATATACAAAACGAATGATGCACAATGCAATTGCTCACCACCTGTCGACCGATGCCCAGCCTGTCCAGAGCCGCGATCACTCCCCGAGTCGCGATCAGTCCCCGAGCAGCGAGCACTCTCCCCGCGACCAACCGACCAACCAACCGACTCACACACCCCCCCCCCCCGCCCACCCCTTCCCCTGCGTGCAAAATTAACTCTATCCCAGCCGAAACCAGGACAGCGACACAAATCTGTTATGCTTTGTCTCTACTTGCAGGAAAGATGACTGCATAAGCTACTTTTGTAGGACAGGTTTGTGCATAACTTCTGCTGTGTAGTGCAGAATTAGAGAAGGGCAGCCAAGGATGTGCCCTTGCATTTAAGAAAAGAGCCAAGTACTTTAAAAACCCCCACAAACAAACCAACCCTCTGTCACATATTGTATTTCAGTCCCATTCCACTGAATTAGATAGTTGCAAGACTATTTGTATTGAAGATTTGATCACTAGTGCTAACACTGTCAACAGCATGGCATTGCCACCTATAGACAGCAAAGAAAAGCCAGTCTTAGACTGAACAGCTTCTCAGGGGCTTTCTAAATTATTTTGAGGGGCATATCAGAAATCCCACAGAGGCAAGAGATGTAAAGGATCTGGCATCTCCTCCCAAAGAGGAAGTCCTGTTTTGTCCCTTAGATATGTAGGACTGGGTCTTACCAAGGAATAGTTTTTGAAACATAATTTTTAGAAATCAGAATAGTGTCCCTTCCACATTGCCCTCCTCAGCACATCAGCCATGGGTGAACAGATTGCATGCCAGTTTGGAAATGTTTTAGCTGTTCACATGTTTTAAAAATAACAGCAATAATTTTCAGCCAAACTAGTATTTGAAAGCTGTGGATACAGAAATGCAGGGAGAAAGTTTGGACAGCCCTAATCTAACTTTATCAGAAATTTTCCTGTTCTCATCTCTTTCAGACAGAGAGAGTAGACAGCATCAGAGATATTTAGGACTCCAGTTCCTAGAGAAGGGCTATTTCAATTCAGTCTTTCTGATCAGTCATAGTGTCAAACATCTCTCTCCCTGCCTAATTAGCACTTCACTGCAGGATTACCTGTATAAAGAGATGCCTAACTTGGCCCTGTCATATAACTGAGGGATGGCCAACCCTTTCTGAAACAGTGCCTCTGGCTGCATATACGGTTTAGAAAGGTAGCATATTATCAAGAGTATCTCAAGAAAAAGCAAAATCAAGAGGCTATGGCTGAGGTACAGGGCTGTGTTTCTTTTATGCACTGTCTACATTCCTCAGAGGGCAGAAGTCACTGTGCTTTGTTTTACCATGTTAAAAAAGGGTCATGTGTTCAGATGTGGCTGCTGATTTTTAAGCACGAGTATCTACATTTAAGCACCTCCACAAAAGAAATCTGATAGCATTTAAGGTAGCAAGTACCCCAGATTTGAAGTTGCAGGTGTTTAGCATGGCTAATAAAATGGCTTTCTGTTTGACATAGATATCCATAGTTAATTGCATAACATTTATAACCCATGTGGACATTTGGGTTTAACTTTTCCAAACAGTATAATTCTTGTATGTTAGCCTAAGTCTCACTAAAAGATCTGTAAGCCATGGCAGGTTCTTAGGAACATTTTCAAAATAGGAAAGATGCTCTGTTTTTGACAGAATGACATAATTCACACTCTAATTTTATTTAGGTTTGAGAATCTCTAAAATAACCAACAGTGGTTAAAGTCTGTGAAACCAAGTCTGAAAGCAATATAACTAATTTTGTTTTCCCATGTTTCTGCCAATAAATATTAATAAAACAAATCACTAGAAAAGTTTCACAGTTCTGTAGTCTTCAACAGCCAGACGGAAGTTATTTCTTTAATGTGCTTTTAATACAGACCCCCCATAATAAGGGAGCACTCTGTCACACAGAGAAAGATGGCTTAGCCCTTCATGCTTTTATTGTATAGCATGCTCCTCAAGCCCTCTTATTTCAGTCTCTACGTGAAAATACATTATCATGAAGGTAAACCACTTAATTAGGCAAACTGCCTAAGCAATTCAAGTACTGCCAGACAGAAAACTGTCTGGGTCTGCTATTTTGCTCATTGAAGTCAGGGTCTTTCAATGAGAGGAAAGAGGGAGAGATCAGACAGAGCAAGAAGATTGTCTGAGAACTTATTTGATCTTTGCAGTCTTGTCTGGAAGACTATGAGATGCAGATAATCTACAGAGCTTCAGAAATACTGAGCTGAACATTTTAGCAGGTCTTCCAAAAACAAATTCTTGCTGACTGTGTAAACTTGTTTAACTCTTCATTTTGTAGCATTTCATTTAGTATAGCAATGCGAATGTAGGGAATGAACCCCACAAATTACATTTAATGACATCCACAATAAAGAGATAACGAGAAATATGCTTGTATAATGGGCATATATAACATAAGACACATTACTTGGGGCCATTATAACTGAGACACAAAGTATTAAATACTGTACAGACTTTAGGAGGATTTGTTTCTTCATGTGCAGTGCATTGGCTTCTTTGGTAAATGTGTACACACTGGGAACCTGGAGTTATAAAGCAAGCACAGAGAGGAAAAGGAGGGTCTGGCCAACCTGGATGTGTTGCCCAGGCATTCACGTGAGGACAGTGTTTGTTAAAAAGCAAACAAAACCCAATCCATTTGCGTAGGATGATGGTCTCAAGAGGATTTGAAGCTCTTGAACTGTATGGTCAGTCAGTGTCCAGCTGGTGATGGGAGTCTCCACTGCAAAGGTCCTGGATTGGGCTGTCAATTTTCACACTTCAACTGAGCACTGGTCCCACCTGAGAATGTGGTTCCTTGCTGTTGATCATCTTAAAAAGCATATCCTAATTCTCTTCATTATGAACAAAATACTATGCTACATGACTGTTCCTGCACCTGCAGGACAAGGTTCTACTGACTACTTAAAATCACCATGCAGTTTGGTGAGTCCTGCAGCAGGAAACACCTGGGGCATTGCTGGATGGCCAGGCTCTCCGCCCAGGGTGCTAACAAATGCACGTGTACATGTTGGTGGTGCCTACCCACTGGCCTTCACACAGCAGGACTGTCTGAAATCCCTGCAGCGATGCACAGGACCGCCTGTGATGAAGCTGTGCAGCCCATCACCTCACCCGCACCCAGCTCATAGGCAGAGGCGGGCTGGGGATTTTCAGAAGGAGAAAAAATTTACTATGAATCTGCATTCAATTAAATGCATTCAATTAGGTTATGCTCCCCTAGCAGATTGCAATCATGGGCATTCCAATGGAATCCATATTTGTCAACCTTCAGCTCAGGATACAAACGTCAAGATGAAGGACCTTTTAACTGACTCATTAACAGCCAACTGTACATTTGACCACAATCTGTGTGTTTCCCAGTCATATGTCTCCCACAAGCGCTGTTGCTCAACTGCTAAGTGCACAGTGTGTATACCGAGCCGTTGCAGTATCTGTCTCCAAAATTAAAATAAGATCACCGCTGGCAAGTGTGGATTTTCCATTATAGCTTCTTATACAAAGAACAAAAGACAGCCTTGAGTGGGAAGACAGCAATTACAGATTGAAGGGGAAAAAAAACAAGCTAGAAGGAAGAAACAAAGTGGAGGAACCCAGCCAGCCAAATGAATTTAAAAATAAGGAAGCTCCAGAGTCCTCTAAATGTCATGAGATTTGTTTAAAATCTGAGATTTTAAAAATAAACATTGGCTCTTTCTGTACTCCTTGGCTGGGTCTCAAAACTATTTGCAAAGCGGAGACCCTGCTATTATCATCGTTTCTCAGACCTCTAAGAAGTAAATTATTCTGCAATTCACAGTACAACCAGTAGAACTAGTGGAACCAAAAAATTGCCCATGAGCAAAATTTTGGAATGTTCATTCCTCCATGTGAGTAACTGCATCCATCCTCAGCCACCATCCCAGCCTTCACAGGGACAGATGACCAGATTTGGAAATCCACACGTGTAGGACCCTGGTAGCTGGTACATAGTCACCATTAAAAATCGTATTTCCTCCCTAGCCCTGAGAAAACTGCAAGGGTTGCTACAGATGCCCAGATCAGTACCAGGTATTTGGCTTTTAGGTTGTATTCTTAGCTATGAAAGAGGAAGATGTTCTGCCCTTTGCATTGCTGATCATATATCAGATTATGTCTTTCTACCACAAGGACAAACAATCCTTGAAATGCTGAGCGATTCAGAAAGCAAACAAATGATAGAAACTGTGCAATAACGTATTAAAGACAAATATAATCTGCTAATCAGTACATTTGGAGGGTCTTATATTTGACAAAGACATTTCAAAAGCACCTGTATTTATAATCTCACTCGCTGTGGCAGCTGATAGTTTTCTAGTCAATCCATTGTTTTGCTTTTTTACTTTACAATTATTCCCAGTCTTCTGCAGTGAAGGTTATATGAGTATATGGCAGGACTTCCATTGCAAAATTATATCCCTTATTGGCAAAGTTAGATTTCATTCAGTGTAAAGGAAAGCAGGGAAAGGAAGCAAGCTTTACATGGCTCCTTTCAGGAGCAAAAACATTTTAATTTTCTCTTCTGATGCAATCTTGTTTAACACTCTGATCCAAACCAGCCAGGAGGGTCCTTGGCAAAGGGTCAGCACTTTCGGAGTGGGTGCAGCCGCCAAAGCCATGAGTGGCAAAGGTCTGGTAGGGAAGAGCAGGGCAGATGCGGGAACATGTCCTTTCAGCCAGCCCCATGGGCAGGCTTGGGTGACAACTGGGTACCAGTGCCAAAAGAGCAAGGAAGAAAACAAGATGCAAGTGAACTAGAAAGAAGGAAAGGCAATGGATACAGAGAGAACAATTTATTTCTCTGCAGATCTATTTCAAAACCTTTTTTGGCTGAAAAGCCTTACCCTGAACTCTTCACTTATTTATGGCACCTATTTAAACAACCTTAACAGAAGGTCAAGAGCACATCAGATTGCTGTGGGCCTTTTGTTTCCCGTCGGGTGTCTCATTTCCCTCAAAGATCACTCACCTAAAGCCTACACAGTGGCAAAGCTGAAAGGCTAGGAGGAGGAGGTGGAAGGAGAAACAGGAAGGTTGGTAAAGAATCACACACTATTCTACAGAGATCTCTATTGCTTGTTAAAGGCAGCAGAAACAGCAGCTCTTTTACAAACCACACCCTGTTGCATTTACTCTGCATTTTGCCCTTTTTTCACAAGTCTGCTCTAGTGCCTGTCTAAAATGAAGCAGAATTGAACCCTGACATTAGTCCCAGACTCTGACAAAAAAAATGACTGTTTTTCCTCTTACCCTCCCAGGACAGGACTCAGAATTTTCTGTGTGAGATGTCTATTGGCAAGTTGATTTCAAAGGTTCACTACCTTGCAAGGCAAAAAATTATAAAACAGTATTTTGAACAGTTCCTCTATATTTATGAAAAGATAAGAAAACAGTTTTTCTCTGAATAGTCAAGCCAACAAAAGCCATTCCAGCTGACCTGTGCTTCAAATAAATAGAAGTTACTTTCTAATAGTACAAATTATTTAAGTGAAATAACAAAATAACTTAAAATATGGTCAGGAGAAATTTATTTATAAACGGCTTCCAACTGTCCTGGGACTTGCTTCTTAAATGATTACATCTCTTCATTGCAATTCTTCAGCAGCTGAAGGCTTTTGGACTCCAGCAATGTACTTAAGACTTCCTACTTTTGAGCACATGTTCTAGTCACTCTGACTTCAGTGGGTTTGCTATGTTTAGGGTAATGCATGTGCTGAACCACTGCATTAAATCAAGCCCCCAAGTGGAGGTCACTTCACTGTGGATTTGCTAAAGAAGAAGGCCTTTCACAATCTAATAACTTCTTAGCCAGTGTCTGTTTTTAGGAAAAACTTTCTGGCATGGGCAAAAATCTTCTTATAAAAATACTGCACTTATTTACAGCAATGTGCCCCAAGCATTTTGCAACCTCTCAAGGCTACTTTCAGATGCCTTACTACAGTGCTGTGACACTTTCAGATAAAATTATTCAAATCTAATACCTAGAGGCATATATAGCCACCTACATCAGATTTTCAGCTTTACTGAAAAACAGGAGCTTCTCCAACAAAAAACACAGACACACATGTGACAAGTCTGAAAATAACATGATTATTTAAGTCCTCAAATACAGATTTTATCTGGCATTTAATTTGGACACTTTTACTCTGAAATCTCAATTAGCTGAATTTCAATTGTCTAAGATGTCCCATTGTCTGGACAAAAGTGTTATTTCCAAATGTCAATAAATTCTTCTGAAAATTGTCGTGATTATCACAGCTTCTCAAATATCAGTTCAGTGGAACAATTTAAATATGCTATTAAAACAATGAAGGTTCCATGTTGCACAGTGTTTTCTTAGTGTTATAAGTCAATAAAATTTTAGGTGTATGAGTAATCATATAGTTATAATAATTAGAACTATTTACATTTTCGTGTTGCCGCTGTAGCATACAATTGAGTGACACCTATCTCTAAGTTGTCTCAGATATATTTGCATAAAAATCTTTCTTTTAGCAGTAGTATATCTTAGTGTTACTACTCTGAGGCATGAAAAGAGGTTCCAGGTTTTCAGGTCTTTGAATGTGTAATTCCATAGCTTTCTCCACCTTTTGTTTCTGATACAGAGTTTCACCTGAAGCCCTTACAAAAACTGCAATATTTTGCCCCATTGCAGCAATTTAGCCAGAGGTTCTACCACAAACACAACCAGAAAAAGTCCCTTTACAATAGACCGTAAAAGTGTGGTCACAATGTGGACTGAAAATGCCCTGTGTTGATTCATTTTAGGTCAATCTGTTATTTGTTTGTGGTTTGTAACAGATATAAGCAATATTTAAAACAGATGTCTTTTTCTTTAGAATAGGAGCCTGGGCCTGGAAGACACCAGGTCTGCAAATACAATTCACCCCACAGACGTGGGACATTTGGCTGTTTTCTGTAGCTACAGCTAGGGTCATCTCCATAAAGTCCGAATGACAAAGCCATAAAACACTTCCCTGTAGAGAAGCTGAAAGATTAAAAGCTGCAAAACCTACAGGACGCCCTAGCAAGACTGCGAGAGGTACCAAAGCTTTTTCATTATTATGCGCCAAAATAGCGATGGCTGTGAGTTCAGTCAGGATATGTATCTGGAAGTCTGTGTATATATAAGACTACACTACAAATCCTTGTGTGTATATGCATTTCAGCTCAAAGACAGGTCATTTAATTTCAACACAGATCTTTTCCTGATGAAGTAAAGTTAAATGGAAATAAATCGCTTTTAAGATGGGAACAATACTATCTGTGCACATTCTTTACCATCATTTAACAGCTAAATCTGCTGAAATTCATGTCTGAAATCCATGTTGAAGTGTACACAAACTGCCAAAGAAACCTAGTGGAATAAGATGAAATTGCAGAATTGCATAATAATTTAGTCTGAACATGACTTCTGGAGGTCATCCAGTTCAACCTTCCACCTTGAAACAAGTCCAGTTGCAGCAGGTTGCTCATGGCCATGTCCAGTTGAGTTTTGACTTTCTTGCCTCCAAGGATGGCGACTCCACAGCCTCTCTGGCTAGCTGTATGGTGAAACAAGTTTCCTTTGTATCAAATCAGAATATTCCATTTTCCACCTTGAGTCTTTTGCCTCTTGCCATTTCACCATGCATCTTCGAGAAGTCTGGCTCCATTTTTCTTTGTAACCTCCCATTATTTGTAGAGAGCAATGCTGGGCAGACCAGAGAAGAGTTGCTTCTGAAAGAAGAAAATTGGATGATATTTTTTGTTGGCATGGGTTAACTTCCTTTGGTCATAACAGTAGCGATACAATAAGAACTTGGATGTGGGTAATGGGATGGAGGGGTATGCAATTAACACCAATGTGGCAGAAGGCCAGGAAAAGCAATAAATTGTCCTAACTGGGGCATCACAGTCCTTGTAATTTAATAGTTTTGCCTTGACAATTTACGTGTGTTTGGTTGATTGAGTGAATAGGATAACTCATGCAGTAGTGGCAGAATAAAGGCCATTGTCACAGCTCTCCCACACACTGTTTGGGAGAGCAATTAAAGTGAAAGGTTGACTAGTTCAGAAGGCCCTGCCCTGGAAAATGCAACCTTGCCTGAACTCTCCTTTGCAGCAATATAGGGAGAAATATATGACCAGTGACGATACTGGCCCTACTCACCAGCGTGAACATGGTTCAGTGATAAAACATTCCAATTGGGTCCCAAAATGGCCTTTGCAAACTGTATCCCACATAGTTTGCTTTTTGCTTCTGCTGCTGGGCAAGGGCTGTGATTTGGTAGGGGTGTGCCTCTGCCTACCCTTCTGTGCAGGGCCAGAGCCAGCAATCCTGCGTGGGAGAAGTGTGATCCTGGGAGGGTCTTCATCCCCTGGCCTTACCCCAGCTGCTCTGTTCACTCCCTGCACTCAGACCCTCTGCTCTTTCTTTTCTAATTTAGAAAAGCAATAGTCACAGGCGAAAACCAAGCAGATGGGCCTGGACACCTGATTTGGGGTCTCATTTGTATTTTCTAGGACAAGAGTTTAGAGACAAGGGGAACACATCTGCCTCCTGCATAAGCAGAGAGCCAAATTAGAAGTGCCTGAGGATCCTGGCTGAAATGCAAGCTCCCACACAGATTTTGTTAATTTGGTCATGTTCATTTAAGGAAAAAGTAGGGAAAAAAAGCAGATTTATGTGAAACACAGTTCAGGGGCTTACATAAATGACATCTGCTCCAAAGCCAGGTTGTAGTCCTGCCCTGGTCTGCTCTGGTTGGGAATAAGGACATGCAGACAACAGCTGTATTTTCTGTTGTGTGTCCTACCTTTCTCAAGACTGAGGCTAACACAAATCACTTCACTGGCACTAAAACACAGCTACATCTCCCAGAATATTTTTAACAGGGACTACCAGAAAATATCACATTCTTACAAGTGTGAGAGCATCACATCTGCCTAAAGTCTCAGTGGGAGGCAGATATGTAGGTTTACTTCAGATGGATAGGAGATGCTATGGCTTTAGGTCAACGCCTCCCTACACACAGCACAGGCCTTTATTGACAAATATGAGGGCTGATATTTTGCCTGGAAACTGGCGCATTCAAAACAGCAGCATGCTGCAACATGGTGGGTTGTTGGACTTAGAAATTGGAGGGGGTAAAATCACAGCTTTTTTCTGAAATGATGGGTGACTTTTTCAAGCAGTGAGGCAGGGCTGATTCAAGGAACTAATCTGCTGAGCCTTTCAGGGGCTGTTTGTTTTCTGATTAAATTAATGTATTCTCTAAATGGCAGCATGTGGAATTTGTCCCTTTCTGCTGAGGTTTCCCACTGCATAGGTAATCCATCAAATTTATTTGATAGACTTGGGGGTTTTTTTAGAGGAACAGCTTTTATTTCAAAATAACCAGGTAGCTTAGGTTCCTCAAAAACAAATGACCCCAGTGTTCCTTGTTCCTTTCTTCATGAGGTTCCTCAAGGGGATGTTAGTCTAAACAAATGGCTTTCCCAGAGGGAGATAGGGAACTGGTATTTTCTTTTCATTCAGTATTATCTACATGGGGTGACATCAGAGCAACTGAGCTAAGGTCACAGAAGACTCTCAGTTTGGGCAGACAGGCAGGGAGAGGGGAACAACTGGCCTTGCAGAAAAATTTAATTGGTTTACTGTGAAAATAATGCGTGGGCTTTTCATCTGTTATTTCAAAAATCCACTTTTTTTCTTCAGTGTGGGTACTCCCTCTCTGCATCTACAGTTACTTTACATACAAGGTATTTTACCTCTACTGCCCTTAATTTTATGTATATATGTCCCCATGTACATATATATACATACATACATAGGTACAGGTATAGAAAAAACCTGTATATATAGAGGCTACCCTATTTTATGTGCTGCCTTGCTACTTCAGAGAAAATTCCTCTACTGACTCCAGTTGGCACCCATTTCTCATTGTCTGCCCTCAGTTTCTGCCAGCTAGCACAAAGGTGCCTTCCAAATTATCTTCGAGCCTTTAAGCAACTGAGAATGGAACCTGGTTTTCACTGTGAACCTCTCCTCCTGCATGAACTCAAAAGACTTAAACCTCCCTAAACAATTTCTTGAGATGGCCTGAAGGACCTGATTGAAACAATCAAATACAATGTTCTCCAAAGAAATGTCCAAGCTGAAATTGTGTCTTGCTTAAGAAACAAAGAGAAAGAAAAACAATTTCATGCTATTATTAAAAATTCACCCACAACCTGTCATTGTGCTATCAAAGACGAGCAGAATAAACATGACTCAAGTATACTTAAACATAAATAATACAAATTAAAGTAATGGAAGCAAATAAATTTACTGCATTTTCTGAAAAGGAAGTGAAATTACAGGAAAGCTGTTGGTCAAATGCTGTATAATGACACCTACAATATGTTATTTATATATATGTTAAATCTTACAGAAGAAAATGGCTTTCCATTATCTGACAGTCATTACCTATGATATTAAAATGTATTTAGAACACGGTAGGACTCCAGTAAATCTCAAGACATTTTTGTCCCTGCTTTTAATAAAAAAAAATGCATAAATGAAAAAACTCACTGGGCAAAACATTGTTTTGTTGGAGTCGTAGCAAAACTTCCATCCAATTCTAGTCATTTAGTAAATTATCCTGCACAGCTACACTGAAGAAACTTAAATAACTTACATATCTTTTATATAGTATTGCGGTTTACACAGAAGTGTACGTAGAAATTTCCATGCACAGTTACTATATCTTGAGGCAAGATTATCTTCAGGTACAAGAAGACATGTCCATTTTCAGTATCCCAATAAATGAAATTTCTGCTAAAGTAGATGAGAAATTAAAATATTGCCTTCTGAAAAATTCAGAATTTAATTTTTTTTTCTTTCAGACTTAATAAATCTGCCCCACTGGCTACTCTGGGGGGAAAATGCTAGGGGTTCCTTTCCAATTTTTAAAAAGTTAAGTTCTATTAGGAAAATATTTGTGTGTGCATTTGTATGTAAACAGATAGATTGTGCCTATACACAGATTTTCGCACCAAAAAACCTGACAACTCCATAATGACTTTCAAGTCACCTTCTCTCTACCTCCTTCCTATTTGTCTGCTTCCCCTCCCTTCCACTCTGCTCTTTGCACACAAGCTGGTGCACTATATATAGCTCTGAAATTGAGTGGTGTCTTAAAAATGCATCTCTTTTCAAGTTTTGATGGAAGCAGCTCCCCATGGAGTGCTTGCTGCAGTCAGGGGCTTACAGGGACTGCAAGGGCAGGCAGGGAGCCGAGGCTGTGGCTCATGTGAGCAATGGGAAAGGATTCACTGGCATGGACTTCCCTTGGCATTTCCACAACTGCACAGACAACTTTCCCTGTGTCCTTTGGATTTATCGCAACTTCCTGCCCACCCCAGCAGCCTTCAGCATGCACTTCTGGGCATCGGTGGGACTTTTTAATTTGGTCTTGCTTAGGCACAAAAGGGGAGAAATGACAATCTTGATTTTTTTATTGTCATGGTTTTCTCTGTAGAACTCAGCACAGGATTGTTTCAGTGGCGTGTCTAAATAGGTGGCCATATATACTGCAGCCCCTTGGACTTGCGATGGTCATCCCTTGCCTGTGGGCCAGCACCTACCTGGTGGCAGTGGAAGAAGAACATGCATGTGTGGAGACCTTCTGGATGCTGCACACCCCCTCACCTCCAGTTGTTTGCATCTGTTGCAGAGGTCTGAGCCAAAACAGAGGCACAACCCAGAGACTGAGTCTCATATAAAAGCAACACTTTCCCATCTGCACCAAATCTCATTCTCCGCTCTCCAGCCACAAGCACTGAAGGGTTTCAACCCTCGCCTTTGTAGAGGGCATGTGAATTTCAGCCAGAAGTTAATAAAGTGGGCTTCAATGGTATCTCTGAGGTTTGGATCTCTTCAGAGTGATCTGGCTCAATTTTATGAATCCCTAGTCCCTATTAATATATTATATCTGAATTCATTTCCCCCTTCCCCTGTTTCCTCAGATATTATTATGCCTTATTGCAGTTAAATAGATTCACTGTTCTAATCCCATCTTCTTGGTTATTAGGTAATGTGGTATGCTCAAAGGTGACTGGGTGAATGAAATTGCATTATTTGCTTCATTTAATATCCTGAAATAGAGCTTAACATTTGAGCTGTTGTGGAATGAAACAAACAGAAAAAAATCCAAAAAAAAGTCAGCATGGAGGGATGAGGGATATTTATTCTTACTGTGATGAAGCCAGTTTCCCACAGACAGTAAGGAGGATGGCAGACAGGACCTCTGTCACAGCACTACAAACTGGCAGCCATTAGAAAGGCTGTGAATCATTTCCTTGAACCAGTCCCAAACCGAATATGAGCCCACAATTGACAGAGACCAAAGAAAGACCCAAATATCATGCCACCATTATTTGCTTTACAAAAGCACTTTTTTTTTATTTTGGTGCTCCTCCATTAAAGGTCTTTTTTTAACTAAGAAGGAACCCTCTTGTCCTGAAATGCCACCAGAAAAGTAGTTAGTTCAAATTCATCAGGTTACTCAAAACCTTTGCTTGTCAGTTCCAGTGAGGCAGGCCACCATCCCTTCGAAAAACAAGAGTGTGGTCATGCTGCAGAGTCAAGGAAACATCACGTCTGTGGTGCTGGAGAAGACTCCACTGGTAAGAGTCCTGCCATATACTGCAGTCTTGCACTGACCACAAAGGCTGTAGCTGCTGGAGGCCAGCGTGGTCTGATGGCCGAAAATAGCATGGACCAGGGGAACTGGGAGGGACTGTATTCTCATAAACAGAAAGCATGGCACAGAGTAGGAGGTGCTGCCAGCTGTATGCTCTCAGACCCAGATTTGGCACCCATGTTAATTTTCTGCAGGTCTGTTGCTTTGGTTACTTTCATTTCTGTTTGGTTCACCATTTGAAATCAAATTTTTTTGCTGTTTCTGGAAGACCTGAAATAGATCAAAGGACCTATTGCATTCAGATCCCTTCTGTTCTGTGGGGTCTTACAAAGCTGCACTGAACCACAGCACTAGTAGCTGGTGTCAGAGCAGGAAAAAAAATGCATATCAGCAGAGACTCCCTGTTCTGGTACTAAAATCTGAAAGTGGCTTTTATGAAGCCAATAACCCTGTTGTGGACTGGTAGGTATAATTATGGTGGCTAGTGTCAGGCCTTTGGGATTTGTGGCGTCTCATGAACTAAGAGGTTTTTTCCTCAGTTTTAAGTTTTCAGTAATTCAGTCTCAGCGTTAAATATAGCAGTATCTACAATTTTTATCAGTTCAAGGTATGGAAAGTGAAAATAACTGACAAAATAGTTTGAAGCATGCCTACAAATCTTCTTAAAAAATGGCAGAATACAGAAGATACTTGATCAGCCATCAGGAATCATTACTGGGTTAATTTGTGTGAAATGAAAGAAGTTGTGAATACAATCTCTTAAACAGCACTCAGCTAAATGGGTTATTTTTCCATTGGTAGCAATATTAGCATGTGTCTTCAGTGTACTGCAGGAGGAAATGGCAAAAATTATCCCAGTCATCTTCATTTTAATGCTGGAGAAACATGATGAGTGGTGAATGATTCTTAATATCATAACTGTCTATATAAAAGGAGATGAAAGTGTAACTGGAGAGCATTGTTCATTTTCATTCTTTCTGAGATCCATCATCCTGGCATGCTCTTTTCTCTTGCCTTCCTGAAACCTTCACATTTGATCCTCAAAACATGGAGAAGCAAATCTTCAAATATTTCTGACATGCAAATAGCTATTCCTTCAAACATCTTGAAAATCAAAGAAAACATTGCGGGCAATTTCAATAAAGCAACTTATTAAGTTAGAATGAATCTAAATATATTTTGTGTCTCCTCTCTTGTATGGTATAAGCAGGTGTGCAATTAACTACATAAGTGCACCATACAAGTGCATAGAGAAAAGTATGTTGTGGGTGGAATGCACAACTTGCCATGCAATCACCTAGTATTGAAAAACCACCACATTTTCTGAACACACAGGCTTCTTCCATCTGCTGCAGCATTCAGCTGAAAAAGCTGCAGCTGTAGCTAAATCACTAAGAAAAATCTCCATTCTCAGCACTGGGAAGGACATATACCATACTTCTTCAGAACGACTGCAGTTGCTTCTGATTTGGCCATTGAGCTGTGTTGATAAGGCAGGTGATAAGCCAGAAGTTCAGTAAAAATACCAAAGTACTATACTGCTTTCTGATTTTTATTTCACAATCTGATAACATTGGTCTGGTGGTAACATGACCAGTAGGATTGGCATGGCAGAGAGAGGCCTTGCAAATAAGGAGCACTATCAACACCAGACTTTGCTCTGTTCAGTGCACTGCATGTGTCTGCCTACCACATCCCCAGGAAGCCACTCAAATCTCTCAAGGGTTGGCTTGTGTTGGCAGAAGTGTAGCAGGGATGCACTGAGTTCCTCAGGGGCTGGTTGGATACAGTATGAAAAGAAAGGTTTTCACTTATTCTTGACTTCTTGGTGTGGCCACTGAGGGTTTGTTCTTTGCCCCAGGGGACCACACACATGGATTTATTTCAGTGGATACCATTCCTCCTTATAAAAAAAGGTTTAGCTCAGTCAATCCTTTTCAAACATAAAATGTCCATAGCAGCCCTTGGGTAATAAAAGGGGGACTTGGAGTCTATTTTCCCTGGGCTGTGTCCTGGACCATCACTGACAGCAGTCTGTCTCTTAATATCTTCCACTAAGTCAACTCAGGCTGCTAGGATGCTGTGCATTCCTCTCCATCCCTTACAGCTTGAAGTGTTTCTTTGAAACAATGCTTCAAAGAAACAAAATCTTGTTTCAAACAAAGCCAATGGATAGTGCGTAAATCTTTCTAGCAATCATTCATATTGTGGAAGACTACTGTCATCTTCACTCCTTCAGTTACACTTTCTCAACCTAAGGAAACAGTTCTTTCAATTTTTGTACAGTGGTGATATTCTGTAAACCTCTTCATTTTCTTATTTTTTTCCTCTATCTTCTCTCCAATCCTTCCTATAAATTTCCTAAAGAATAATGCCTTAAATAAAATGTGTTTATCTAGCTGAGGCCCACCAGATGATGCATAGAAAAGAATAATTTCCTCCAGCATGTTACATATGACATTCTGCCAGTATATTACAAAATAAGGCTTCCCTTTTTTTCCCCAGCAACATCAGACTGCTGACTCAGGTTGAGTTTGACATCAGCTGTAACTCACAATCATTTTTCTACATTATTGCAGCTGGATACTAAGTCTCTCAATTTCTGTGCTTCCTGCTTCCTCATCAAAATACTTCATACTTGTGTCTGTTGATTTTCATCTTTAATTTCAGACCATTGCTTCAGTTTATTAACAATTTTGATCCTTGATTCGTCAATATAATTCAGTGCTCCTGGCTCAGTGTTATCCATTAATTCCAGGTGTATTAGACCAAGCTATTGATGAAAATGTTGAATGAAGTAAGCTCTGCAGAGACACCTATATGTTGCACTAGAATAAACTGCCAGTTAGCAATCTATTAATAAGGCTTTGTGTTATAGACAGTTCTATACTGTATTTTACTTGACTAAAGAGCATACGAGGCCAAACACCATGTAAAAGCCTTAATAAAGTCAATATATGTCATGCCTGCTGCTTTTC
Source organism: Egretta garzetta (assembly GCF_000687185.1). Taxonomy (NCBI): domain Eukaryota; kingdom Metazoa; phylum Chordata; class Aves; order Pelecaniformes; family Ardeidae; genus Egretta; species Egretta garzetta. The sequence goes on from NW_009258755.1 coordinate 4,193,852, forward strand.
TTTATTCACCTGGCTAGTTATCTCCTCAGAGATGTAACCAGATTGGTCTGATGTGATATATTATTGATAAATTAATGTTGGAAGTATTTTATCACATTCATTCTTCTCTAGATGTTTATGAATTGATTATGCAATCATCTGGTTTAGCATCCTGCAGGTATTAAAGTTATCCTGATCAGTCTATACTTCCCCAGGTCATATTGTTGTCCTTTTACTAATAGTAGGTACTGCATCTGACCTTCTCCTGTCCTTAGAGATTTACTCTGTCCTCCACAAGTTCTTGAAGATAACTAATCAGCTACTCCTGAAGTTCTCTAGGTTGAATTTCAGAGGCGTCTTTACCTTGAATTTTTTTAAATTGACCAGATTCCTCTAGCCTGTCTCACTATGCCCTATATTTATCCCTGTGTTAAAAGTATTTGCACTAGACAAACATCAGTGGTCACAACAGTTTTCCACCAGTAAAATGAAAACAGAATTAATTTTCCAAGGTCTAATTGAATACTGTGCAGCTAACCTGGGTGTTTATCATCCCTTCATATTTATTTTTAATCCTGTGACAACATGCAGTTAACAGAACAATTTTTGGCACCTCCTGTTTTTTCCAGCTGTTTAAATATGTTGTGGTTTCAGCTTCTTTGAACTGCCTCCTGTGTAATGCATTTGTTTTAACTGATTGTTTGTAGAATATTTTTAGTCAGAATTTGCTGTAATAGTTATTAATGGGTTACAGTTCATGAGCTTACATCCATCATTATTTAATTAATCATTTCCAATGGTATTTTGTTTGGCCTTCTAGTACAACAGCTGCATATCTCTAATGTTTTGGGGACAACAAATCTTCAGAAAAAAGGACCCTGGGACTAATAATGACTGTTGTGGTTATTTCCTTAATCTTTCAACATGTGCAGAAGGCAATGTGGCCCAGTTAGAAGCTATGAAGCATACTTTTACAAAACAATGTCTTTTTGTGGTTTTGGGAGGTTTGCTTGGTTGTTTTTTTTTTTTTAAATGGAGACTGAGACAGAAAGCAACACCCAGCTGAAAAGTTTTCCCAATGTAGAAGTGCATCTCTTAGCTGCACCAGGAGAGCAGAAGACTAGGAGTAGTTCCTGCACCCCAAGGAGAGGTGCCAAGATGTTTTAGCTGCGTCTGTACTTTATACAGGGAGAAATGTAACAGTGAGCATCCTGCAAAACATGTCTCCTGGGGGCTGGCACGAGGAAAGGCAACCAAAAAGGTGGGAACCAGTTGACCAGAAAGGTTGTAGAGTCTTCATCCTTGGAGATATTCAAAGTTGACTGGAGATGACTCTGAGCACCGTATCATAGCTTCAGCAGGTGGTTGGACCGGATGATCTTCAGAGGTCCTTCCCTACCTACCTCTGTGTTTCAGTGATCCTGTGAGGTGGCACTTACCTCAGCCCTGCCCTTCTATTCAAGAGGGTAGTTGAAGAAGCAGCCCTTCATCTCAGATGAAGAGGCCAGAACAGTTTCCATGATTCTATTCTTATTTCTGTCACACATACTTTCCCAAAACTTTGTCAGTTCCAGATGAAGTTCACTGTGCTGGATTTCTGGTTCAAAGCTGATTCCTTAATTACAGTCATTATTATTCTATGTTTTACTTCAGAATAAACAAAATTACAATATCTCAAAATTGTTCTCATGACATGGCTAAAAGCATGCCCTATGTCATAGTTACAATAAATACACTCAACAGTGTACACTGTTCAGTATTTCTTGTTTCTGTTGCCCTGTTGTGAGCTTTTCCCTTGAGTGGTTGTTTCAATAAACAAGCAATTACTGGAAAATTAATTTGCTCCCCAAACTGTTTCCTTTCAAGATTAATAAATCTTCAACTTTTTGTTTTATAATATTCTTCACAAAATCCAACGTCTCTTTCTTCCCTTTATTATTTTGGACTAGGTCCACATCAAGCCATGTGAAGGAAATAATGAATCAATTGATCAATTAGTTGGATCGATAGCTCTGTTTTGACATTCTGCAATAAGCAGTAACTAATTGCCCAACCCTAAATGCTTTTAAAAACATATCTAGGAAATCAATAGCACAATAACTGCATTTTAAACACAAGAATGAACACAGCTATGCAGGAGGAAATGGGCAGCCATATCAAGGTATGCACTACAGCAGTAGGGTCTTCTGCTGTTTTCCTTTTTGCTTTTATGTGTCTTTGTTCACATTCTTTTCCTGATAGTCACTTCCATTTGTATGAGGGAAATCAATAGCTCACCCAGAGCCTTAGTAACAGGTGATCATAGGAGCTATGGGCTTCTGTGGGAACTACCAATGCATGAACGTGTCCTCCTTGCTGTACCACATGGTCTTCCTAATTCACAGTGAAATGAAGAGTCATAGAGCTGGGAGACGTACCCAGCCAAAGTAACACTTGCTGGGCCAGCTCACCATCTCTTCCTCTGTGTTCAAACTTCCTGTTTTCACTTATTCTTCACATTTTTCCAACCCCTGAGTAGTACTTTCTCTTGCCGTATTAAAGTGGTGTTTCGATCTGCACTATGGTGACGCTCAACACATGGCTCTAGCTACCTGTTCTTGTGAATGTTTCCTTTCTAGTATGTTCTTATCTTTATTTTTTGACTTGTCATGCTCTTTTTTTTACTTATTGTGTGGCCAGTCATTGAATTCTAACAGTAAACAATTATATAATGTTAATATTATGATTTTCAAAAATCCTTCAATGGACAATTTTCACATTTGGAGCCCAAAGTATTTAAGGAACTATTCCAGTAGATGCTCCTCCAACCCTTAGTCCGCTAAGGTTTTGTAATAGCTAACTTTATCTCAAAAGGCTATTAACGCCTTAGCATAGAAACAGACAAAACAGATACACCTGGAAGTGATTTAGTAAGCACTGGTGTTCCCTGGTAAACTAAAATTCTTTGTGTGAAACCCTGGCTTCATCAAGGTATACAAGAATTTTTCTTTTGATTTGAATGACTCTGGATTTACTCCTCCCATCAAGTCAGGCACAAAATCTGGTGGGTATTTTTTTTGTAAGAAAGACAGTTTAACAAGACAACCAATTTCTTGACTGTGACTTCTAGCACACTTGATTCTTCATAGAGGTCTGTGATATCACATTTTTGGTGAGCAAGAGATGCATGACACATGTTACCACACATGGGTATGATGCTAGATTTTGACCTTTCCCTGGAGAGGAATTATCCCAAGAGGTAGTTCCCACAGCCGTGTGTAGCATGTGTGTTTTCTTGTTTGTGACAGATATCCTCAATGAGTGAGCAATTCAAGGCAATTCCATATAATATGTATCATCTTCATTTAATGAGCAGATCAAGATGATTTCATATGGTATACTGTAATAGAAGGTAAACGATCCTTTTCATTTTAGCTCTTTCAAAATCTCACACATTATACAAAATATGCCAGAGATGGAAATTGCCTACGTAATAGATTTGGACTTGCCTGAAGTAATTTAGGAATAATATAAGTTGGATTGGTTATTGAGCTGTCTGCTCCATGCATATGTATTCATACAGTGAGTTAATTCAGTAACTGGATTGTCAGGAAATGTGCCCAGGAAGAGTGAGAATTGAAACCAGATATATACTCCCTAGCAGATACTTCAGACACAATGCAAGAGCTGTTCAATTTGATGCTTTTAATGCAACTCCCTGCTGAGCTCAACAAGTTTAGTTACGGGTCCAAACTTGTAAAGGAGCAAGAAATTTCAGTTAGGCTTAAAGGAAGTCCCATAAGCAGAAAAGGGAGGCTAGCAGTGCAGCAAGATGACCCCAGACTTGAGAGAGTACTTGAGAATTTAGCCCCTATTCATGCACTCAACAAACCGACACCTTGATCAAGATAGACCTTTCGCAGTTTTAAAAGTCTTCTCTTAGATTGTTGTTTTTTTCTGCTGCTAAAATTAAGTCTTTATTTTAAGAGAGCTTTTTGGCCTACCATATTCCCCCTTGGTCACAGCTTCTTGCAGGGAGGAACTGGTCACCTTGCCACGTCAGACCTGAAGGTCAAATGTGATTGTGTCTTAAGACTCTGGTCATATGAGGACATCTAAGAGACATTCTGATAATCTGCTCTAAACAAGACAAAGGCAGAGGTCTGAGTTAAAGAACAAAGTCCAGAGATGTTATCACAAGTATCACTTTTCCAGGACAGTCAGCTAACAAGAGAAATGATGGATCCAATGATGAAATGATGAGTAATATTCTGGTTAAATAGGTTATTTTGCTGAATCTGAGCTAAGCAATTCGAGAATTTGAGATAATAGGAAGATACTGGAAACAGAAAAATGTAAACTAGATAAATATGCCAGTGGCATTTTTCAAACAGACCACGGCAGATGAACATCAGAAAGACTGTATTCGTTTCCACACGAATATCAAACCACCAGACAATCAAAATATCTTTCTTGAATCCATAAAAAATCTCAAATGTAATTTTCAAAGGACACTTTGCAAACCATATTTTACTAGACTTAGAGCTATTTTGCATTTCTGCTTAGTTAGTTGCAACCCTCAGATTTATGTATAGGTGAATAAGCTTGTAGGAACCAGGGATTTTTCCCAAACATTACAATATTTCTGAGGTGTCTTTTATAATCTGGTGAGTATTGTAAAAGGTATCCTACTGTGAACTGTACAGTAATACAGTAAGGTACTCACCTGTAGTGTTAAAGGAAATCTTCCCATTGACAGTGGTCAAGCCCAGAGTGACCTCCACTGGTATTTGAGTATTCTCTGAGTCCTCTGGGAGAATTTCCCACAAATGTTTCTTGTCCTAGACAACACAGTGTACCTTATTATGCATGTTATCAGTTTATCATCTCTTTTGCAAGGAACAGAAGAGTCTTGATAAAAAGCTAGAAGCATGGATGTGAGTTTGCAATGGAAGATGCTTTATGAAACCTATTCACTCTGATTGAAATTCTTCCTGCTGGATTTCTTTGGTCTGTTGTCCCCTCGTTAACCACTGTCACTCTCCTATATCCTATGCTTCCTATGCAAAGGTCTTCATTGGTTTATAGAAGGCCTGATCCATGTGGTTTGGGGGCTGCAATCCCAGCATGCAATTACTTGAAATTTGCTGTTGCAGAATAAAATGGACCTGAAGAGGAACCTGGATCCCAGACAAAGAAGGATGTACTGTCTATCACCCTGTGCTCCCAGACAGAAAGAGAAAGCACAGATATGTTGTGTTTTCTGATTCTCTGTGCTAGAGATGCAACAGTGCCATAACAGGTACTTCTACATCTTCGTCTACTGGCTTGGAAGACAGGACATGAATTTTGAGACAGATACCAGAAGTACTAAGAGTGCTCTCCCACTCATGGTCTTGCCAATCCTCTATAAATAGCTAATGAAAAAAATTCATTTTTTCACTTCTAAGGCAAAATGATAAACAGAGAGCCTGCATGCGAGCCAGATACCACATTTAGCTTCTTAGGTAATGAATTACATTTTTAAAATTCACCTTTAATTTTAGGGGTTTTAACATAATAATCTTTTTCATGGCCCATCTTTCTTTATAATTCATAAGTTCATTGATTGCCTTAACTGTTTTTCTTCGTACTATTCACTATTCATATCATTCATTCCCCTCAGCTTAAGAATGCTGCTCTCAGACAGAGCTTGTCTTCAGACAAGCCTGCTGCTCCACGAGAAGTACATTAAAAATTACCATTGGTGAGAGTGTTACAAATACATTGCGATGTATTTCAGCTTGAAATCATCACAGTGGGAGATGTTTTACTGTAAAATGCTTTTTCTCTAGGGTTCCCCTATGCTTTTCAAGTCTGCATCTTTCTGCAACGCAAGCATATATCCTACAGAAATGTAAATATTTCTGAATATGGCCAGTCAATCCAGAGTAGAGCTAGTATGCTGGACCCTGCTCATCTCTGTCTAACACCATTGACTCCAGTAGGTAAATCCCTTGAATGAAATCAGCCTGATACTTATTTTAAATGCACTTTTTTCTCTGACTTCCTTTCATGAAGGCAGAAATGTGAAAAGACACTCAATATCTTACAGTCTGTAGCTCCAGACCCTCAGGATAAATTTATAATGCAACATGATTATATAGAAAACAAGAGAAAACAGGTGATTCCAATAAACTTGGAAGTAGTTTTTTCAGAACATTACAAGTCCAATTGATAAAGGCAGGCTGATACTTTCTGTGAGGCTAAAAATTCCTCAAAGTACTATCTTATGCAAACACAATGCATCAGTGCAGCATCTCTTCAACAAACAAGTCACTGTTCATGATGAACTTGAGATCTCCAGTTACAAGACTTGGTAAGAACTTTTCACCATTTGGGTGTAGTCTGGAAAGGATCAATTCATAGATGTTTGGGAGGAATGAAATCACTACAGATAAAATCCATAATAGCTCAGAGGCTGGAGAAATCATAAATAACAGGGAAGATGTTACAGAAAGATACAGTAAAAGGTGCAGCCAAACAAGTCCATCAAATAAAGTCAGATGAAGACCTTACATCAAACAAATAAAAATATAGGTTTGTGCTTAATGACTGAAGCCTGTATTCTGGGAAACAGCAACTCTGTGAAGAACTTAGAAGATGTTGTAGACAACCTGTCAGCAAGATCTCTTTTCAACAAGATCAGGTATCTGCTTAAAGAGTTTATTCTACCTATACCCATTACTCATTGGGCTTCATGCAGGAATTACATAGTGAAATTTTCAGATAGATAGAGAAGGTCCGACCAGGGAATGACTAGTCTCCTCAGACTCTAAAAATCTATGATTCTATTAAATTAAATGTTCTGGTATCAAAATCTTGATTGCTTCAAAATGATGTATTTATTTAGGAGAATCTGTCACAAGAGGCACAGTGTGAATATGATTATTTTTTCTAGGAGTGTCCAGCTGTGAGGTAAACAAAATTACCACAGTAGATCAGTCTTTCCTAGAAAAAACCCCACCAAACCCCCCAAAAATAACAAAAGAGGAGTAATGAAGATATTTTTAACAAAGAAGCTCAATAAATATACTCTAAAAAAGACCACGTTCACTGCAGGGATCATTTTCTTCTGCAGAGGCAGACCAGCCAAAGATCAAGACTTATTCTGCAAGCTTGAATCACTCAGTTTGATTTTAAAGTCATTTACTCTTTTAATAAGTATTAAACATGTTCAAATTTAACATGGAGAAATCATAATATTTCAGCATTCTGCTCTCCCCTGGTTACACTCAATTGAAAGTCTGTAACCAAATATTAAAAAGAAAAAGCCATCACTTTCCTGAAGTCAAATCAAATTGTGTTTTGTGGCAGCAGCACATAATCAAATTGCCATTTATGCCACTGCAGACCCTATTCTGAATTGATTGGCCAATTAAGCTATCACTTGCTTTTTTTTGGCAAAAATAACTACCTTTGAATCTGGTTTGCTCCTCAGTTCACAAGACTGTGCAGGACGCTGCATGTCTTGGCCTAGCCTGGATAGAAAAGTAAACTTCTGATTGCCTTAATGGCAAAGCAGAAGCCTTTGAAGTAGCCAAGTATAGCTGAAAAGATGAGATCCGTTGATCTTTCCAGACCTTTGATCACTAAAAGACAACGCGTTCAAGATGAGGGTCACCTATGTGCTCTGAGTGCTCTTTCCTTAAACTTTGCCCTTGTCTCTTGCAGCAGGGTTAGCGGCAGCAGACTCCATCCCTCCAGGCAGTGCAGGCAGCAACATGGCTTTGTAAGGCGCATCCCTGGTCTCTCATTGACAAGTCAGTATCCTCCTCCATTCACGCTAAAGGCTTGTTTCTAAGAGTTGGACCTGGACCATGAAGTCTCCGAGCCTGGGGTGGTTTCTGAGCACGGGGGCTCTTCACAGCATGTGCTCTTGAACAAGGGTGGTGTCATTTCATAGCCACACAGCTGGGATCTTCATGGCTTTCTAATTTTCTGCACAGCCTGGACTTCCAAGCTGTTAAAGCTCAGAATAATCCAGGTTCCTTCTTGCTGTTTCCCATCAGCTGAGATTCTCTGAAGGCCTAAGAGCAGCCCACAGGGAGCCAGACACAGGGATGTAGATGGCTTTCTGGTGCAAATCTGCACTAGTTGTCTAATTCATGTTCACCCTGCCTTGCAAGGTACCTTGGTACAGTCAAGGCTCAGATAGACTAGACTGAGGCGGACCTCTGCAGGGATTTCTGGGACTTCATTTTGGACTAGCAGGTTTGATCTTATTTTTTTGACAAGCAGGTAGTATCTCCTTTCTTTAGATATATAGTCTAGCTGAATTTTTTCTCTTCTCCTTTTAAAGATGTAGTTTTATAAATAGGAGCTAGAAGCCACATTGAAATTCTGTAAGGTCATTCTCCAGAAAAAAAAAATAATTGCTTTAATTATCTGTGCAAATGTTTCTTCTTGTGTGTGTTATCATAATAGCAGCATTTTTAGAAGGCTGCTGGTTTCTCTCATTCTCCATAGTTTTGGCAGCTGGCCAAAACAGCCAAAGAGCCACTCCCCAAAAAGTCACTGACAAGGTGTTGCAGAAGACAAAGCATTGCCTAGAAATACAAAATATTTTTTATCCATGTATTTTTCTTAGAAAGTGCTCTGTCCTTTGAAAAAATCAAAACAAAACAAAACAAACCCAACAAAAAACCCACAACAGCCAAGCCATCTGGCTGTAAAAAGTCTTGGGGAGAGCAAAGGAGTTTCTTTTCGCATTCTTCTGTTATGCTGACAACTAGAAAGTTCTTACTTATCAGAAGATGCTGAATGAATTCCATTGGCCAAAGCATTATCTTGCAGCAAGGCTGCACCAAAAGTGGACATTGTTGTTCACACTAACCAGAAGTCAGAGAAATCCTCATTGCACCTTTGGGGATGGTAAATGAGTGGCATTAATTCGCACTGGAATACAGTTTTATAGTTCTTACCAATCACTGGACTGAAATAAGACCTTTGGTCCCGGTTCATCTTCTAGGCATGGAATTGAGATAGCTGACTAGGAAAAAAGGTCTGTTGTGCTCCCCAAAAATCAGAGGAGAAACAGGCCCTTACAATATGTTCTTGGCAATTCAGCCAAAGACATAGTTATGCTGTGGGGGTACAGTGTTTCACTGAATGTGGAGATACCTTCTGGAAAAAAGGATCCCTACCTCAGGTTCCTCAGATTGGTGTCTAACACTAGCTAGGAGTAATCTTGACCTTATATCCAGAATCAAACACATTCTGTACCTAGCTTTGCTAAGGAACTGCTGTGTCTCCAGAGATTGGCCCCTTTAACTCCTGTCTCAGTTTATAAAGCTATAAAATGTTGTTCTATGCTTCTGTTAGCTCAGAAAATATCATAGAAAAGAGAGTTACAGGTAGATATGCCATCACAGATTGGACTAAGTTATGATTTAGTTTTAACATAATGATTGCATTTCTTATTTTGCAAAGTCTGTTTCTGTTTAAACCACACTATTGCTTCTTTTCTTACACCAAGCTCACTTAAAATAGAAATATTTTGTTGCCATAGCAATGTTTTTCCCTTTGTAATTCTGTTATTTCAGGTTCATTGCAAACTACACTGCATAGCTGGAATTCAGAGATGGAAAAACGTTTCAGATCACCTCCTCCATCCTTTGGGCAGCATATGGTTGGTGTCAAAGGCATCTATTAAAGTTGATAGTTTGTTCAGAGTGTTATTTAGTGTCATCAGAAATCATCCAAATTGCAGTAGATTTAATATGGAGTTAAACAATACAACAAAATATTTTTGTCACTATCCAAGCTGATTTTCAACTTCCCAGTTTTCCCTTTCATCACAGATAAACAGTCCATCCTCAAGAACTCCTTCCTCACTTTAGTGTGTTTATAGATAGTCAATATGCTAAAAATTAAGCGTATAACTCTCCATCAGCTTACAGGATTTCTGTGACTGCTCTCAGAGAGTGTTTTCTGCTGTCACCTCTGGCTCTGTATACTTGACTCATGCCACTGGAAGACATGACTGAAGATCTGGGCAAAACTTTTCACATCTGGTAACTGCCTTAGATTGAATGCATTTTTTTATGTTAAGTGGCATGCAACCAGTGTATAAATAACAGCTCCAAAACAGGCTTATGCCTCCATTACACAGAAGGAGAAGACGGAGAATCGAATGAACTAATATACAACCAACAATGGGTGAGAGTAACATTGACTGTAATTATACTGCTCACAATCATGTATCATTTTGCAACGAATAGTAGGAGTTGTTTCTAATCAAATGCATTTTCTTCACTTGTGTATGCCTACCCAAAAGCAATTCTTTAATACAATGTCATTTACAGTGCAGTGAGAAACCTGAAACATAGCATCACTGTCATTGCAGGAGCTGAAATGCACTAAGAGCTTTCTCCTCAGGGGAACAGGAGAGTGCCTCACACTACAGACAGACTGACTTGTTTTTCAGTCTTCAGGAGCTCAACTACTCCCTTTTTTTGTTTCCAGTCTCTGCTTGAAAAACACCTTCTGAAACATGCTGTCAAACACACCAGCAAGGCTATTTCTACCAGGACTGGATGCCTGTATCTGAGTCATAAATCACAAACAGAAATACAGCCCGGGGGCCTTGCAACATTTACCTCAGCCACTGTTTTCCTCTCTTGGCTTCAGAAAGAGAGAAATCTCTAACAATAACCTTATAAACAACTCAGGCTTTAAATATGTCAGGGAGCTAGGCTGGCATAACCCTGAGCAGAAATTAGCTTTGTCAATAGTGTGGTGCTTGCTTCATCTCAGTATTAGATTAGTAGGGTTGTTTTTATTACTGAGCACTTAAATCTCCCTGGTATTTCTGTCACACCATGCTTTGAGCTAGCCTATTTAAAATAACAGTTTACTGTAACTGTTGAATACAATAATTCATGTTCATTGAAACAGTGTTCTCCTTGCCACTGTTGTCTTGGTATTTAGCATAAAACCAAAAAAGGGAGGAAAGGAATTGCAGATGCTTGACACACTGGGCTCAGGGCTGCTGAGCTTGAGAAGGACATGGTTACCAGGACTTCACTCTCCAAACCAACTCCAAAAGAAGCCACGGGAGAATTTTTTAGTGCTGGATATAAAACTCCCATGTTAAAATATTGTCTCTTCTCCTTAAAGAAAAGTCATCTTTGAATAATTAAAGTCTGCAAAATAAGTGCAGTAGTTGTGCTCTGGAACAACATCATCATCGTCGCTCCCAAAATGACAGCCTCCAGCTCTGTAACAACACAGAAATCAAACAAAGGACTCCTTGCTGGCGAAAGCATCGTATACTCTAACTTCAGCCAGGGCTTTGCAGTCAACGATTGTAACAACTTCATGTTCCCCATGAATTTGGCATGGAAGAGGAGCTGAGCCCGATACTTCAGCATGGGTGCTTTGTGTGACCTTCAAATCTCCCACTCATGGTTAGATGGCTACCTCACAGGGTTCACCTCCACCTTCTAGTGCCTCTCTGTCACCACCAGGTGTATCATGGAAACACACCAGTTCCTCCTAAGGAGTAAGTCTAAAACTTCTTTATGTGAAGAAGCTATTAGAAGATGATGAATTCTGAATGTGAGTAAACCAGCCAGTTTTAAGAAACCTGCAAATATAAATCACATGCTTGACCTGCACCTTCCCTTCTTGCATGCATGGTGCCTGACTGCAAGTTACAGGTCCTGGAGGAAGCACACTTCCCAAGGGAAACAAAGGCTTTGCAAACCAAATACTCCCATGGATTACTCATAAATATTTAAATCTTGCCTGAAGAGCGATTTTCAGAAAAAAAAAAATTGTGCAGATTTTACCATCCTCTCAGTGAAAACATCAAATCACAAAAATCAGCAGTGTATGCGTGATGTACTCCCACTCTGTGTTAATTGAGATAAATTTCTTTTACAATACAAATACATTTTCCATCATGCTGGCACACAGCAAAGGATGCCACCAGGCCAAATTCTACTGTCAGAAATGTACATGTAATGCCTACAGAAATCATACGCAACCATGTATTATATATCATCTGACTAAAGGCCAGAAACTTTGATTGCTTAAAGCTCTTCTGAACTAGGGGAGCAGGAGGGAGAAAATTGCTTTTAGTTTATCAGAACAGGGGATGAAGGACACTGACTTTGCAGGTAGATAAATAAGCCAAAACCATCAGGTGTTCAAGAACAATGTATACATGAAGAGGAGCAGGAGCAGTTATAAACTTGTACTTGATTATACCCAGGAAAACAGAAATGGAAATGTTGATAAAAGATTCCCTAGTGAAACAGGCTCCTGTACAAATGTTTTGGAAAGAGAAAAATAAATTTTGCTAATGCAAAAAGAATTCTGTAGCTCTCCTTTTTTAATCTCCCTGAAGTGTAAGAGATTTAGGGCAGACTGCTGCCCTTATGCTGTTTGGGATGGCCCTTTTGAAAAATCAGCAAAAACCTCAACCCAAAGGATCTCTAATTTGGTGTGGCAAAAAAAAAAAAAACCAAACAAAAAAGTAAGCATTTTTAAACTTCACTTTCCAAGCAGGCTGACAGCACACTTTACAAAACTGACTTGCAAGCAGATATTGAATTTCCAAATACCACTACAACAGGTGGGTGACAAACTTCTATTGACTGGTGCGTATACCCTTGACAAAGCGTGCTGAGCCACATGTGCTTGCAAAGGCAATTCAAGGTGCTCTCAGCTCCTTGGGGCACACAGTAATACCTGGGAACATCTGATCCCTCACTGCACACAGGAAACAGCTTTCTCCTGTGTTGCTCCCAGAACCATCCAAACAAGAGCACCTTGATGCACCTTGGAGGATCCTCAAAAGCTGTACTCATCTGGACTACCTGTGTTAATGTGTGGGGGATTCTGAGCTTGGTGGCTAATTGTCCCTCCCTGCCAAAGAGGTACATGCTCCAAATATTTTGGGGACCTCAGCTGAAGCAAAAAGACCTACCACTTATTTTCTCAGTTTGTTCCTCCAACTCTCTGCCACATTGATTATTATCATTTGGCTGTCCTGCAGTACTGTCCATGGATACTGTCCAGCTGTTCTAGAGACTGTACTACAATACAAAGAACTGACTTCTATCCCTCCGCACACATCTACCCAAGGCCTGATTTAAGTCATCAGACACTAGATAGCACATGGATGTCATGAGAAGATGGGAGGAACAGAAGGCCCTGGCAAGCCAACAGAGATGAGCACAAAAAGCAGTGGTTACCCCACACCAGCTGTTTGTTTAGCCCTTGTCATGTGTTTTATAGGGGTCATAATGGAGAGGAGTTTTAAGGAGGGACCTGCCAGAGGGTAGCATGGAGTGGGGTGGTCTCCACAGGGAGCTTGCTCCATACATGAAGGGCTTGGGGGAAGGGGCAGGATGGTCCCTGTTGATGGTTATGCTAGTGCTCTGCTCCCTAGTTGCTTAGTGTCAGTGGCAGCCAAATGTATCTTTAAATTGGTTTGAGCAACTAGAGCACTTTAGAAGTAAAAGTCTTTATTTTCTCTGATTTTCTTTCATTCTTTTTTTTCCCCTACAAAAACACCTAGGTAAATAAATGCACATACACAAACGTTCACACATGACACCCCCAAACAACAAAGACATTACATGCATGGTTGAAGCACAGAAGGCAAGATATGCCTCAGTTTAGTGCACACAGGCTTGTTCCCTTGAAAACACATAGTTAAGCAAGGCACCTCTCAGAAAACAGGAATCTCCAAAAGGCCAGCTTATCTTCAAGCATGTTGCACCAAATAACTAACCCTTTCAAGATTCTTCAGCATTACTAGAAACTCACCCTTGGTGTTTCACTGCACAGGGCATACTCATTTCCCTTCTAGTGGAAGATGACTGAGATTTTAAGTGCTTGCTTATGAGTTTTGCAAAAAAAAGCCTGAGGTCTTATGATTTAACATTAAGCAGTAGTTTCAAGATGAATGCTGGAAACTGGAGAAACCCCTCTTAGGTATTTATGTGGTTTAAAGACTAAGTGAACTGCATATTTCCGTTTAGTAAATCTGTGGTCAACTTGATCACTTTAATATGGCAGCTGAGGTGGCAGGAGGAGGAAGTGAAGAGATTTCTTGAAAAACCATCAACTTAAATAGGTATCAGACCACAGAAAGTTTCCAAATTCCCCAAAGGCCATTTTTGCTTTTTTTTTGTGGCCATGTAGGTCTTTTTTTTTTTTTTTTTTTTTTTTTTTTGTAACATGTCTAGCTTAAATGGTAAATAATAAGCGATAATAGCAACCAGCTGTTTCCCAAAGGATAGAAAGTGACTGACAGAGCATCTGCCATTGTGCGTTCTCTCACTCCCCTTGTCAGAGCTTCAAAGTATCTGTTTAATGTGGTATATTAACAGCACTATTATGACTATAAATATTAAACCCCAAATCCTCATGAGGAGCTGTGCTGAACAGAGATTTGATTTCTGGGGATGTGATTTTCCAATGGAGCTGCCATCAGAGCCATGAAGAGTGTTCCCCTGTCAGAAATGCATGATGTGACATGTGGAGCATGCTCTATCACTTCTGGTATGTGCTTCCCAAGGCCTTAGCTGGTCACAGCTGGGGCTGTCAGAGTTTTCAGTCCTCTCTGCACAGCATCCCTGCACGAGACATTGTTAGAAACCTCAGTGTAGTTGGCCCAGGGTTTGCTGGAAATCCTTCTGGAAGGTGGAAAAAATAGTAATAGTCCATATTGGTTTTACTGGCATTGGATTTGGGGATTGCTTTCCCAATAAAATGCCATTGACTTCTTGGATGTGCAGGATTTGGGCACATAGTTTCCACTGGCTTTCCTGGAAATTACATGCTGAAAACTTGTGTGTTGCTGAAAATACAGGGGTTCCTCATAATTTTGTTACAGGCCTGCTCCTGCATGGCTGATGTTAATGGGAGCTTTACTGCTAGCGGAGGTCAGGTCTTAATTTCCTAAGTAGAAAATTCATGTGATTTCCCCCCTACTTTGTTCTTAAAAGTCTTGGTTGGTTTTTTTTTTCCTTAGAGCCTTTTGACTCCTCCCAGAAAATCATCATTACACTTGTGATCACTGCAGCCCTTCAAGATGCTGGATTATCTGGAAGGAAGAAGACACAGGAGGAGTCACAGAAGACCTATGTAATCCCTAAAGCTGTCCACACTGGCACCAGGAGTAGATGTGGGAGGTGATTAAGCAGTTGCAGAGTATTTAAAAATTCCTTGTGGAAGAGCAAGGAACAGGAGTGCAGCTTTGTTTCTGAATTCACGCTGTAAATGTAACTCACAGGAGGGACCAAAGACCAGAAAGGGCTGCAGCATGGAGGATTAGGATCTACCCCAAGACTTCTACTAAGAGGAGAGCCAAGAGCCTTCCTTACTTAACAGTAATAACTTACTTATACTTACCTCCCCAGAGTGCTGTGAGGCTTAATTAGTTAATGTTTGCAAAGTGCTTTGAAGATGTGAAGAGCAGTATATGTACTAAGTATTATTAACTGGCACAAGACTTCCATGTGAGAAGTCCCTACAGTATATTAGAACTAAATTATTCAGTGAATTCCCTAAAATTATGGGGCAAGGTACAGAGAGCTCTCCCTCAGAAAGACTACAAGCCTGCTTTCACAGCCTCCCTGTGTTTCACACCCAAGGCCACAAATCAAAAATTGCCTCTGTTTCTCTGGCACTACACCCCAAGACAAGCCAGGAGGACAAGGTCTATGAGAGCGCTGCTGGACCGAAGGGACCTGAACACATGGTTGTCTGCTCTCTGTCAGGCTAAAGACAGGTTTTTCAGTTTGTGATATGGTTACAGCTTGAATTGTACCCCAACACCTTTCATGAGCTTATTCTCCTGAAATGAGATACATGGGAGACCTGCTTCCAAGCCAGCCTGCAGCCTGATTTTCCCAGGCAGCCCAAAGTTTGCTACCCCATGTTTGCTGGACAACTGCAGTTGCCAAAATGGAGCAATAAACTGTCATGTCATTTACAGAATGATTGCTATGCTTTTATACTAATACATAAGCCGAATATTATGCACACAACTGACAAGCTGGAAATCTTCAGCTGACAAAA
The DNA here is from genome assembly GCF_000687185.1 of Egretta garzetta. Taxonomy (NCBI): domain Eukaryota; kingdom Metazoa; phylum Chordata; class Aves; order Pelecaniformes; family Ardeidae; genus Egretta; species Egretta garzetta. Next base: position 4,209,890 of record NW_009258755.1, read on the forward strand.
ACAAACAAAGAAACAACAAAAATGTCTCAGATATGGTTCTTCAGACACTATAGAGACTAGAAGTCATATGATGTGTTGCTGTTTAGTTTGCCATTTAATTTCCAGCACAATGAGAATTGCTTGTACAATTCTTGGTTACAAATGTGTGATATTTTTTTATTTTTTTTTACTCCTGCATTTTCCTCTTTTTCTTTTCTCTACATGTATACTAGCTTTCCAAATGGATTGTCCAGTTTGCTATGTGCAATATTATCTCACACCTTTACACCAGAACGAAAGTAGATTCTTTGGCATCTGAAATGTACGAAGATATAAAAGTAAGGCATCCAGATAGTTGAGATTACCTTTCCCCTTTGGAGTCATCATGAATGATGTGCATGTAGCTCAATACTTGCATCCCAGTGCAGCTCACTCCTGAGGTTATACTCAGAGGTACTCAAACTTTCCTGGTTCCCATTTGTGCCACAGACACTCTGCCTGTCCAAAATGGACTTTGGACTCTCTCGTCCCTCTGCCCTTTTGGTGGCTGTGGACAGTTTTTTTGCTTCCCACGCATCATGAGTGTCCCCTCAAGGCTACAGCTAGGAAAGGAGTGCCTCTCCAGTGCCTGGGGAAGAGGACACACTAGGAAACAGAGCAAGAGTCTTTCCTTTTGCCTCAGCCAAGGGAGCAACAGATATACATACACTGGCAGCCTTTATCCTGCTTCTCTCTAGGCACGGAAAACACTAGCACATAGCCAACCTGCTGTGGCAAGTCACCCAGCACTGCAGGCAGTGAAGTGTGTGTGAGGTACCTCAGCCTAACACTGCACTACCGATGAAATGCACTACCGAGTGTTGGGCACCTAACTCTACTGAGTGTCCACGAACTAGAAATAAAATAAAGGCAGCCCTTAGGAGGCTTTCCCAAAACTATGCTTACCAACATAATGTTTCTAATATCATATACATAGAGAAAATAGACTGTTTTTATACCATACTTCTGCGGATTTCATATTAAAATTCTGCTTGGATTGTTTGAACTATTGAACAACAATTGAAGAAACTATGCAGTAACCATATGCTGGAATTAAAATGTGAAGGAATTTTCAGCTATGAGTGTATTGCAAAGTAGATATGCAATTCTTCAAGCTTTTATTTGCCACAGTTGACAAAAACAGTGAGCTACAGGTTCCAACAGTACAAATTTTTTTTCCTGACAACAAAGACTAGGAGAGGGATATTCTCTCCTTCCCACAGAATCTGCATTAGCAGTGCAGGCAAGGCTGCTTAATACAGACACAGAAAACCGCATGTGTGAGATACCTTACTAGGTGGATTTACTTCTTCAAATAGCTGTACACATTTCCTTTGAAAACCTATTTGTTTTAATAGGTCACCACAAGCTAAACAGCTGCCACTTTTCCCATCAAACACAAAGTAGGTTCTTTGTGGTTTTCTCCATCCCATCAGATCAACTGATGAATGTTCATCTTGTAACCAAAATAAATACAACCAACATGTACACATTTTCCATGATACTCTAAGATCATCTGTTATTAACAAGCCTTGTGGTAACAAACCCTTTTATGATGCACTTATTCAAGGTTCATCCTTCCCAAAGAGTGGAGAATACTTAATTTGTTTTCTGTGCCGTACTTTGTGTAACTAAATAATTAATCACATTGATATTCTATCAATACATCTTTAATGGTTAAACATGTGTTAATAATTCAAATATCTATGGGTGACCTCTTTGCACTCCTGTGATTTTCAAAAACCCCAGTGCTCTTTGAAGGCACTCTATCATTATCATGTACAGCGCAAGTTAAAAGCCTTTTGTTCTTTCTTTTCTTTTTTCTCTCCTCTTCCACTGGTATGTACCTTTCCAGGAGGGGTCCTGCAGGCCAGCAGCAGCCTGGGGTTAGTTTTAAGTGGAACGGGAAAGTTCAAGGGTTTTGAACCACTGATTCAGTTGCAATACTTAAACACAGAGCAACCATACTGAGCGGGCAGTCGAGTGCTACATAAACCTCTTTATACTCGTCTGGCAAAGCTTTTAAATTGTGATTAAATTCATCAACAGAGTCTGAAAACCTCAAAACTGGATGTTTGCCCAATTCATGGGTTATGCAATTATGAGTTATTAGAGTCCAGCAGTCTAATGATGCTGCCAAGCCCCAGAAGACGCTGACTGCTTTAAAACACTGCAGGCTAAAAATGCAGTTGCACAGCCTTTTCTATAAGACTTTTGCACGCACTGCTTACAATGACAGCAGCGATGTTTCCAGGCAAACTGGTGACCCCTGTAACGGAGCTCAGAAACTGCAAATACAAAGTCTTCTCTTATATTCTGCAAGGAATTAAAGGGGAAACCTTTCCCTATTTTCACTGGGGAGCAGGTATTTTACTATCAAGTTTTTCCACATTTTGCAGGTGAAAAATAGGACTAACTTCCCAAAACCTACAGTGGAAGCTTACAGCAGAGACCACAAACTGCAATGGATGATCTTGAATTCATGCTCACTGCTTTAACATGAAAACACACTTCCTTGTTAAAGCTACGATGAGAATTGTTTATCACCCAGTGCATCCTCACATGCACTCTTGCAGTGGTTTCTCCCAAAGGGTACATCACAAATCTTGTTGACTTAATGCTGCTGATTCACATATTTTGGAAAGAGAAACAGGCTTCTTAGGGAAACAAGGTTTGGGGACTAATTCTGGGAATTCTGGTAGTGTGGTCTTGGCCAGCAAAGCTCATGAGCAGTGTTCCCATCTTTTTCTCCCTTGTCAACTCCTGTGTAAAATGAAAGCAGAGATTAGCTTAGCTTGGACACAGACTGCAGAGTGGCAGCTGGAACTGACTTAGTTCTGCTATGCGTAGGGAATTACAGTAAAGAAATAAATGTACACAGAGGTGAGTGGAAAGTCTATTTTTAAATAACAACTCTCATTATCTCAAAATCAATCCAATTGGACATATCATAAGAACACAGGTTTTTTTCTCTGGAATCTCCTCTTACTAAAAGTAAGAGGGGTGGAATAATCTATGAGGTGACATAAGAACATTTTGTTAATTCCTTATGTCTTTAGCTCTGTCTGACAAAAGACAAATACAATATACAGGGCTTATACCAACCTACACCATCTATTATACTATGTAGCATCTATGTGATGGTATACACCACCATAACTCCTATTTCTGGAAAGCACCATGGACTGTAGGTAGTCCTACCGAGTTCTTCAGGAAATTATGCATGTACAGGAAAGCTATAAAGCCAGCATTTTACCCTTGTGACCTTGTCTTACAGTCAGGTGCTTTTCCTCAGAATGGCTGGGCCTTAAGCCATGCTTGAAGGCCAAGGGCCCTGTTGCTGGATCAACCCCCAGAGAAAAAGGGTTCTCCACACAAGGTCCCTCTGAAAGGGCTCTGGTGAGTACCAGCATGTTTTACTTGCTGGGACTTACTCTGTGCAAACTGAGAAAAGGCTTTGAAATAACAGCTCAGTGTCAGGCTGAGAAAATTTGCTTGACAGAGAGCCAGAATCACCACAACAGAAATTCAGGATGAACAAGTGTACACACGCAAAACCCATGTGCTTTCCTCCCCTTTCCTCCAAGTGGGACACACCTGCTAGCTCAAGATGATGACCATGCACTCGTCTGTCAGTCAGCTCGTCAATTCTCAGCAGAAATCATCCCAGGAATTACAGGGCTTTGTTTTTCTAAAACAACTGCAGTCTGTGTCAGAGAGAGAGGGAGACCTTTTCTGACAGCGTAGTGTGGGCAAGGGTTTGTATAATATACACCATGCCGTGTGGTCGGATGACTTACAGAAGCCCTCCTGGTTTTCAGTACCAAGGGAAAATCATATATCTCTGAATCTGCACATGATGGAGGAATCTATTCCAAAACAAAGCATAATTCAAAGTTCACAGTTTTAAATGTTTATTATCTGTGCCTGCTTTTAATATTTATATCTATCTCCATAGCAAAAAAAACCCACCTTTTTTTTTTAAAGTTAAGTTCTAACATTGTGGGAAATGTTATGCAAGGCAACAGAGGCACATAAAATGGCATTGGAGGTCAATGTGAAACCCAAACCGTGCCACTTCCATGCAAAACTCTGGACCTACAGCACAAGCTCTCCCAAATTGTAGTTGACATTAAAGGAGTTTCTTGTCTGGAAGGACAGCTGGGGTCTTTCTTTAGGGGTGAGGGAAAGTACTCACAATCCCTTACTGAACTTCACATAACACTGACCAAGAATGTCATCTCTTCAACTGAGTTTTTAATTTTTTTTTGGCTTTATAAAGCCACTCAGAAAAGTTAGCCATACATCTGAAATGACAAACTCTACCTCTTTGTGTTCCATGTTACAGTCAACTCACCCCTTAAATAGCCTTCAAATATAGACATCAAAATGAAGTAATTTACCATAATCTTAAGATACACAAATACATACTCGATTGGCTATCTCTGACGACTGCCAACTTGCAACTAACCTAAAACCTGGCCTCGCAAAGTCACTAGAAGTTGTATTCCTTAGCTAGCAGATATCTCAGTCCTTTACATAGCCACTGCATCATAAAAATAACCATATTTTTCTGCTTTGTATTTACTCTTTTTAGTTTTTAATATTCTGCATATTTAGGAGCATCTTTTTATTCCCCTGATCACTACTACATTGTGGACACTGCTGTCACTCTGCCTCACTGATGAACCATCTGGGGCACTGAAACATGAATTAGCCAGCTGGAAACTGCACAAGGTAGTGAAAGAGCCAAAATTTTAACTAAGCATTTCCAGACCCCACACCCTTATTTCTTTAGATGCCCCAAGCTATTTGTGCAGTAAAAATCTTGTTGGAAGGACCTGGCTGGATGAATAAAAAGACAGAATGAATCAACGGGGTTAAAATATGAACAATCTGAACCTTAACCTAATGTTTTCACTGGATTTTTTTTTTTTTTTTTTTTTTTTTGGCTTTCTGTGTGATCTTTGACTTCTCCGGGATCAAAAGTACCATCACAACAATCACAGAAAACACTCTATTCTTTCCCAGCCAGAAGCCAGAGCTGCTGGCACATCCTTTATCCAAAGGTTGTGGTGGCCTTCTGCCTCAGCTCAATATGAGATGTTTTGGATCCTAATAATGTCCCTTCCCCTGCTGTTGTACCTGCAGTGACAGGAGCCAGCTGAAGCATTTCTGGTGCTTGTTCCCAGACCTGTCTGTGTCTGCACTACCTGGCCAGTGAGGGTGGCTGGCCTGCATTGTATGCCTCTCTATCCTCTCTGTAAGATGCATGGCAAATATTTTCTCACAGGTTGGCAGCCTTGTGTACATGAGGTTCCTTTCCTTGAAGTGCTGAGGAAACTCACTCATTATCAAACAGCCTACAGTGTTGGTCTCTGCTATAGAAGACATCAATTAGCCCTTGCTTTATCATCTGACAATACGATAAATATTTGGTAGTCCTAAGCCACCTAATGCCAGGTGAGTTTCCAGGGAGAAGGCCTGATCAAATTGGCAGCATCCATGTTTCACATCCTTGCAGCTGCACAGAGGCAGGGCCAGTCCCTGCCTGTGTCACTCAGATCTGCTTTGGGAAATTAATTTGGCAGCTTTGGTCCAGCTCATGGCTAATTAGCAGTTGCACTGAAAAAAAAAAAAAAGTGCTAGAGTTGGTACCGACCTGAAATTGCTGTGCGGTATGTTCATCCCATATGCAAAAGGTCAGCCTGCCCCATAGATTTCCAGAATTTCAGCAGACTTTGGATGCTTTTCTGTTTTCTATTTTCTCTGCACACTACTGGAGCAGGAACAGTGGTGTCTCTACTGTGTGATGCAAAATATATGTAATGTAGAGAAATGCCTTGTCCTGGCAAGTAATAAAGAGTTAAAAAGTCAGTGGGAAGAAATTTTTTTTATGAACTCTGACAATAGCTAATACTTTCCACTGAAACATTTTTCCCAGTGAGAGTGGAGTCACACAGATACTTCGCATTTTGTGGGACAGTGCGGATACTTTCTGATATTACAGTGTTCTGATTTTCTGATGTAAGAAGAAATATTTAAGAAAAAACTTGGGTTGAACCAACATATGGAAGTGAAACCTTGTGTTTCAAACTGGTATCTCAGCATTTCAGTATGATAAAATATGAAAATGACATTACTTCAAAGCAAGTCTTTTTAGTGCAATTTCCACATCAACTTTTCCAAAAACCATATATTCCAAAACTTCCTGCTCCATAAAAGAGGAAAGAAAACTGTCTAAACAAATGCATTTGGGCATGTTTTTATTAAAATAACTGTTAAAATAGTACAGTCTCTTGTGGCAGGAAAATCCCTCCTCCAAAGAGCTACAAAGTATTATATTTGCATAACAATGTCCTTAATAACACTCATCAGGGATTTTGGCTCTTGCCCTGCCCATGTTCCAGGAAATTCTGTCTTCCCACTGCAAAGAAAAAGTAATTTCTTCCATGAAGACTCACTTTCCTGGTCAACACTCAAATAATCAAAGTGACTTATCAAAGAAAGATCTGATTATTTTAGAGCTGTGTGAGATACAAATGGGGCTGTGGTGTCTCTTTACAAGTCTGATTTGTGCTTTACTTCCTTGCGCTATCTGAAAAATATTCATCTGAAGGACAGTTCAGTAGTTAATATCAGTTAAGCAGCTCTTCCAAGTAAGTATATTTGCAAATTGTATGTGGTCTTTTTTTTAACAACACAAATATGGTGGACCTGTTAATACTTGTTCAAAAATTTGCGGGTGTTAGATCCTTCTAGCAGAGCTGACTTCAATCCATAGTACAAAATCTACCACATTGCCTTTTCCTCTAGTGCAAGAAAAGGAAGAAATACCACTCCAGGTATTTCTAAGAAACTTTAGGTAGCATGCAACAAGTCCTTGCCCTCCAGAACTGTACTCTTCCTTGGCAGGATTACTCCAGCACCACGAAATGGACTAGAACTTCAGCCAGCATCACCCATCACAGGCTTGGGTGGGACAATGGGATTTTATTGCTACTGAGGATGTTGTTCAGTTTAAGAGGATAGATGTTTGATAGGAAAGCTTCTTGAGGACATTTCACTTACATGACCAGCAGAGATATCTTGGCTTTATGAGTCCCAGCTTACCTTTTTTAAAATGCACATAAAAGGGGCCATGGCAACAATCTTCAAAGTAGGTCTAGCCCAAACCTAGTCCCATTGGGTTTGGATAGGTTTCTGTAAGCTCATCGCTGGCTCTGCTGTTAACAAGTGTTAAGAAGTTCTTGTGGCACTGAAATGCTGCCACTTATCTTGAGGCTACCATTCTACACTACTACACAACTGAAAAGAAAGCAAAAGCCCTGGAGCAGGCCAAACTCCTTTCTTTTGAAAACAACACTCAATTTATCAGTGATAGTCATGCTTTTTCTTTCTGTTACTTAGCTTTGTCACTTTTACTGTCAGCCTGGGATTTGCTGAGCAGCAATCCTCTTGTTTTGGTTTAAGCTTAGGATTCCTGCAGAGCACAATGCAACAAAAAATATGGTCCTATGTGCTGGGGGAGAGCGTTTGTTTTTCCAGACTTTCAAATACAACCTAGTTGTTTAACTTCTCAGACAGAGATATTAACAGGTAAACTTGCACATGATCATAGTAAGGTATGACCCATGCTCATTGCACAGAGGCCGTTCTGAAGGACAACTAACAGGCTTGTAAATCTCTACCACTAGTTTGGCATTTTTTGAATTATGCTGGCTTCTGCTCAAAAGGACTTTGACTAGGAAATCCACCTTCAAAAGTGAGCATGTGAGCAAAGAACAGTTTTGCCTCCCATCAGGGTCCTGGAAAGGGAGGTCTTTACAACCCTACCTACCCAGTGCATCTCAGGCTCACTGAGGATTTTTCTGCTACAGCGCTTGCCATACAGTGCTTGCTGGATGTCACAGAATGGCTTTTATGGTCTGTTTTGGGGAAAGGAACAGGTGAGAATGAGAAATCTCTGTCAGGGAGTCCTTGCACAGGAATGCTGAGCTCTTCCCATGTCCCTTCTGAACTGCATAGCCCAGCTAATGCTTACATAAACCATTGGAAATCATGGAGATATATTGATTTCCACCACCTGAAAGTCCAAGGCTGTATCCCTTTGATATGTTTTGGCATGGCCATAGCCTCAGTCATTTTTTGTGCAAATGGAGGCACTTCAAAGAGAATCTCTGAAATATCAGTAAAAGAGAAAGACTGGGTTACATAGAGACACACTCCAATTTGCACCACGCAAGGATCTGCCCCAAAAGACATTAACAGGAAATTCTTGTGCCATCTGTGAGAAGTTCTTGCAAACAAATGGTTTTGTCATTAAATATGGACCTTTTTACTTTTTTCTTTTCCCTCTTTCAACAAATTCTCTGGAAAATGCAGGTTTTGGGTGGGCAGACTTCTCCACAGATACAGATGGGATTTTCAGAGGACTTTCAGCTGAAATAAAAATGACACAATAAATCCATGAGTGATTAAGGTACTGCTACAAGAAAACATCAGAAAGATGCATTCTCAAATGTGTTTTCAGGACCATGTAATAAAACGCCAAGGAGCTGTTCCACCTTTTCCTGCCAGCTCAGTCATCAGGGCCCTGAAGCAGTAAAAACTCCTGGGGGAGCCCAGGCTTGCACCCCTCACCCACCTGCACTCTCCTACAGCCTTGCTTCCAGCATGGCTCTGCTCACTCTTGACTGCTGTTGCTTTTCCATTTTGCACGGACATAAGCTTTCAGCTGTGGGGAAGCAAATATATGGAGGATTTGTACAAGGACCCTGTATACCTGTAGGCTGGGCATTGCACATCACTGTCCCCTCTGACTCAGACGTAGCATTTAATTCAAATAAGTACTGCTAGGGCAATCTCACAACTTGAGCAATTCTATGAACCACCAAGCAAAGGGGTCATTTCATTGTCTTAACTGACCCAGTGGACTGAAAGAGACCTCAAGCAGCTTCCTCCTTCATCTTCTGCCGACATGTCCATTAATGTCATGATCCCGCAGAATTGTCTATCCCAAAGCCATGTCAGACAGAAATTGCATTCTGACATTCTTCTAACATCTCAGTGATGGATACTCCATAACCAGAGCATCTACTCCTTTGCTATTCTTGCCTTTAGAATTTTTTTCCTCAGAATTTTTTTATGTTCTGGTGGGGGTTTTATGTCTTTGCTGTAACCTTTTACCTGTCTGAAGACTATTATCTTTCACTTTTTTTTGGACTAACAATTTTCAGTACAGTCTTGCATGATTTGTAACTGTAACATGTTGATGGATAAGTGTCACAGATGTACACTAAAACTAACCCGGATGAAGGACAAGCTCAAAGAACTTTATTTCACAAAACAGACAGAACCACACAACAGAAACCAAGGAGAAACAGGGGTAAACTGAAATCAACCAACCCTCTGGTAACACTGAACATGCAACAGGTTTGAGATGCCAGTCAGGGTGTTGTTACTACACATCAATACACACGAGAATGATGACCCAAAGTGTGCGCACATGCTCACGCACAAGGGGAGAAACTCTCTCATGAGTACCCGGAAGATATGATCGCTCACAGGGTGGGGTGTGTAGGGGGGTGTCACTCAAGGATATATATCCAGAAAAAATCACTCACCAGAGGGAGGTGAGGGTACTCATTCCTGGCAAGTTCCCTCAGGTGGCGTCCCAACCCAAGGGGAGAGGCTTCAAACACAGGCTCACTGCTCCAAGAAGACCACTCCAACGGGTCACTGGTGGCGCCCCATTTACCCCCTGGGTCGGATCTCAGATGTGGCCACAACTGGTCACTATCCAGAAGGTTCTCCAAGCCGAGGCACCTCACATGCTGTGGACCCTGTCTGCTGGCTGTAATCAGTTGTGATCCAGAAGCTTCTCTGAACCGAGGTGCCTCATTGGCTGCAGACCCTGTCTGTTGGCTCAGGGGTCCCGTTTCTCCCCGCCCCCCCCC
>NW_009258755.1:4220013-4224821 GCF_000687185.1 Egretta garzetta
ATCACCTTGGTAAAAGCATCGATCTAAAAAACAGGGGGGGAGGGGGAGGGTGGGGAGAGGGCGGGGAAGTGTACCTGCCACAATGAGACACTGTCCTCGGAGATGTGGTTTTGACACCTAGGTGACACACATGCTGGGGTGTCCTTGCCACACAGCATTGGGCAGTTGATGAAGAGAAAGTACAGGGGCCTTTGTCACCGTATGTAGAAGCCCCATTATGAAATCTAGGGTACCATATCACCCTTTTGGAAAAATCCATTTAGAAAAAGCCACATTTTAAATCCAAGTATGTAACACCTGTACCCCATTCCACTTCAACCCCTGCTTCTCAGCTAGCCTGTTGTTCCCTGGATTTCAAACTGAAATATGCTACTTTGAGTCCATCAGATTTTATGGTCAAGCTCAATCAAAAATGTTTGCATTGTTGTTCCAGGAAAATAATAAAATCCTGTAATCAGTCTGATTGACTACAGGTTTGGGACATTATTGTTCAGTAGCTCAAACAAAAAATGTACAATTTTATAGCCCAACTCATCATATTCAGACACATTAGCACCTCTGTAGATTTTGCAAAGTCCAGGAAAAAGTTCATTTCAGATATGAAAGCTAAAATCATTTTAGCCCTTACTTTACAAATTTCTAAAATATTATTCAGGAGAAAACTTAACTGAATTTAAGTTAGTTTTCCAGGAGAAGATTCAAGATTATGGACTACATCTTTATTTTAATCTGATTCATGGCATACTACCTTTACATTTAGAAGAAAGCTAAATTAATGAGTCCTGAAAGAGGGATTCATATATTTTAAACAAAGACTTTCTATACACGTGAGAAGTACTGAAACACTATATTACCTTCCATGAAGATTTGTCCCCGTTATGCCAAACGCTGAAGACGGTCTCACTAAGCAATCTTACACTTTCAGCTCATTTCCTAAATAGTGTTTTGATTTTCTAGTAGTGTAGCTGGCATCAGAGAAAGGTATGCACTGCATTTTTCCAGTGTTTATTATTTTCTCTTCCTATAGGAATTTTCTTTTTCCTGGTTACACTTTTCCCATTGCAAGTTTTGGTTGAGGTCCAGGGAATTGTGGTCGGGTTCTGCAGGGATTTTTCTACTGGTTCTCTCGCTCCATACATATTTCATGTGCCCATTACTTTAGGTGCCATAAACACAAATTAAAACCAGCATCATTTCTGTCAGAAAGGGCCATATTTCTCTGCTCATTCATTATTCATGTTGCTTCCTTAAGTGGTGGTGTTCTTGCCTGTTTGTCTCTCATAGAGGATACAAGTTATTTCACAGCCTTTGTTCATTACTGAGGCTGATCAGGAGGTCCACTGAACTGTAAAAGTGGTGAGGCTGATCTCTGCTGATAGATAAATCCATGAACAATGTCTGCTGCTGAACGACCAGCCGCAGCCAGCCACAGAAACCACATTAACCTCACCTTTCACTGTGTGTCATGGGAAGGAGGATGATTTCTGTGCTTTGGGCCCATTTGAGCACCGAATGCTTAACCTCTGCACCTAGAATGGACTACAAACACACATGGTGCATAATCAACCTCCGAGTATGAGTAGATAAAGAGCTGTCCTGCGTCACTGAGTCTGGTCTTGTGAACCTCACCTTCTTCTCAGGAACAAGTCGAACTGCATTTAAAAAGCCATTTGATTTTCCTCTCCCACTGCTTTTACACGGAAGCATCCAGATTCTCTCTACTCTAATTTTTACAAGACTTCCCATTTCCATCCTGTACTTACACATGGTCAGTTTTGACTCTCCTTTTTTTTTTTCTGTTTTTTACACCAATGTTATTATCCTCCAGTGTTCTTTCCACCATGGTGCATTACCACCAGTGTACCTTGAGAGATCAGCCACACGGCCTTGCACATTTTATTTTGTTATGCTGAAAGTGTGCCTATGCAGCTGCAGCAGAGACAGCTCCACTAATCTTGACCACTGGCCATCTGAAGCCTGCAAAAATCATGAGTCTAAAGGGTCTTACATTTTCTTGGCCAAATGATGGGAATTTGTTTTCTGCCATCAAAGACCCAGTTTTTCACATTTTCAAGCTCTTCTACACCACCAGGAGTCACACATTCCCTTTAAAAGAAGAGATGAGTTTGTCTGCATGTCATATGAATGCAAACTAAACCTTTGAGAAAAGCAGCTAATGCTATGAAATTCATACTAAGATTGTGAGACTCGAGCACACCACATTCACTCTACTTTTCTGCAGCTAACTACATCAGAGGGATCAGTAGGTCCGTGTTGCCACATGCTTCAAGGCCATCAGTGAGTTCATCCTAAAGAGGTGTCATCGGTTACCAGCAGACTCAGCGAGGACGTTACCTAAATGCAAGATTCTCTTTATGTAAGGAACAGGGCATTTGAAGGATATTTTATTTCCCCTTTCTCTCTCCCTAGCTCTGATGCTATGGATGTCTTGTTGCAGGAGAGGCAACAACTTCAGTCTAGTGCACTCAGTCCTTGTAATTTTGGTGAGTCCCATAAGTACCAGAGCTTCAATTGAGAGTGGTCTGTGGCTTCTGGTGCTGTCATTGACAGCTAACCTTGCAATGAACCTGATCTGCAGCACCAGCAGTCCTGTCCTCTTGGAGAGCTGCAGGACAGTCAATAAATGTCTTGGCAATGGGTGTTTGGCTGGAGGCTGGTCTGTCTCCTTGCTTTCAGACGTGCCACAGCTAAGGCTGGGGAAGGCACAGCATTTCCCTTACAGGAGCACAGCCAGCTTGGGAGGGAAGGCAGGAGGGTAGGAGAAAGGGCAGGAAGGCGGGAAGGAAGGCAGGAAGGTGGGAAGGCAGTCAGGCAGACAAGCAGGAAGGATGGAAAGTGAGAAGTAGGGCCAGTCCTTGAGGGGCAGTGTATGGCCCTAAGACATCCCATCCATTTCCCTCCCACCATCTATCCCTACTCTTGAGGGACTCTGAATAACAGATGCTCCCCCTGTTATGAACTACAAACATTTTCACCTATTTCCACCACCTCCTTCCTCTCTTTCCTTTCAGGGAGTCCTTTAGACAGCAATCAAAGCTATAAGACAACAGAGCTCTATCAGAACAGAAGAACGTTATTTAAAATGAATTAAGAAAACAATTTAGGCAGATTATGAGCGCCTGGTTGTGCAGAGCCATCACTCCCCCTCCGTGTCTTCTGCAGGCAGCAGCAGCAGCTTGGGTGGCCAGGGCTGCCGGCAGTGCGGGGGAGCACTGCCACCAAGTGCAAGCCCAGCTCCTCCGCATCCCTCATGCAGGGAAAACGATTTTTAAAAGCCCATATTCATACCCTCTCCTCAGTCCTTCACCTTAATGAAACTGCCACAAGTCCCACAGGTGGTCACATTGACTTTTTTTGACTTTTCAGGCTATAATTACTCCATCTCATTGTCATTTTTACTCTGTGAATTAATATTGCAGCCTGTTCTTTCACCTTCTTTTTAATCACCAGCTTTTTAAGTAATTCTTTGTAGACAAAAGCTAGTATCACAGACCTTTTAACAGCTGGTTAAATTAACTGTGTGATGGCAGGGCATGCAGCAATCTGTGAAGTGCAGAAATAAGAAATCTCCCAGTGGCACTTGGGAAGGGAAGATAGAATACTGCTTCAAGGCTTAGAAAACAAAATTAGGTCCTGCCTATGTGGGGATGCTGAGGAAAGATAAGCTGAGCTAATTCAAGGTGTGAATTTAAATTGGATCAGGTAAACCACATTACATTCCAAAGTGAATTAAAAGAAACAGAATTAAGGACTATTTTAAATCGGAATAAAAATATCACCACAGTGAGGTAATGCAATTTAACCAATACATTTAAAAGTGTATTTGATTAACTTTCCTGCAGGTCCTGTCCCTGCACAGGCTAGCCACAGATCAGGCAGGTTGCAGGCGCAGCCAGGAGTGGTTAGAAAAGGGTGATATTCCCTCCTGTGGTGCTCTCTGGCACTGGCTCACTGAAATTGATTTTGTTCTGCTTTACTCCTGTATCAGAGAAAGCAGCCTGGCCCCTGCTTTACTTACCTGAATGCTAGACAAATAGGCACAGTCTCTGTCTTTGATGAATGGAGACACTACTGTTCTTTACAAAGGGCAAATAATTAAGAAAATGCTTATGCATTACTCCTGTCTGTTCAGCGCTAAAAGTTGTAAGATGATAAACAGAAAAAACATGCTCTGTTTTCTAAGGACTGGTAATTTAGTTCTTTTACTTTCCTTTCCTCATTATATTATTAATAAAAATATAAATGTTTCTGCTTAACATTTAAATATTTGTGCTATCAATGAAATCAAGGAATCCAAGCAAAATTCCCTATAAATACAAACCAACAGAGGATCTGAGCTCCAGATACTTGTTTTCAGAATCAGGCAATATTTAGGAACTACAGCTTAACTCTGCTCCACCACAGTCTCCAAAACCAGCTTGTGCCTGGTTCAGTCCTCTGGATGCCAGCAAAACTGTGCAGAATTGCCATGAACAATGCACTTAGCAAGGCTAATAAGCAGTTTCTTCCTGTCTCACTTTCACATCATGCTTAAAGTAAGGGAAATAAAGTTAAAGGCCATTAGTAGATATTGCAGCTTACTCCCAGCTTCATAACAGCAGAGTGGACTCTACAGTGATACACTATTGTCTGTTCCTTGGCAATCAGCAGTACAAAGTCATACTCCTGCCTACCTTTAATAAATACATTCCCACTAGTGCTCTTCATAATTTACATATTATATGTCAATGAAAATACAAGTTCTGAAAATACTTTCTCTCCTTCCTTCTGTTCTCCCTACCTACCTT
>NW_009258755.1:4224851-4228529 GCF_000687185.1 Egretta garzetta
CCAGGCGGTTACATGTCAAAATGGACAAAGCAGGACATTTCTCACAGGCTTTCTCTGACATGGCCACAAGTGTCTCTGCCATGTGTGGTCTCTGCACAGCATCTGGGCCTTGCTCAGTGCCTGTAAACCATGGCACCACGGAGCCATGACAGCATTATCAGCATTAATCACAGCCAAGACATGTCTTGTGTGCTTCATGTGGAGAGCCCAGGTCCGGCAGGGACAATGCTGCTGAGGCTGAGTAGGCACCATGGGGAAAGCGGGTTTGGTTCTTTCAGGTGCCCTGCCCCGGGAGAGATACTGCAAAGGCCAAATGTCCTGGATGGTTTTCAGAGAAAACAGGATGGGATGAGTACCCTCGGCACGTGCTTTCAGCTCAAGTCATCAAGAAGTATTACAAATTCAGGCAGGATCTCCAAGGTAGGAGCTGCAAAGAAAGGCAGGAAGAAAGAGATGGACAGTGTCTGACCTTAAACCATTTTCTGAATAAATCTTAGCTGAGTTTTAACACTAAGCCTGTCAGTGATGGGAAGTGAGGGAACCTGTCCAGGCAGACAAACTGGAGACACGGTACTCCCAAGAAGGTGGCAAAGCACAACAGCTCTGGGAGGGGGATCTGGGGGTAAAGGACCCATCCCAAAAGGGAGGCCAAAGCCTGGCAGTACTTCTTGCCCTGGTCCAAAGAGTCAGAGAAGAGGGCAACACTTCCAGATGCTGGCTTTGGAGAAGGAAAGGAAAATACAACTAAGGACACTGTGCAGCTGTAGAGAAATACCAAACACTCTTTTCAGTATAAAAACAATGATGTCAGGGGAAAGATCCTGATTAAATCTGATTATTTTTTTTTTTAACATATTCCTAGCCTTAAAAATAATTCAGTGGTAAAACAAAGATAAAGAGGAAGCCAGTTCACACAGGACATTTACATCAGGTGGGATAAGCCCTTGTAAATGTGCAGTAGGGATTAATTGCACTTTGCCAGAGAATGGACTAGATGACCTACCGTAACAGTTCTGGAGGTAGCTAACAGCCAGAATAAGTCATCTTGAAAATGTGGTAGGGAAGCTTAGTGTCGCAAAGATTCACAGCAGAAATGGCTATGTTCTTCTGCATGATAATAAGAAAAAGCAGAAAGGAGTGAATTAAGGACACAAGGTTGGTTTTGCATTTTAATTTCCTGATTTGTTGTAGGTTATGTTATAACTTAAACATTCCTAAGAGGTACGGCAATTTTGTTGACTGTGAAATTTGTATCTATCTGTTTTATTTTTGCTTTTCTTTTTCTCCTAAGTAGGAGGGGGGAAATATGACAGATTTTTAAAACCTAAATGGCTCATGCAGCTCGGCAACAGCATTTTTACAGGGAAGAATGTATGGAATTAAGTATGTTCGGTGTGTGCACTACAAGGTTATACCACAATTATTTATTCAGGTAATCATATCTTCTAAACAAAAAACCCAATCCTTATATAAGCATGATTTATTTACCCGAGAGACGGGAAAAGCTCTCAGGGAAACGTATATTTAGACATCTCCAAAAAGTGACTTATTTACCGAGTTCAATACATTAAATCTGGAGATTAGATGATTCACCTGACAGACATCAAGGCCTCCCCTGGAACTGTTTCATTCCAATAAGCAAACGTGTATTTCATGCCTGCTTAACAGGGAAAAATTACTATATTTGCACGATATCTTGTAATGACTCTAACGAGGTATTTAAACATCACTAGCATTTTCAACCCCCTACACAAAAAGCAAACAAACACAAAGACAGTCAATATTGTCTTTATACAGTGGTGTATTCAGCTATGCTGGGGCTTTGATTCAGGGGTGGTGAACAGTTACAGCTCTGAGACATCTGCTGTCTTCAGACAGGCAGTCATTTTGTCTTCAGCTTGGAGCAGGCAGCAGAGAGCCTACAAAGAAAACGTGCTGCTTAAAAATGTAATTGAGTCCTTTCTTCTTCAGGGTATTCTGACTGAAAGCGCATGGCTGCTATACACGTAAAGGAAAGCAACCTTTCTGCTAAAGGCAGAGCTGTTTATATAGGAAGAATGCTATTCCAGGCTGCCTTTTCAAGGGGGCTTGAAAAAACTATGATGTGAAGTACAATAACTAGGAGGAAGGGAAAATCAATGTCTTTGTTTAGCATGGGAAGCTAGATTGCCCCTAGAGCCAGAGCTTATATTTTTCCCAGATGGTTATATTTCCCCAATGACAAACTCAGAATTGATTTTTTTCCCAGCCCTCTAGAATTTAGATGGGAAAGAAAGAAAAGAAATAAGAATTCAGACAAACCATCCTGGTTCTCTTTTTCCTCTTCATGTGCAAAAGGGAGGGTAGCATGCCATATAGCCAGTCCCAGTTTCAGCCTGTAGACCTAATGTCACCCACCAAACACAGATTTGCTTTCAAGATTGGCACTGAACACTGTTGCCATTTCGTATGCTATCTTCTGATGGGCTGAACCGGATGGACAGACGGACCCTGGAGCAGAAGGAGTTTGGTAAGAGCAGTTCCTTGGTGGACAGCAGCTCACAGCCCTTGTGTAAGTACTATCCACTCTGGCCAGCAGCCAGGTGAATGCTGATGGTTTGGGCACCTCCAGTGGGGAGGTCAGGGGTCCCAGGGCATCTGAGTGGAAGAGTGTGGAGCCTGATTTCAGAGAAATACGAGATACTTTGGTAAGTAGCAACAGGGTGGCAATTTGCATAAGAGACTGACGATAATATTGGTGCTGTCACTTTCTGGAAACGGCAAACCATTTTTAGAATTCTAAGTGGAAACTATTCAGGTTTTATTGAGCACATTATGGGATATTCAGAGGAGCGGCTGGAAACAGAAAACAGCAGGAGAATCAGAGTACAAAGAGAGGGGACCAAAACCAAAAAGCAAAGTAAGGATGCAGAGGATACATTGCTACCAAATTCTCCACTCAACAAGGCTTCTCATTTGGGACCCCTAAAGGAGGAATTTCAAAGAAACCATTTCTCACTTGGAAAACAGCAGGAGTGGTATGGGAAGGTCAGATTTTCAGACCAAGTTGAAACACAGTGAAAATGGGATAAACCAAAATGCTATAGCTTCCTTGGCTTTATGACTACGTTAGGTACAATCTTCACTCCACAAGCGGAAATCTGAATTGCTCTGCTCACACAGACTTACTTGTCCTGCTGTTCCAGCACACCTTCTCTCCAAGTAAGCTCTTCCTTTCCTTCCCCTGCCTCCATATCAGTCCACACAACCAACTTCCAAGAGTGTGGATGTCCTCTTTCAAACTTCTCAGTGCTGTCGGTTGGAGTCTTCAGTTCCAGTTTTGCCACCATTGTTACCATGGGTGTCCAAACACCAAATGTGGAAGAGAAAGAACGTCCCTACACTGACTTATGTTTTCCAGTTGTGTAATCATAGTATTTTGCTCTTATGAAACCTAGCACTTTTCATTCAAAGACCTCTGAGCTTCTAATTGATCACTTAATTAAGTCACAAAGTGTTCCTGTGATGTAGGAAAGTATTGAAATGGGTGAGTAAACTAGTATAGATGAGTAAAGTCATTAGTCAAGATGACTAACAGAGATGAGAAATGTGCTAATAGAGGGTAGTTGTGGTAGAAGAAAATGAGCTTCAAATGGGTTAGCAGAGTGATTTTTAAAGAATATTTCTGAACACCTACAC
>NW_009258755.1:4228562-4235005 GCF_000687185.1 Egretta garzetta
AGAAAATATTTCTGAACACCTACCCTCTTTCATACCCAGCAGAAGCTGTGACTGCTCAGGAATATCTAAAAACCAGACTAGGTCTGACTTACCTAGGGACACTGATGAGGAAAACCAAGACATTTTTTAAACAAAAGTGTGCATGAGGCATAGGAACACTGGGCTGAACAGACTACCTGGGCTACTCGCTCACCTACATGGGCAATTACAGAAATTATGTTTAGTCTGAGAGTCCCTAGGGACCACACGCTACTCACTACCCATGTCCAATGTCAGTTGTCATTTTAGATGCTACTGGCCCAAAAGTGTCCCCTGGATGGATCTCACCATCACCTGGCTCCAGTGGATGACACCTAGATCACCTTCCTGTATGGACTTCTTCACCAAGACTGCATGGGCAGGGTGTGCTTTGACCAAGACAACCATGGACCTATTCAGTCATCCCGTGTCTCAGTCTTCCTGCACTCTGTGGCCCACCAGCACCTTCTCCAGAAGTAACAGGAGAGAGTAGCTAAGAGATGGTATCATTTATTTCCCCCATCAAGTAGTGAAGGTACCAAAGGGCTGATGGATGTGGAGTAATGCTTAGGTAAGATTGACAACTATTTCCTCCTGCTTCATACACATAACCAGCACCCACCTGTTTTCCTCCCACCCAGAGATATTTTTGAAAGCTTCTTCTAGCAAATTTCTGCACCAAAATTAAACCCATCTAGCAGTCAGCCTTACTGCCGTGTTCCCACGTCAGCTGTGTGTCATAACAACAGATGATAGAAATGCTGCTATTCAGGCTTCAGGGTGCATGTTTCTTTTCTTTTTTTTTAAATTTTCATAGCTTTAAAAAGAGCTCTGAACAAAAGTGCTTGCTCCGTGATGCAACACTGAGCTAAGGCACACAGGGCAGGTATACCTGCCCACACGCCAGTGGGCAAAAATAGGTAGAGTGGGTGAGGTTTCCTGTGGTGCTGTGGGGGCTGAGGGAGAAACACTCTGAGGAGAGAAAGAGATGGCAAGAGAAGGGAAAACGGAGAGAAAGAAGAGTTAGAAGGAAAAGTGCTCCCCCTTCCCTGCACGGCATGGCCTTGCACCCCTCCCCTGCAGGGCTTCAGCAGCAGGGCAGCCTTGTGCCCTGCATGTGGGTGTCCCTGTCCAGCCCTGTGTCCTAAACCAGCTCAGACCTCCCCACCATCAGGGTCCTCCCTGGCAGACACCAGCCTGAGCTGCCAGAGGGGCACCACCGTGCCCTGCTTTGTCCCCTCCTGACCTGCAGTGCTGACCCAGGAGAGCAGAGGAGACCCGAGTAGAAAGCAGGAGGTTGTGACCTTCAGCATCCACCTGCCATCAGGGGTGGATCCTGTGCTCTGGAGGACCAGGCTCCATGTACATCACCACTTGCTTGAGTTAACGCAACGGCACAAGTGCCACAAGCCACCTAGGGATGGTGAGTGTTAGTTTAGGACCAATAAGGCACAGCTGAGCTTTCACTGCATAGTCATCCATCCTCATAAATCTTACCTGTGGTCCAACAAATCAGGAGACCCAAGCATAGATTCAGGCTTCTGCTTTGCCACCATTGTGATTTTATAAGAAGGGGCCATCACATGCAGAAGTAAAACTGTGAAAAACAGGAGAACTGATGTAGATTCATAGATTCTTGGCATTAAATGTTTAATTTGCTCCATGCTAGGTAAGCAGAAGTATTGACTGGCTTCCTTTAGAACAAAATTGGTCCTGAAAGTTCAATGTCAGTAGTGTAATGAAGCCTGAGACAGGTGATTTTAACACAGTCTGTGTGAGAGTTTCTCTCAGCCCCTCTGAAAGAAATGGGAGGGTACGTACCTGTGTGACACCCCTAAGGTAAAAACCCTTGAAAATTTCTAGCCCTCAAAGGCTACAACCTAAATAGCTAAGACAGATGAAACACACCATGACTTAATAAACAGCACTGAGAAGCAAAGCAGCTTGTCCAAGGTCTTACAGAAGAGCAGTGGCAGAGGCTGAGATGGGGAGCAGATTTGCAAACCAATTTGGCTGCAAAATGCTTTCCCACCTAATTGGCTAATGAGAAAGCATTCCTCTTGTAACACTATGTACTTATTTTCTACCAGTCAAATTGCTGAGGATGGATTTAATTTGGAATTCATTTTGAAGTGAGTATTTTTAAACTTTCTCTCATACCCTGCTTCTGTGAAATGCAAAAGACAACCACAAAAAAACCCCAACAAAACTCACAAGCCACTTTATAACCCAATGCACAAGAATTAAAGGACAAAATAATTACAAAAAAATGACCAGAAGCAGCATAGCAGATCCCAGGAGAAATCCTCTTTCAAGGATCATCACAATAAGCAGAAGTACCTGATCTGATTCGTCCAAGGTAAGTCCCTTTGTGTGCACCCTGGACAAGTGGTCTCAATGGGGTTTGCTATCAGTTTCAAGAAAGGGAAGGCTTGCTCTGTGGACATCAGCTGAGTTACTCCGTGGGAGTGAACCACTACTGAAGGAAAGCCTCACATCATGAAACAGCGTTATTCCCACAAGATACAATTTCTCCCAGGACAGACCTGCAGATACTCAACGGCTGAACCAAAAATTTTGTATGTGTGCCTTTTTTTTTTTTTTTTTCCTAATGCACCACTAGGTCCTCAACAAAGAGAAAGAAATAAACCTAGTAAAAGCATGGTCCCAGCTGCTATGGGATCAGGCTATGCGAGGGCAGTCAGAAGTTCAGGGAGGAAGGCATCTCCAGATGAAATTGCTTGCAGTTTGCAGCTCACACCTCAGTAATCGCCAGAGTTGTTTCTGTTTCACGGCATCATAAAAGACCGCAAGCAACCTCTAAGCCAAGCGAGAATTTAAATATGTGTCTGAGGCCTTTCCCATTTAGAAAATCATTTGTGTCTATGCTTCAATACGAAGGGCTGTTTCTGAATATAAATGCTTCCCTGAATCAGGGCTACACAAGTATCAGAAGCTTAGATCAAGGAGCTGATCTGTCCAAATGAGACATTAGAGGCCTGATGAAATGCTGCAGATCTTCCCTTTAATGAAACTTAGTTTATGAAATCCTTTAATAAAGCTGCAGTGAGTATATTTACATTCCCAACAGAGAAAAGCTCTCCCTTGAAACAGGAAAAAATTATCACAATTAATAATATCCTGATATTCTTCATAATGCCAGTAGATTGCACGTTTTTGTTGAGCCGTTCATCATTTTGAATTTCCACGCATGTCTATTCCACATGCACATCTACACCCACTGGGGCACTTTAAGGACTAAAATTCATTGCTGTATATTAAAAATAGCAAATGAATCTCATGATTTCTTTTGTATCTCCCCAGTTTATTCAGCATACAAAAGAAAAAATCAATGGCATCCTGCCTGAGGAATAGGGTTATTTTTATTTTTGTAATTTTTTTTTATACTGCTGCAGATTTTTGGCTTTACTCTTTAAACTGTGGTGTGCTGCACCAATGTATTTTCACTCCATGAGTTTTCAGATCATCTGCATTTTGCTGTGCTAATCCTGGTTGTTTAATATCAAGCAAAATAGTATTTATATCCCATTCATCTCTTTCTCCACAGTCTCCTGTGTATCTGCATGTTCCTTTTCCATTGCCAAGAGTCTGAGTTGAAATATTCTGAAATTATTTTCTTCTCAGGGCACAGATCCAAGTAAGCACTTACACCTAAGCTTATGTAACATTGAAGGTAAACTTGGGCTTGAGGGACTGAGGTGCTTCCTTAAGCTGAGAGGGACAGAGGGTAAAGGGGGGCAGGGGGAGTGTGCCCCTTTGGGAAGAGCTGGGATCCATAGACACGGCATGGCTGTTGCTAGACTTGGCCTGCTTTCTGTTTAGAAAAGCTGTGTGATATTTCCTTTCCTTTCCTTCCATCTTTCAGCACTTCCACAGTTGCCCATCATTTTCAAATAGTTGCAAGTGGCAGAAAATTATTCAGGAAACAGTATCCTTAACACCTCAGGATGTGTGTCATCCAGGTGACCCATATGTGCTCAGATTTCCTATCGTTGCTTCACCTGTTTTGTTTTTTTTTTTTAGTAGGTATTCCCTTTTGCATTCACTGTTTTTTTCCATCCACTTTGTCTATTATTTTTCTTCAGATGAACGCAAAAGCAAGTTCAGTGTTTCAACCATGCTAAGTGGCTGTTAATTTAATCTCCATCCCAATTTATTAACAGATGGACTTTCTACCAAGCACTGCTATTTCCCCAGCATACTGATAAAACCCTTTCTATTTGTCCTCACATGTCTGATGGAGGCATTTCACTTTGCTTTAACTGTCCTCTTTTCTCTGAAATCATTGGCTTCCTAATCACTCTACCTACATGGGTTCCTTCATTTCCCAATTACCAACCAATTTAGGTTATTTGATTTTATTATTCTTGGTCCTGAACCATAAGACTTTCTATTTTATGACAGGATTCTTTCAAGTGTAACTTCTTGGGCATGTTTTGTTACTCATTTTAGTTTTAAGGCAGAACAGAAAATAGAAAGAATACACTTTTTCCTTCTTTCACCTCTTTGGTACCATTTCTTCTGGGACTTTTCCCTGAAATGTGAACAGGCTTTTCCAGTAAAGCAAAGCAGATGTTTTGCAACTGTTTCCACAGTTAGAAGTCCCTGACAAGTTATATGTAGTCCATGTGTCCTGTTCTGAAAGCACTGTATGAGTACCTTTCCTAAAAACCAGTCTCAATGAAATTAATAGGGATATGTATTCCAGTAAACTAATCTTATTCATATTTGGAAAAAATAAACTCTCTTTGCATTTCCATATATATTTTTGCCTTTAGCAAACTGATTACAAGGCAATCATATACCTATACCTACTTACAGTGCATCTTGTGATGGAATTTGTAAGGATTTGGGGTTTATTTCTTTGATTTCTACCTCCTATCTTATGGCTCAGGTAGCTAAGAGATGTGTCTAACTTTAACTAAATACTTATGAATTTGGAAAGAAGTGGAGGCCTAATACAAACTTATCCTGAATTTCTCTCAAGTGCACTTCAGACGCAGCACTTGATTGGATCCCACCCAGTGTACCTGAAGAGCAGTTATCCTTAAAAGACAACCTCTTCACTTTTTCTTCCTTTAGAAAGCATAGACATTTTCAGTTCACTTCTGCTCCCTTTTTTCCTGCCACTGAAGCAACGTTTTTTCCCTCTATAAAATGGAGCCAAACAAGGCAATTATATGAGTCATCAGAAAAGAGCAGCAGCAGTAGATGGTTGCTGGTGGTGATCAGCCTCAACTGCTTACTGCCCCCCTGCTGATCCCATGCAGACTTTGGCATCTGGAGGACAACTGGGACTTGTCTGGGGAGCAGCCTTGGTGCCCATGAGGCCATAGGCAAAACCACTTTTGTCTAAAGCTAAATTTGCATTCCCAAAACACTGTGAGTCTAACATTGTAACCTATTGCCTTGGCTGATTGCAACACATCAAATGCTAGTAATGGAAAGTGGGGGTATTCCCTTCTAAGCTTAACAGAGAATACATGCCTGCCTAGTCAGGAATAAACCTATATTGCTAGGTGTTAAAAGAGGTGTCACACTGCCACATAAAAACGCGTTCTGTTGTCCTTAAGTTGATAGTTCAATCAACCTGTCATCAAAAAGCATAAGTATCCTTCCTGCTTCCATCTCACAATGAAAGAAAAGAAAAAGCAGATACATGTGGCATTAATTCTCATATGCCATGACATATTTTTTTGGTATGAAGAAATAACATATTATCAGAGCAGAGGTAGGTAAAGTAACAAGAAAAGAAAATTATTCCTGGCTGAGATTCTACTATGCAGAAAAACTCTTCTTGTTTGTCTGCAACGCTTCCATGCTGCCATCTGAGTTGGAACTTCACATCATTGTGCAGTTGGGCATCTGGCAATAGTTGAAGTAAAAAGATTTCGAGGCACACGTCATCAACATGTATATAAAAATAAGAAAGCCTAAACAATTCCAAACAATGCAAGGAAATTACTGAAATTAAAAATTATTGGGAAACATGGTCTACTTCTTTAATCAAGTGGCAATATGAAAAAAATTCAGCAGACCTCAGCAGCTTACACTGGAGAAAACTTATCGTTCATGGATGTGTTCTGTAGTTTCTTTTAGTCAGAGATGAAGTCATGTTCGTTCTGTATTTTAAAACGGGGGAAAGGGCGAAGCGCAGCAGTGCCCGGATCACAGCATTTAAGCGCCTCTTTTGGGTTCCTCAACAGAAATTAAGCACAGCGGTAGAGGCAAATTCATGGTGTTTAAGGCGCCTGGGAAGTCATAAAAGGGAACTTCGCTCATCGCGCTAATAGGCACGACATAGGCAAGGATGGCGACCGGTAGCCCCGGGGCCGGAGAGTGTTTAAAGGAGGAGCGGCGGAGAGGGTTGGCGGGAGCCGGGCACGGCCGGGGAGGGGCGGGGG
>NW_009258755.1:4235155-4251525 GCF_000687185.1 Egretta garzetta
TGGCGGTTGTGGGTGCGGCGGAGGCCGATGCTGCCAGTGATGGTGCTGCCAGTGCTGGTACTGTTGATGCTAGTGCTGGTCCTTCCGGTGCTGGTCCTGCCAGTGCTGGTCTTGCTGGTGCTGGTGCTGAGGATGCTAATGCTGATGCTGGTGCAGGACCCCACTCTGCCCCTCACCCCGCCAGGTGGGGAGAGCACAGAGGTCCACCTGCAGGAGACCCACAAGGCCGCCCCTCAGCCCTGGTTGTGCCAAGCAGTGCTTATTTATCCTCCCGTTCAGGGAAAGTGCCTGTGAACTGGAAAATTTTGCAGCATGCTCTGATCTCCCAGGGATTTTGTCTGGGTCTTATCTCTTCGAGGATCTCTGGCCACAGATGAGTGCCTTCATCCAAGAACATTGTGTCTCTATGTCTCGCATGCTTCCCTCTTTTCTTCATTGCTGTGTGGTCCCGGGGGGCAAAGCTGTATTGAGGCATCGCAGAAGGGCTGGTGTATTCTCTGGTGGCAAGGTCCCAATCCCTGGGGAGTCCAAGGACAAAAGCCCAGGGCACAGGGATGCTTGGTGGGATGCAGGCAGCAGGGATGGGGGCAGCTCCAGATGAAACAGACAGTGGCCAAGCTCAGTGCAGATGGCCTACCAGCAGCCTCAAAGCCTTACAAAGAGCAGCTTTGGGAAGCAAGAGACATTCCTGACACTTCCCTCACTGTTAGAGGCAAAAGCTCCAGTACAAAAGTATCAAGCACAGAGTAAAGGGACCAGCCAGAGGCTTCAGCTGAAATTTGGACCTGTTGCAGTCAAAGCAATAAATTCTGCATTAACAAAGAGGGGTCCAGCTAGAGTCACCCCTCGGTGCAGCCCCACACCCCTCATCCGTGTAGGCACTTATAGAGGCCATTTTCATCTCGCAGGCTGGGGATTGCCCCCATGCACAGGGCTCAGGGAAGTCTCACCCGCTGTACCACTTGGCAGCACTGCTTGGCAGCTTCTTTTCACCAGCAGAGGTGAGCCATCATCCATGCTGGTGATGGGTCATCAGCCTTTGCTGGACATCCCCAAGCCCATGCTGGCACCTCGGCCACGCACCAAGCTGCACCCTCAGTCCCAAAATCCCATCTCCTGGAGACATTGCAGCACCAAAAGCATGCCCAGTGAGTTTGCCCACTCTGCAAGGACAGACGAGAGGGAGGTAGGGGGTGAGAGCAGGTCTGTATCTTGCTGTACCAGCTGGACGCAGCACTATTATCTGCAGGGCCCAGCGAGGGGGCCAGGAGAGGCAGAGGCTGGTGCCACGCTCACCCTGCCCTCAGCCCACAGCTCACAGTACAGTGAGGGTCAGGCTCCTATGGGCGCCAGTGGTCTGGGAAAAGTGGCTTTCACCCCATTTTGTGGATGCAGACGGAAGAGCCTGTAGAACAAAGGCTATTATTAATTCCCATCTGCTGAAAGGAGGCTGCAGCTGTTTTGAGAGGTTTTCCTGCAAGCTATGCAGATCTGCTCAGAATTTTAATGTTTGTTTACCAACCAAAGTGTGCCATTGAAAGAGCAAGACTTTTCCAAGCAAACAAGGTGTGAACGTCATTTCAGCCTGGAAATAAACCTCTTCTTTCTTGCGAATGTTTTTCTGGGCGAGCAAAGATGTTTTTGTATTTGATTGTTTTGGTTTTCAGCTGTTCTTTTTTAACTCATCCTCTCCCAGCTAAGAAGCATATAGAGGAAGAGATTCCTTGAAATATGAAATGCATTTTTACATGGGCAAAAAGCCTTTTTAGGGGGAGAAAACCCCCAAACATTCTCTCTGGGTGGTCTCTAAATGACTGAAAGAAAAGGGTAGCCCCACATAACACCAGTCCACAATTGAAGTAGTACATGCATAAAACTGGTATCTGACCAAAGAGCCTTGCAAGCCCTGAAGAAAAACACAGCATACAAAAGGTTAAAGGACGGAAAAATGAAGAGGCTTTGTTATATTCTGGGGAATGCAAGGCATATGGCAGGCTTTTTGTCTTGTATTTTCTGCGCTGGCCATAAACTTCAAGAGGATTGTTACTGCTAAGAAATTAACAAGTCTTTAACCAAACTCTCTAGTGCATGTTATTTATATCAGGAATTAAGTGTCTGCAACCATGCCTGTGCTTTATGGCTTTGTATAACTATAACTATAAACCCTGCTTATGTGATATTAATACATGCAGTTCCATCCATAGCTGAAAGGAGCACTAGAGAAATGCCTCAGATAGATACAAGTAAACAAAGATTTTTCACTTCAATGCATTTGCAGTCCAAGCTCTTTTTCTTTATCCCAGTGGACTTTGAACTGTGTGACCTGCAGAGGGTATTTACAGCTGAAATGACAGTCCCTGAGTGCACACCAGCATTCCTGGTATCACTGCTGCAGCTGGGGGATGGGAAAGACCCACCAGCTTCCCCCATTTAGCTAAAAAGTTATGAGCATCCTGCATTTAGGGAGGACTATGCCTGAGAAACTGAAAAGAGTTAAGTGACGTAGTAAATGGTGGCCAGGAAATGACCAGGAAATTAATATAACATTGAGGCAGCACTAAGGAGGGGGTTGGACTCCCTGCTGCTATTCCTTTGGGTCATGCCACCAAAAATGTTACTGAGAAATTTAAACTATTCATCTTTCACAAAGACAGAAAGGAAAAGTGATCTGGACAGCCTGACCTTCTAATCTGAGTTAAGTCAACACATAAACATTAAAAATGGGCTAATATTTCAAGGAATTTTTTTTTAACAACTAAAAACACTAAATGGTTGTTATTTGACTTCTGGTAATGGACACACCGAAGTTCTCTGTGTGTTGTGTGTTTCTACCGTAGGAGTCCAGAATGTAGATTAGGCTACTGAGATGGCTTTCACCCATAGAGACATTAATTTATTTGCTCTTAATAAGTGGTAACCTTCAGCTTTGTATGATGGTGGTGCCAAGTGAATTTCTACTTCATGCTAGCTAATTCATGGCAACTAATTTCTACAACAGCTTGTGACTGCAAACAGCTGTGGACTGTTAAATATGAGGGATGATTAAATACATTTTTTTAGAAATATCACACTTGTCCATTCCTTACAAATACTTCTTCTGCTCTGCAGTTCAGCCTACAGCATAGCACAAACAATGACTGAAATAAGTGTTAAAAAAAGAAAAAAGATGGGAAATCAGGGGAGTGATAAACACAATAAATTTAATGGCATAGTCTAAAATGGCCAGAGATATCAAGTGAGTAAGCCAAGGGGAGAAATCACCTCCCACTGCCCAGTTTTTTCCTTATTAAGGAAGTTGATGCTCTCCCATCTTTTAGTAGTGTTAAATAGGATTTAGCTATATAATCTAGCCACCCCCAATCTTCTTTATGCATGCTGGCGTTCATGGGCATGATCTCAAAGAATCTAGGCGGTTTGTTTTACTATGAGGTAGCATCAAGAGAACACACTACCTGAAAATAACCTGATTTAATACACCACACAATTTTACCAATGCATGCTCTGTCTGCATGTATGTACAGGTCGATAAAGAAATCATAGAATCATGGAAGGGACCTCCAAAGATCATCTAGTCCAACCCCCCTGCAATGAGCAGGGACATCTTCAGCTAGATCTGGCTGCTCAGAGCCCCATCCAACCTGGCCTTGAATGTTTCTAGGGATAGGGCATCTACCACCTCTCTGGGCAACCTGTTCCAATGTTTCACCACCCTCATCATAAAAAATTTCTTCCTTATATCTACTCTGAATCTAGCCTGTTTTAGTTTAAAACCGTTACCCCTTGTCCTGTCACTACAGGCCCTACTACAAAGTTTGTCCCAATCTTTCTTATAAGCCCCCTTTAATTATTGAAAGGCTGCAATAAGGTCTCCCCAAAGCCTTCTCTTCTCCAGGCTGAACAAGCCCAACTCTCTCAGCCTTTCCTCATAGGAGAGGTGTTCCATCTCTCTGATCATTTTCATAGTCCTCCTCCAACAGGTCCATGCCTTTCCTGTGCTAAGGACTCCAGAGCTGGATGCAGTATTCCAATTTGGGTCTCACCAGAGCAGAGTAGAGGGGCAGAATGACCTCCCTTGACCTGCTGGCCACGCTTCTTTTGATGCAGTCCAGGATAGAGTTGGCTCTCTGGGCTGCAAGTGCACATTGCTGGCTCACGTCCAGCTTTTCATCCACCAGTACCACAAGTCCCTCTTGGCAGGGCTGCCCTCAGTGCCTTCATCCCCCAGCCTGTATTGATATCAGGGGCTGCCCCAACCCAGGTGCAGGATCTTGCACTTGGCCTTGTTGAACCTCATGAGGCGCATGTTGGCCCACTTTTCGATGCTTGTGGCATCCTGTTCCTCAGGTGTGTCAACCACACCACTCATCTTGGTGCCATCTGCAAACTTGCTGAAGGTGCACTCAATCCCACTGTCTATGTCATTGATGAAGATATTAAGCAGTAATGATCCCAGTATGGACCCTGGAGGGACACCACTTGTAACTCATCTCCAACTGGACATTGAACTTTTGACCACTAGCCTCTGGATGCGACCATCCAACCAACTCCTCATCCACTGAACAGGCTACCCATCAAATCTGAATCTCACCAATTTAGAGAGAAGGATGTTGTGGGGGCCCATGTCAAAGGCCTTAACAGAAGTCCAGATAGATGACATCCATAGGTTTTCCCTTGTCCACTGATCTAGTCACTCCATCCTAGGTTTGTTCTCATATGGAAGTCTCTCCCCTTCAGTTGCCCACAGACAGTGCTCCGCAGCCCAATGCGGTCTTGTTAGACTCTCAGTGCTGTAGGAATGGTCATGTAGCAATGAGCTGGTTGCCCATATCATCACACTCAATAAGCTCCTCACTTCCTTACACAAAACTTGCCCAGGAATTAGGCCTGGACAGGTCTCTAAACAAGTGTGAACCACAGAAGCACTAGGAAACATCTTTATCTCCAATTTTGGATCAACATCCTTTCCAGACATGAGAGCTCACTGTCTGTTGCAATGCCCTAGGAAATACCTTCTCTCCCACTGCTTCTGGACCTGTCTCCTCTACCTCAAAATGCTAAGCACTCTCTGAGTTCCCAGGCCTTTATGGTAGCTGAAAACCACACCATCTAATCCATGCATGTTACCCAAAACACGGCTCATGCACCTGGTCACTGCTGTTGCTTAGGTCAAAAATACGCACTTGTGTTAGTCGCAGCTGCAGGGCTTTATAGACACACAACATGGGTCATGACATGGAGAAGCAGGGGCTTCCAGCAAGAGCTATGGCAATTTTACATGAGGAGCAAAGATGGTGTGGCCTCATGTGTAGGAGACTAGTGCCCTTCAGGTCTGAAGATAAATTCTCATGCACAGTCAAGGGATTGTGTGCTCAAGGAGGGTTATGGGCCTGCATATTTGGTTTGTGCGGCAAGTTTTTGGTAGCTGGGAGCTGTGTGAAGGGTGGCTTCTGTGAGAAGCTGCTAGAGGCTTCTGCTATGTTCTACAGAGCCAGTGCCAGCCGGCATCAAGATGAACCCACCTCTGGCCAAGGCTGAGCCCATCAGCAACAGTGGTAGCGCCTCTGTGATAACATATTTAAGAAAAGGGGGAAAAAAGAAAAAACCTGGGGCATTTGCAACCGAAGAGAGGAGTGAGAATATGTGAGAGGTAACAACCCTGCAGACCCCCAGGCCAGTGCAGCAGGAGGGGCAGGAGGTGCTGCAGGCACCGGAGCAGAGATTCCCCTGCAGCCCCTGGTGCAGCCCATGGTGGGGCAGACTGTGCCCCTGCAGCCCAGGGAGGCCTCCACACTACAGCAGGTGGCATGCCCTGAAGGAATCTAGCCTGTGGAGAGGAGTCCACACAGAAGCAGGTTTTCTGGCAGGACCTGTGAAGCCATGGGGACCCACACTGGAGCAGTCTGTTCCTGAAGGACTGTACCCCATGGGAGGGACCCATGCTTGAGCAGTTCTTGAAGAACTTCAGCCCATGGAAAGGACCCATGCTGGAGCAGTCTATGAAGGACTGCACCCTGTGGGAGGGATCCCACGCTGTGAGAAGGAAGGAGCAGCAGAGAGGAACTGTTAGGGACTGACCACAAACCCCATTCCTCATTCTCCTGTGCTGCTCAGGGGGAGGTGATAGAAGAGTCAGGAGTGAATGAGTGAAGTTGAGCCTGTGGGGGTGGAGGGGAAGTTGTTCTAGTTTTTGTCTTTGTCTCTCACCATTCTGTTCTATTTTTAATTGGCAATGAGTTAATTTTCCCAAAGTTAAGTCTGATTTACCTGTAGTTGGTAAGTCGTCTCCCTGTCCTTATCCCAACCCACAAGCTTTTCCACCTTACTCTTTCTTGTGATGTCAACCCACCACAGCCAATAATTATTCCTTGTATGAAGCACCAGAAACATACTGTTGGTGTTTAGATACAGTGGTGGAAACACACCTCTTTTCTGTTGTTCAGAGAAATCCATTCACATCTTCCAACTCTGTCTTTCAGAAATCCCATGCAAAAGTGGCAGCAAGCAAAGATTCCTAACTTGGCTAAGCCTCCAATGTCCTGTCCTAGCCTGTTACCATACAAAGAGCCATCTAGAGTGATTTCCTACTTCTTTTTCCTACATAGAGTAATTTCTCACATAATTTCCTACCTTTTTTTCCACAACTGAAATCCATGACCATGTTTCATTGAAATAGTGTGAATTTTATGTCATAAAATGATGAAAGTCAAATGCTTCTATATTTCTACTGCTTATCTGAACAACATTAAAAGGTAAAGCTAGTCAGATTAAATTTGATTTTGCAGATAATAATCATAGAATCATAGAATGTTTTGGGTTGGAAGGGACCCCTAGAGGTCATCCAGTCCAACCCCTCTGCAGTGAGCAGGGACATCATCAACTAGATCAGGTTGCTCAGAGCCCCGTCCAACCTGGTCTTGAATGTTTCCAGGGATGGGGCCTCCACTACCTCTCTGGGCAACCCATTTTTATAATTATTATTTTATAAATATTATTTTATAATTTTTTTCAAAGCCTAGAAAATTTCCTTGGTGGAAGCAACCCATCTCCAACATATCTTAAAGAAGACGGCACTGAAATTGGTACAGCAATAATCTCAGCAAGGGTACAGCACTACTTACTCAGCATCAGGCAATGTGGCACAATTAGTTCATACACTACCCCTCTGTTCCCAGTATATTCTGCAAGCCTGTGTCAATGTATAGGTCACTGTATACATGCAGAAGTCCTGCAGAGGTCACAAATATAGATTACCTCTTGTTCTTATTTGGCCACTTACACAGTCAAGAGACTCAAGCAGATGCTCACAGGAGCAGACCTGTTGTGTGATTGACCACGCGAGTTGTGGTTTATTAGATGTTTCCAAAGGCCCCTGTGGGCTGGATTACGTCTCCTGTGCTGTTCCTGCAGTTAGAGAGCAGTGGGCTGGTAGCCGGGGGAAGGACAACACTGCATTGTGAGAGCTGAACAGGGTAGGATTCCCAGGCAGCAGCTTGCCACAGTAGGGAAATCCATCCTGATTGAATTAATAAGAAAGAAATATTTGGAGTCATTTGAACAAACCAGAATATTACAAAGCCACTTGTGCTGGCCCTATGTGAAAAATCAACATGCTGTATCTCAGACAAACAGAAAGCTTCCTGATGCAATGTCTTTTTTGTGGAAACTGCACTTTCTATTGTAAAACCATTTAAAAAATCCTGACTAGCTTCTTTAGCCAAGAAAAATCCATCAGTTTCTTGCTCATGACTCTATATTTCGAATGCTATAAACATCAACTTCATCTTGGGAGATAATCTCACTTTAAAATTCTAATTAAAGCCAACAAGAACTGAGAGTGCTCAGCACAGGCCTTTTAATTTTAGATTAGCCAAGTCATCAATTTGAAACAGGAACAGACCAAATAAATATGACAAAATAGAAATGAAAAATCGTCTTTTAGAAATACTCTGCCATTTATTCAAAACAGACCAAGCAGAACACCTGGCTCCTTAATATGGAACAGTAGTTGGGGCAGCTCCACTAGGGGAAATTGATTTCAGCAGAGATGGTCTTGGAAAAAAAAAGTAATTTCCAAAAAAGTCATATGGAACCACTTGTTATTCCCTCCTCTTCCTTTCCAAATTTGCTTCAGGGAAAAATGTTTCAGGAGCAAGAATTTAAACGTAGGTTCCTTGTATCTGCTTCCAACAGAATTTTTCATGCTCTACTTCTGATTAAAGGATCTGTTCTCATCAGGTTTACACAAACACCGCATTTCATGGTTTCCAGATTCCAGTTCTAATTCCTTTGGCTACTGTTGCTCTCCTTGTTATTCTTCACCTCCTGTAGAAGAAATTACTACCTCGCATGAATCACTCCCTAAATGTCCAAATTCAGTTAAAAGAATTGCACCAGGAGGAATGAAGAATGAAGATCTCAAAGTCATTGAAAACAGCATTATTACTAAAGGCTAGATCTCCATTGCCCTCCTTTACATATAGCTACTTGTATCTATGAAAAGGTGTTATGCTTGGGTTTTTTTCTACCGCTGAGTCTGGTCCCGTAAAGAGCTAGCGAGGAAACTTTCCCATTCATTAACATTCACAGCACCACGGAATTCAGTTTCAATTTCAGTGGTTGGTAACGGAGTCCATCATCTTGTGAATTCAAATGTTTTCTTGGTCACATAAGCAAAGATGAATTTGGGTAGGAAACCAAAACTGAAAGTGGGATAGTAAAACTTCTGCTTCAATAGAAAACAAAATCCCCAACTCGGGAAAAGAGAATCAGGTTGGTCGTTGTCATGACACTTCAAGAAATCCAAGTTCACATCTTAGAATTGCTTGGGCTTCACATAGCAACCTTCAGTAAATCATCATATATTCTCTGTAAAAACAAGAGAAATGAAACTACACTTCATTCACCTTTCTTCTCCCTTGCCTTCGTGTCTGTCTTGCCTCTCTGTATATCATATGCTTCTTAGGAAGGATCTATTTGTTTTCTCTAAGTTTCACAGAATCACTGTATGGCTGAGGTTGGAAGTGACCTTTGGAGGTCATCTGGTCCAACCCCCCATCTCAAGCAGGGCCACCTAGAGCAGGTTGCATAGACCATGTCCAGATGGCTTTTGAAGATCTCCATGGATGAAGATTCCACCACCCCTCTGGGCAACCTGTGCCAGTAACCAGTCAGATTATATACAAACTTTATAAATGTTTTATGAACTTCTTATGTAAGCTTATACAAAATTTATACATTGCCTAGCACAAAGAGCCCTCTCCTTGTCTGGTAGGTGGAAGCTACCTAACATAATAAGAAGAAGAGCATGAGGGTTTGTAAACATGGGAGTG
The DNA here is from genome assembly GCF_000687185.1 of Egretta garzetta. Classification (NCBI taxonomy): domain Eukaryota; kingdom Metazoa; phylum Chordata; class Aves; order Pelecaniformes; family Ardeidae; genus Egretta; species Egretta garzetta. The sequence goes on from NW_009258755.1 coordinate 4,244,485, forward strand.
TTTGGGATCCAGGAGCAAGTAACAAAACACTTCAGTACAAAATTATGTATGTAAACATATTGTCATACATGAGGAGTTAGAGTGTGTTATCTGCTTAAAGCTGTTTGAAGCACTTCAGTCGTGCCTGAAACAGCATGAAAATGGTCAGCAGTGGGATGAAGAGCCTGCCTAATGGAGAAGGGCTTGAGAATCACTGTTCTAACACTGCGCAAGGAAACACACACATTATAAATGGTGTATACCATGTTGTACAGCTGTATAACATACAGATTGTGCACTGCCTCAGAGATATCAAAGTTAGCTCTAAGTCTGGGTGAAAATCAGGGTGGGTTTTGGCCAGGCAGAGGTCATCAGGAAGACAGCTGTTCTGTTGGAAGACTGGGCTTTGTTCCTAACAGCAGTGGAAAAGTCACTTTTTCTTTCTAAGCTTGTTTCCTTCACACATTTGCCTATTTGTATTGCAGGTAACCTGGGGCTGAGTTTGTCACACAGTCTGGGTGGCAGCTTTTAGCAATAGTTTTGGCTTCAATCTCTCCTTTCTAATTCAAATAGTTTTTTGAAATTATTCACAAAGTTTAAAGCTTTTCCAAAAGACTGAGACTTTGGGTTTGCCTCAACAAAAACAATCAACTAGGCAAACAAACGTCCTTAACTGGCTGATTTGGGATAGAGGGAATTAAAACTGGCATAAGTTTAAAGATTGCATTCGCTTAGCTAGTCTGGGATTAATTTGTCGTGGGCCACCCCCAGCTGTCAGTATCTGCGTGAGTATGTATCTGTGTCTGTGTATGTTTGTGTGTGCATACCACTAAACAGCTACAAAGAACAAAAGACTGTCATGTTAAATGCTGATCATTTAATCAGTTTATATTCTGCTACCATGCCAGTTATTCAGCACCAACGACCCTAAATGGTTACATTAGCAGCATTATTGCAAATAGCAGGAAACTTTTGCTGGGCAGTGGCTTCTTGCTAAGGATAGCAGAACTCCTGAAAACTAGCTTTAAAATAACATTTGTGGGGGCTTTTTTTTTTTATTTCAATTTAACAACTTGATCATAATCTGCTGAATATGAAACACATGCAATAGATCACATAAAATCACGGCCTGTAAACATTTGGGAGGTGCAAAACACTTACAAAAGCTGCAGTGTCCTGTCTTAGTGACTCAGAAACCTACTGTATCCCTACAGAGATTTCTTGTGTCATCATCATTTGCCCACCCAGGCAACACAGATGTCTCACACTTCTGCGGTCTCTCTCCAGTGCACATCCAAATTAATTCTGCATTACTGAGCAAGTTCATTCTCTCCACCCAGCCCTGTAACCTCTGCTTACTTTTCTCTTCTAATGCTTCCCAGTGACTAATGCACCCTAAAAGGGATAACAGGAGAACAACAAACCCCCCTTTTTCTTTTGCTAGGCAGGTAAAAATCACAAAATGCTGGTGCATTTAAATGCTTCTACTTGGCCTAAATTGAAAATTATTCTGAACCTAGTCACCAATTTCATACACAAAATGTAGAGTCACTGAACTATGTAGTCAGCTTTGTATCATTCATATAAGCCAAAAAATCTTTATTGATTTTCACAAATAGGACAAGGCTAAAATAATTTTCCTACTACCACATTTCACAGTAGAAGTATGTCTGCCTTTTTGTCAGTGACTATGAAATCTGAATGCTTTCCACTGTCAAATGGTGAAGATGGTTTCGTGCACAAAGAAAAAAAATTTAAATTATGGGAAATCAGATGGAGAAACATTTTGGCCAAGGTGAAGTTCTCAGTTCCAGAATTCGTCCCATGAAAGAAACATTCTGACCCACAATGTGGCCTTCTGACACCATTTGCTAAAAAACCCCTCAATTCTGTCCAGACTACTTCCAAGACAGTGTCATTGCAGTACTTATTGCACCATATCAGCCTCAACTAAACATGAAATACTGAGGAAAGTTCTACATTTTGTTAGACCAATATAAATCCACAGGAGAATAAACTCAGTGAAGCTACTCTTACATCATGAGAGGTTCAGATTATCCAGATCATGCTCCCCATTGCTAGAACATGTATTCTATGAGCGTTTTTAACTGTATTGTTATGCAGCTAAAAGAAAAATTTCAGAGAATGAACCTTTCTCCTGCCACCATGTATTTCACGTATACTGCCTTTCAACTATATAGCCTGTACACACATGCAAAGAAAAATAAAGCAGTAGGAATTCTGATCAGTGAAGGGTTTATTTCCTTGGAACTGTATTTTGCAGTCATAGGGAAGCTTCAGAAGGAAGAAAAAGAAGGAAAGAAGGAAAGAAGACTATAGGCTTTTCATTTTTTACTTCAGAAAAAATGCTGTCAACATACTCAGCACAGCTGTCTGGAAATATTTGGCTGTTGCCCATCTTTTTTCAGCATAAACACCACAAAAAAAGGGGTACTTTTTAATATATTATTTTGGCTTATTTGCAAAATGTCATGACACAAGATGGATGAACCACAAAAGAGATGATGACAGGTATTGATCCAGTTACATGGATTCAAGTTAACACAGAGTAACTCGCATTGACACTTCACAGGACAAGGGCATAGACAAGGCAAAACCATGAAGTCACTGTTCATATATAGTTTTCAGACCAGCTGTTTGTATCAGTACTAATGTGATAACTTTCTCTAACCAGAGAAGTATTTCCTGTGAAATACTTTATAAGTAGCATAAGTAATACCTTCCTTCAAGTTTAATTTACTAAGTCAAAGTCCCTTGTACTGCTCAAAATATACAGCTTTCCATATAAATTCGGGGGGGGGGGGGGGGGAGGGGGGGGAGGGAGTGTCTGCCTTTTTAATCAGTGCTGGGGAAGGAGATTATCTCCAATTTAGTTTATGATAATCCCTTCATTCATGGCACGGCAGCACTGAATTTTAACCCAAACCAGGAAAAATGTATTCCAGTTTAAGATACAGACATTGGTCTCCAAATAAACTCAAGAGGTGTGTGCTTGCATCAAATAAGTTTTGGCTTTTAGACAAAAAATTTTTCTTCTTGTTTTCAGTCCAAATCAGATAAAGCTGCTTTTCTGTGACTTCACTTCAGTGGCTTGAAGGGAGAAAGAATTATGTCACCTTTGTGCTAAAATTAGGCATTTTCTTGTATCATACGTACAGCGCACTCTCTATCATTAAGCAATCAATAATTAAGAAGTATTTGAATAAAAAATTAAAGATTCAAGCCTTCATCTTGTACACTTATAAACACCTCCTTAGCTTTATTTGGGTAATTGTAATTAAAGTGACCTTGTGCTTATGCTTTGGTAAGGTCAAGGCCAAAGTTAAAACATCAGCAAGAACAGTTTTGGAACCATGGATAACAGGTTTAAAGGTTTAACTTCATGTATTTTTAGTAAGGGGGACTAATTAGTCATCCAGACATGAACAAAGTGTATGAACTTCCGCTGGAATGTTGGCGAATCATGATTAAAAACATTGTTACAGTTGGAACTACTGAAACAATAGCTTTCAAAAGTTCATTTTTGCTAAATCAAGCCATCTTTCACTGAGACAATCAGTAGCACTTATTATTCTCATTAAATCCTTTCTTAGAATCAGAAATTCAGACTTTGGCCTCATGTGGCTTTGGCACTACCAGATGTTCACATAAAATCCCTGGGACTCATTTGCTCATTTTTGTTTGTTTGGGGTTCTTCCTCCTTTCTCTCTTCTCACATTTCAACATGGTGTAGCTGTACTTTTTTTCTTGTCAAACTTTCAAAACCAATTCAGCCTCAGGCAAAGCCCACACACACAGCTTCAGGCTGGTAGGAGAAAGAGAAAGTTGGGAGTGAGTCATGCCAGAGACGTGTGGACGACTGACTGAAGGCTCTGGCTGGGGTTATGCACCAAGCTTCCCACATGCTTTTTCTCTGTAGATCTCACAGAAGTTCACAGATGTTAAAAATGATTAGTCATGCTGAAGGACTTGACACACATTAAATGTACGTTAAATGGCTTTCCCAAGACCTCGTAGTAAGCTGCAGCTTTACAAAGGGTTGAAACCAGGCCATATGACTTCCACTGCCAGGCATTTTTCTCCAGCACGTCACTGCCCTTCAATACACTGTTGATGATTGTTTCGGAGCAATACATGTAAATATTGTGTAGTATGCAAAGAGCATGACATCCAAGAGTCCTGAAGTCAGGCTCCAAAATCCATTTAATGCAATGCTTAAATAAATAGCTATGCTTGTGAATACTCTACAGTAGGCAAATGCTGCCACAGACATCAGTGGAGCAGCCTTCCCTTCTAGGTGAAATAACATTCACCAAACAAAGCCCCTTTCTCTAACCAGAATTATTCTCCTTTCTTCACTCCCCTCTTCCTTTGCTGCATAACTTGCATGTTTCTTAGAATCATAGAATCATAGACTCATTTAGGTTGGAAAAGACCTTTAAGATCATCAAGTCCAATCATTAACCTAACCCTGTCATCCCACCACTAAACCATGTCCCTAAGCACCTCAGCTACCTGTCTTTTAAATACCTCCAGGGATAGGGACTCCACCACTTCCCTGGGCAGCCCATTCCAGAGCCTGACAACCCTTTTTGTGAAGAAATTTTTCCTAATGTCTAACCTAAACGTGCCCTGGTGCAACTTGAGGCCATTTCCCCTCGTCCTATCGCCCGTTACCAGGGAGAAAAGACCAACACCCAACTCACTACAGCCTCCTTTCAGGTAGTTGTAGAGGGTGATCAGGTCTCCCCTCAGTCTCCTCTTCTCCAGACTAAACAACCCCAGTTCCCTCAGCCACTCCTCATAAGACTTGTGCTCCAGACCCCTCACCAGCTTGGTTGCTCTCCTCTGGACATGTTCCAGCAATGCAACATCTTTCTTGTAGTGAGGGGCCCAAAACTGAACACAGTATTCAAGGTGCAGCCTCACCAGCACCGAGTACAGGGGCACGATCCCATCCCTGTTCCTGCTGGCCACACTATTTCTGATACAAGCCAGGATGCCATTGGCCACCCTGGGCACCTGGGCACACTGCTGGCTCAAATTCAGCCGCCTGTCAACCAGTACCCCCAGGTCTTTTTCCACCATGCAGCTTTCCAGCCACACTTTTCTTCAACACCTTTGTCATCACATAAGCTCTTACAACTTTAATGGTGGTGTTTTGCACTCCCATTTCTAAAGGCAACAGTCCAAAATGCCTTCTTCCTAGCTGCAGCCACCTCTCTACTTTCTCCCTAGCTGCCCTGTGCTTTGAATACCTGCTTTAAACTGTGCTCCTCTTAGGCTAAATAAGAAGGGAGTGAGCAACATGGTCTTAAAACCCATTTTCTAGACTTATATCTGTCTTGGAGCAAGAAGTAAAGCAGTCATCAACAGTGGGGTAGAGACTCCAGACTGGACGGCTGCTCTCCTTTTCAAACTTGAAGTTACTCCTCTTTCCTTCTTTTCCTCTCTGCTGGTTTTCATTTAGTCAAATGACAAGGAGGGATTCGTTCTGCCCATGGGGGGCATCTACAAGGTCTGTGGTTCTACCTTGCTGGTGGTTCTAACTCTGCTAACCACTGGAAACAGTTAACTTCCCGTGGAGCTGGGCACATAGGGGAAGGGGAGAGAAGAGCAGCTCTGAGTCACTTCTGCAGGTACTTACCAGCTGGGTCCGATATCCTCTGACTGGATCTGTTGCACTGCCCCTAAGGATTACGTTCAGCAAAGATCTGTGACAGCACTCTGCCAAAAGTACTCTTTGGTGTATAATAACAGAGACGTGGTGAGGATGAGATAGTACAGAGCCCCTTACAGATGTTCTTCCTATTGGCAGCTCCTTCCACGAGAGCAGTTTACCCAGGCATTGCATCCTGCAAATTATCATTTTCATGACCCCGTTCCCCTGGAAAAAAAAAAAAAGTATCTTCTCATGTTATTTTCTTTCTTACTCAGTACCGGATCCAGGCTCTCCCCTGTGCTAAAGGAAAGGTTATAACGACAAGGACTCACAGTGCTTTTAGTCTTCATTAAAGCATACCGGGGGATGTGTCAGCTGCAGGGCAGACATGGCAGATGCAAACGCAACATGGGGCTGTTTTGTGTTTATATATACTTATGCAGGCTTTCCTGAAGGGCTTGGAAGTCTCTCCCATATACAAACAATGTCAGTTTATGGGTTACAAATATTAACTGCAAAAAAAAAAAAAAAGTTTTCTGTATGGCTTTTCACATCTAAAGCAGTTATTGCTTTCCATAGCAACATCTTCTGAAATGAAAAAGAAAGTGAAAAGAGCTCACTCCTTCCTGATTTCAACAGTATTTGTAATATCTTGGCTGCTCTGTAAACATCATTTATTCACTGGCATGTTAAAAAAAAAAAAAAAAAGAGGAAAAGACATCCTTTTGTTAAAACGGGATAAGATCAGCTCTCAGGCACTAAGGTATCAATCCCTAGTACCCGTTGTCCAGAGTAAGACTATCACATTTATGTACATATCACTGACTAAAATCAGACTAATATTTAGACAAATATTTTATCTAAAGGTCTGGACATACAGAGGAGATGCAGGCAACACCGCTTTATTACTCCCATAACTTTTACAGATGGAAAAGCTGAAATACAAAGATACCCACTTCACTCTTGCTCGCAGAGGTCAGAGGAAGCACCCCAATGAGCTGGAATTCTCCTGGTTTTCCATCCTCATGAGACTTCGCAAGCTCTGTCTTGCCTCTTTCTCAAATGTTTTGATCCACTGTTTTGTGCTCATCCTTGAGGAGAAAGACACGGGGAAGCAGGTAAGGTAGAGGGTAAGGCCTGGCTTAATCAATCCTCAATGCAGAAAAATGTCTCAGTAGTAGGAGAAACTTCAGACAGTGGAGAAACAGGGGAAAATGAAAATACTAACTTGGAAATTAGAGATCTAGTGGATCTTTTTCCAGTGCAACAAAATTTAAAAAAAATACTGTGATATAGCAGTAACTATTCTGTGCTGCACAAGTATTACTTTACCTTCAGAAGTGCTCAGCAGAGGGCCTTTTTTCCCCTTGGTCAGCTGA
>NW_009258755.1:4251586-4265240 GCF_000687185.1 Egretta garzetta
TGTTTCAACTCCCATGATTACAGTTTTACACAGCTGCACCCCAAGAGAACAATAGCAAGATTTATTTCTTTTATAAGTCTCTATTTTATAAAGAATAAAAAAGTCCTGTTAAAGAAAGCTGTGAGCACAAGAACTGCCTGGGAGGATGTGAACACAGAGAGAGCAGGGATGCACATGTACTTATGAAGGGGGAAATAAACATGTTCCCATCTAATATTTAATTCATTTCTTTTGGGTACTGAAAGAAAATTAATCATAAACCCTCCAATATTCTAAGCAAAAAAAGTGAGTAAAAAGCAAGGCCTTTTTTACATGTTCTCTATAGGCACCTACTAGCTGTGAGAAAAGCACAAGAACTGGGCACCACTTGTAGGTCCACTTGTGGTTGCTAGGCACCTCACAGCCCCTTCACAAAACCAGGTCCCAAGGGGTGATCTTCTTGTATCCCAATGGCCTGCTGCAACTGTCTTACATAGAATCATAGAACCATAGAATTGTTTAGGTTGGAAAAGACCTTTAAGATCATCAAGTCCAATCATTAACCTAACCCTGTCATCCCACCACTAAACCATGTCCCTAAGCACCTCAGCTACCTGTCTTTTAAATACCTCCAGGGATAGGGACTCCACCACTTCCCTGGGCAGCCCATTCCAGAGCCTGACAACCCTTTTTGTGAAGAAATTTTTCCTAATGTCTAACCTAAACGTGCCCTGGTACAACTTCAGGCCATTTCCCCTCATCCTATCACTTGTTACCAGGGAGAAAAGACCAACACCCAACTCACTACAGCCTCCTTTCAGGTAGTTGTAGAGGGTGATCAGGTCTCCCCTCAGTCTCCTTCTCTCCAGGCTGAACAACCCCAGCTCCCCCAATCACTCTCCATCAGTCTTGTGCTCCAGATCCCTCACCAGCTCCGTTGCTCTCCTCTGGACATGCTCCAGCACCTCAATGTCCTTCCTGTAGTGAGGGGCCCAAAACTGAACACAGCATTTGAGGGGTGGCCTCACGAGTCTTACTTTTAATTTGTGTTTTGGTCTTGCCATAGGACTTCAAATAGACACTTTGAATCTCTATCTGCTCATGCCATACTGGCTGCATATGTGTGGGGCAGGTACATGTGCCCCGGCACTTCACCTCGCCCCAGAGGCACGGGCGTATGCTCGGATCAGGCAGCCAAGGTTGCGGAAGCAGGACTCAAGGATGCTGGGATGTGTGTCATGCCTTGCCTGTCCAGACCTGGGAAAGGCTCAGCTTCGTCTCTTCCACCTCTTGTGCGAAGCCTTCTGTATAAAGCCTTTCTGAATTGGTGGGACTTTTCTCTGATTGCAGGTGTCTCCCCAAAACGGTCCTCCTTCCTATGTGCAACTGCTGGTGGTGTCAGGCTGGTTGTGAAGGGCTGCTGTTCCCTACCAGTGACCCCGTGCTCAGACCCCCACCACTCATCGGCATGCTGCCTTTGCAGCCAACCCAGGAAGGTTCCCATGCCTGCGGAGGGGATTAGCCAAGGGGAAATCACATTCAGTGCGGTGACCATGTCAAGTCTGCAAGAAACCTCCTACCCCCAGTTCACTGTTTTGCAGCTGAAACAAGCAAGTCTGCTTCTCAGCTGAGAAAACAGAACAGTCATCCATGTGCGTTATGAAAAATAAAAGTTGAGGAAGCAGAAACAATAAAAAGCAAAGCCCAGCTATCAGAAACAACCACTAAGCAGACAGTACAGCCTACCAAGAGAGATCCTCCCTGCATTTATTTCACAAATACATAACTAAATATTGTATATTTAAGCTGCTCCCACTGGTCTGCAAAGTTATTGTTTCAGGGGGACAGGGGGAGGAGAAATTATGTTATTTTATGAGAAATACATAAAGAGAACTGCTCAGCTACCTTCTCAAATACTGCAGTAGAAGTCAAAATTAATTCCGACTCCTTTCATTTAGTAAATATTTTTTCCAGAGAGTATGGCATTTCTTCATCACCTGCCCTAAACTACCACCAGTATCACAGTTCCCTCTGACAATGGTTTCTGCATGTCAGTTCAGAGCATGCAAAAGTGGGAAAAGTTATACATTCTGGTTGTAACAGAGTGCTCAGTCAGGAAATTTAAGTTTTATTTCCAGATCTGCTGTGGATATAAATCCCTCTGGCAAATCCTTCGACCCTTCCATGTTTCAGTTTCTTTGTCTATAAACAGAGAATCAGCTATTTTTAAATTGCTGTGAGAAGCCAAGATGTACTTTCCTGTGCACAAAACCAAAATACTGTTTTTTGAAATGTGATCAGCTATCAGCCTCTGTTATTAGATACATATTATGATTTGAAAGGCACAAATACCTGTGTGCTACTGTTTAGGTGTAAAATTGGAAGTATCATAACCCAATGTTAAGTTTCATATGAGGCATCTGAAAAGCAATTCATATTTCAAAAGGAAGGTAGAACATTTGAAAACACATGGTAGCCATACTGTACCTCCTAACAGCTCCCCCCATTACTGCTGCTATTCCTACATGCACATCGAAAATGGAATAAAGGAAGAGGAGCAAAACAAAATTGACAAATGTTATGAAGGAAACTGGTACACAACTAAAATCAGGAAAGCTTCCCACTGATGGCAACAGATTCAGTTTATGACTTTTTAGGTTTAATGAGAACCGGTTTGCTCTACAAGCCAAAAGAAAAAAATCACAGTTAAACATTTCAGGATCAGTTTTACTTTCTCAAGCAAAGGAGTGAAGGATCATGGATTTATTGCAAAGATGTAATCTTATTTTTATAGTGAAAACAGAATTATCGGAGTTATTGTTTGCATCATTGTCATTGTCATCTCTGATAGGCAGGTTGTATTCCACTTTATGTCATTACTCACAGGCAACCAGCAATGTGTTGAATATTTCCAAATGGAGAAAAATATATCTCATAAGTTAACTTTTTCATCTCTACTTGTCTGCCACTAGTTTTCAGAGAATGAAAAAAAGAGATGATCTCAGTGTTGGCTTTATTTCTATTAAACATCTGTTCTCAGATGCTTGGTCCTCTGATGCTTTAATGCATTTCTCCCCAAAAGCTGGAAACTGCTGCAAATCTTTGGGAAAATATTTAGTCACTGAACTTGCCACTAACAATAGTATGATAAAAAGACTACAGAGTGAACTTGTTTCTGCCATAATTCGAAGGGATAGCAATGAAATTAAATTAGGAACAGGTTTTGCTCCAGAAATTAGACCACTCTGTTCCTAACAGATCCTGTACCAAACCAAGTATCCAGATTTGCTTGTTTGGAGCAGATGTTTTCCACTCCTTTGCATACAGGGGCACCAATAAATGTGATGCAATTTTTTAGACAATCCACATTAACAACCCCTTTGTGAGCTAAGGATGCATCACTACCGCTGGCTCCTAAATGCTCACATCTGCTTTAAAAGGTCAGTGCAAGGATCACCCACTTACACAGTGAAAAGGGCGAGCTCTGTTAACTCCATAAGAACATCATTCTCCTTTTACTGGGCCAAAACTGTCCCTCAGACCTTAAGCTGAAGGGAGGCGGGGGACAGAGGTTTCCTCCACCATGGTCACACCAAATGGAGCCAAGCAGAGTCCCCTTCAGTGCAGCCCTCGTGAAGCTGTTTTGAAAAGAATGTGCCATCAGCTTCACCCAAACAGTGTGGTAGAGAGGATGCCAGGAGGGGTACCTCTAGCTGCTTCTCAGTCAGCGAGATGGCAGCTCTAGGTGCAAAAAATCTGGAGTATTTTTTGTGAGGGAATATTCTCCCTCCTGGGAACACCCCTTATTTAGCTACCAGGCTCTCATAGCTTTTACTGAGTGAGAAACTGCCCACTGTTTATTCTGTGGGATTTGCAAAACTGAAATGAAACTCAGAGTTTAAACAACTAAAAGGGTAAAAAGCCTCTTAAAAAAAAGAAAAAAAAAAAAAAGTCAGAGCAGGAAGCCACAAATCAGTACAGAATTATCTCTTACCAGCGGAAGATGTCAAACCCTTGCTATTTCCAGAGCACCCAGAAGAGCATCTTCGTTCCCTCATGTCCAGCCTTTCCAGTTCAGATATCTACACCTTTCTGGCAGAAAACACCTCCAAAAGGAGAGGAAGGAAGGAGCAGAGAAGGAAATTTCTCACACCCTACACATGCTGCAGTCAGAAACCAACTTTCCCTCCCCAGTAATTCCCAATTTGCCTCACTCCCCACAGTTTTCAACTGCCACCATAGTTTTAAAACATTTGTGCTGATTTACAAATTTCTAACCTGAAACTGCCCTATTTTCTCCTCTTGCAAGTGGTGCTACCAGCTCCAAGAGCAGGACTGCTGTTGTTAACAACCACTACTTGACTACCAGCAGCCAGCCTTTCGAGGGACTGGTAACCACCAGATAGGAAGGATTACTCCAGTCGTCTGCAGTCAGAGGGAAAAACAGACCTGCTGCCATATGAGCCATCATCCCCCTACCTGCTGGAGGAATTACACTGTGAGGTGCCAACTATAATTTTTTTTCCAAAAGATAAGATGCCTGATATCACACTATTCTGGGTCCTTGCTATATTAAGTATGCATAATTAGTTGCTTCATTAACTAGTTATTAACAAGCTCATTGTTAGGTACCCCTTGCCCAGAATACAGAATATCAAACAAATTAGGACAAAGACCCTCAGTTTGACATCAGTTTGACAATCTGGGAAGTGAGGCATGCTGCGGACGGGTATCCTCTGGCAGGGAAATGCCAAGTGCTGTATGGGGAGAAGGTGTAGGAAGAAAAGGAGCAAGAAGTAGAAAATGGGTGATGATACAGCTGATGAAGAAGGAGGTAAGTCATGACCCTTGCTAAGGAAAAAGTCCCACAGGGCCAATCCAAAGATGCCCGTAATATTCCCCCAGGAGTACTGTGATCTGTGTGTTGGGTTGGGTCTCTGTAGGGATGGGCATGGTATGAGAAACAGGGCCACTAAAATGCAGGTTTTCTGCTGATGTCATGCAAGGAACACTGTGATCAGGAGAGTTAAATTCTGATTTTGTTTAGAGGGAACCATTATGAACTATTGCCAACCAGCTCAGAGCTGCGCTGCTCCACACATCACAAGTGACTCAGAGTCATGATAGCTTGAACAAATAAGCAAATAACAGTTGAGAAGAGAAATCAAAAGCACAATGGAGTAATGAAAGCCATGTTTCTTATTTTTTTTCATACAAATAATCAGATGCTGACTCCATCAGCCTAAAAAAGGGACAAACCCTTTTGTTCTTCAGGGCTTGGATTAACTTTTGTCTGGTTTGCTAATTATGCTTATTTTAGTTTTTCTTTGCTTTTTTAATCATTTGTTAGAAGCAGAAAGCAAAGAATACTCTTGATTTTGCAAGATATTTTCCTTTGAAGGCAAAGGAACTAGTGGCACTTGCAGTAGTTGCTTACATTGTCTTTTCTTTCTAGGATCTATCTCTCTAACTCATCACTGCTTGCTTTCACAATGATTTTACTTCTCTCCTTGGGTGGCTTTGAGATTGCAACAGCTGAAGAAACCCTTCCTTCAAAAAATCATTTTGACAAGAAAGTTGTGGGTATATTCCTTCTGCATACTAGTTTGGAAACTCTCCTTTTGAATTTGAATGCAAGAAAACAAAGCAAAGGTCAATTTAAAGAAATATTTGTCCTAATGCAGGTCCATCCTGCTCTAGTGGCCTCCTAGACCCATCAAGTCACTGCAAAGGTGGTGTCAACAGAGTAAAAAGCAAGCACAGTTTCCCCATATTCCTTCTTCCAACATGTACACAAGGATTTTTACTGCAATACCACCAGCAGGAAAACAAAAATCAAGCATGTGCTACAGTCATTGCCACATTTCTTACAGGAAATTAGCCACGCAATTAACATTCACGCAAAATAGGAAGTTCCCATGTGTGTAGCACTGTAGAAATATAGCTTGAAGTATTAGGCTGCAAATAAAAACTTCTTCAAAAATCTCAGCGATATATCGGTTGCATTAGGGAATTTGGGCCCAATTATCCCCCATTAGTCAATACAAACTACAGGGTGAATGGGTAAGGATGCAGCATTTGCTTTGATGGATAATTTTCAGTGAAAGGAGTTTTACTGTCAGCATTTCCATTCATGTCTGGAACAATTTAAATAATGTTTTTTTGACACGGGAAAGGTGTCAAATATTTGGGAAAGAAAAGTAATTTTATTCTGCATTTTGGGGAAAAGCAGCCACAGAACCCTCTGAAAACTCATCACTCATCTCTAGGTTAATAAAGGATAGAAAAAGTGTTACAACAATCAATTCACTGGTGATATTGCTGTTAAGCTAGCCAAGAAGTTTATTGCCTATTTTGTGAAGGGTAGTTCGTTTGAGTATCCTGTTGAAAACTGCATTAGAGCTCCAACTTCTAAAGCAGATAGTTTTGCCTTGGCAACAAGACCCTTAAGATGCATTTTTCCTGAATGGCTGCTTTAGATTCAAATCCCAGGCTTCCCCTTAAGGCATCTGAAACCAGGCTGCAACTTCTCTTGCACACACCTAGCCTATAAACAGGAGGGGTCATCCGCAGGTTTCTGTGGCAAATGGAAAGATCCCTTCATCCTTCTGACATGTGAAGATAACATCCACACAGCACTCAGGGTGGATAATAATATCATCCAGGATCAGAAACAGGAGGATAATGTAGGTGCTTAAGAACACACAACTTCCAGCAGAGATGGAGATGAGAACTAATTACCTCATTTAATTCCCAATCATATTCCAAGGGATTCCTTTGTGGTCATTCCCAGTGAGATATGCAGACATCTATAAACTTATCTCTATAATTTATTCTCTGACTTCCCCAGGAATGTGATGTAGTACTACATAAGGACTGTATTATTGCTGAACATGCAATGGCCACAACAAACAGAATTAAATTTATTGAACTGCTTTTGTTATAAACCTTTCAGTCATACCAAACTTTCTACAGTTTTTACCTTTCAGTCAGAAATTCTCCAGGCTTGCCTTTTGGATTAGTACTACGTACTTAGGAAGTTTGCTGGAGGAAGTGAGTAAAACAAAATCTTCCCACATTCTTTGGAACAAAAGGGAAGTAGAAAACTTGCATGCACTTGCCTCTACCACATGCAACAGTCATGGATTATTTCACACAGCTCCTGAGAAGGTAAAAAGTAAAGAGAAAACAAAAAAAAAAAAGTCTAAAAGGACAAAGCAACATTTAGCAGAGAGGAAGTTAAATAAATGGTACCATGCATTTGAACATTGGGTGAACATTAGTTTAGTTTTATGGAAAAAACACACACTCAAACTTTCTCTGGAGCACCGTATTTCAGGCATAAGATGTATCCCTGCTTCCTCTATCACACCTCAGGGGAGCAAGGCAGAGCAGATCCTAGCTCCTTCAGCTCCCCACACACCAGCTGGCCCCAGGCACTCTTCGCCTCTGGCTCTCCCTCACTCTCCCAGGGGACAGCCACCACATCCCCTTCCTGGAGGACTCTTGTCCTTGCTCAGCTCCCACTTTCCTTTCCTTTCCTTCCCTATAGATGGCCCTGTTTTGCTAGTGCTGCCCTGCAGCAGGTGCAACTCCAAGGGAAGCCCCGTTGGTATAAGCTCCCCAGGAAATGGGGCACCAAGCCAGTTTTTATGGGGGACCCGTCATGCAACAGGTTGGTCTCCTGGCCAGCTTGCAGCCCTCCTGGCTGAAGGTGCCCGGCTATTGTAGCTTGCCTGGTGGATTTTGCTATTGTAGCCCTTCTCACTGGCATTTGGCTTGAGACTACCAATTTGCTTCATAGAATCATAGAATCGCTTTGGTTAGAAAAGACCTTTAAGATCATCGAGTCCAACCTTTAACCTAACCCTGCCATCCCACCACTAAACCATGTCCCTAAGCACCTCATCTATCCTTCTTTTAAATACCTCCAAGGATGGGGACTCTACCACCTCCCTGGGCAGCCCATTCCAGAGCCTGACAACCCTTTCAGTGAAGAAGTTTTTCCTAATATCTAACCTAAACCTGCCCTGGCGCAGCTTCAAACCATTCCCCCTCGTCCTATCATCTGTTACCAGGGAGAAGAGGCCGACCCCCACCTCCCTACAGCCTCCTTTCAGGTAGCTGTAGAGGGCGATCAGGTCTCCCCTCAGCCTCCTCTTCTCCAGACTAAACAACCCCAGTTCCCTCAGCCGTTCCTCGTATGACTTGTGCTCCAGACCCCTCACCAGCTTGGTTGCTCTCCTCTGGACATGCTCCAGCAATGCAACATCCTTCTTGTAGTGAGGGGCTCAAAACTGAACACAGTATTCGAGGTGCGGCCTCACCAGCACCGAGTACAGGGGCACGATGACTTCCCTTGTCCTGCTGGTCACACTATTCCTGATACAGGCCAGGATGCCATTGGCCTTCTTGGCCACCTGGGCACACTGCTGGCTCATATTCAGCCGCCTGTCAACCAGTACCCCCAGGTCCTTTTCCGCCAGGCAGCTTTCCAGCCACTCTTCCCCGAGCCTGTAGCGCTGCATGGGGTTGTTGTGACCAAAGTGCAGGACCCGGCACTTGGCCTTATTGAACCTCATGCAGTTGGCCTCGGCCCATCGATCCAGCCTGTCCAGGTCTCTCTGCAGAGCCCTCCTCCCCTCAAGCAGATCAACACTACCACCCAGTTTGGTGTCGTCTGCAAATTTGCTGAGGGCACACTCAATCCCCTCATCCAGGTCATTGATAAAGATATTAAACAAGACTGGCCCTAGAACTGAGCCCAGCAAGGGATTACAAACAAGCCAATGGGTTATATCAGCTCTTCACAATTGCTGAAAATGGCCAGCTGTCCAAACCAGTGAACTACGCAAAAAGGGGTTTTAGTCCATTATCAATTCCCTGAACTACCCAGACAGCTTCTTTTGGTATGCCTGAGCTAAGGAGAAGGCAGCACAACTCACATAACAGTGGGATATTGTTGATTTGTAATGAAGGATGTTGTAATTTCACCCTGCATAGATGCATACAGCTCATTCACATAAGAAAAAACAGTAGCCTGTTTACTGCATTAACAAGCAAAATTTCTTGGCCTACAGAGCTACTCAACATTACATTGAAGAAGGCTAACAGTGAGGCGAACAACATGAATTAACTATCAATTAAGTAAAATAATTAATAAAATAAAAGCTGGACCAAATATTCCCTCTGAACCATGCCTGAATTAAACCTCTTCCTTCAGCTGAGAAAAATGTGGCATCCTGCAAGTTGCCACTTCTTACTTGCAGATCCTGCTGGTCAGAGATGATCAGGAATTTACCAGCACTTTTTTTTCCCCATCAGAAGTTACCAACTGCTTAAAACAGCAACATTTTACAGGAATATTCTGTTCTGACACCAGTTGTCATAAAGAAAAGAAGAGGAAAGAATTTCCATTAACATTCTTTTGGACAACTCCAGAATGGAGTAATATGGTTTTTCATTTTGAAAAGAACTTTTGTATTAGCCTCACTTTGAAAATTTATTTGCAGAGTGTTGACACCTTGTTTTGATTACCACAGAGGACCTTTTTCCATCAGAGTTATTTTCAAAACTTTCTGTTAAAACCTGTATAAATTTGCTGCCAAACATAAAGTCTGGTCCCTTTACAGTCACTGTCACTGAGTCTATTTTCTATTGTACAAGGAAATCTGTTTGATGAAGGACTGAACTGAATGTCAGTCCATGGCTGGGAAACACAACAATTAACATAAATATTCTACAAATGTTGTATTCACGCGATAACGTGATTACTTTCACATCAGGTGCAAACCCCCATGATTTTCATTTTTCCCCTTTATTAATAAAGTCCCGCAAAGATGTTATTTGTGACTATATCTCATTGCATCAAATTAGTATGTTAGTTTGTGCCTGCGAGTCATCTCAGTGAGTTAAAATGATGCTACTTCTGTGAATGTTCTTGAAGAATAGAATAATAAGAACCTGGCAGGGAAATTTGATGTCCATAAAAACTTCAAAGTCAAAGAAATGTACCGGTGGGCACATCTTAAAATACTTCTCAGCAACATTTAAAAGCACAGTGTTTACACAGAAGGATGTTTTTTATTCATTGGTTTAGTGAAATGGACCAAATCATCTCAGAAGGAGATGATGAAGAAAGTCACACAGCTGCAATACAAGGGGCGTCAGCTTCTGTTTGCAGTTAAGGCTTTGTTTTCGTTCTGGTTTCTCTTGCATATACAGTAATCAGTCTTAAAACTAGCCAGATTTTCTATGATAAATAAATACATCTCCACTACTTCCTTCTGTTTACTTCGAATAGCCAGTGATGAATGCCTGATATTAACTAAAAAGAGGAAAAAAAAAAAAGAGGGACATCTGACTGATAAAGGAGATTGTATCACAAGTGCTACTTGTGGTTTTGCACTAGTGAGTGTCAGGTAGTTTGCTAGCCAGCTGCAACTGGGATCTCAAACCTCCAAATTTGTTTTAGTGGCCAGACCCTCTTTTTATTGTCTCTCCTCACACCCACACAACCTCACCCATGCAAGAACGAGGTTTCAGGCATTTCTGAAGCCTTTCCTGGCTACCAAGATCTACAGTCCTGAGACAGAGCAAGGTTAGTATTGGTATCTGAACCCAACAATAACCACCACTAATAATCTTTTGCTTTGGGGGACATTCTCAGTACAGAATAATAATCAGAGCAGAAGATTGATGAACTGCAGCATACATTTGCCAAGAAGTGCCGTCCATTCCCTGGTTATCAAGAAGCCCAACAGAATGAGAAAGTAACCCACAACAGACATAGTCTGACCTCAAGTGGACCAGCGTATGCCATAGACAGATGAAGGTGGTGTTCTTAGGAAAATGTAAAGCCTACAGTCTCCTGAATTTGCCTTTGTGAACACAGAGAGCAGCCGTAGCTCCAGCTGGTCTCTGCAGAGGTAGCTTATCATCACACACATGCAACAAATAGGTAATTCTGGCATTTTTTTCCCAAGTATTTGAGGGAATATTTGGCCACCATTTATCATATAACTAACAAAATAATTCTAAGGAGAATTTTTGACTCACAGTAGGCTACATTTATTGCCACGCAAATTTTAATCCTCCCTAACAAACTCATCCTTGCAGGTTTTTCAGTTGGGTTTACATAGCTAAGAAGAGTGAGTCACTGGGTGCAGTTCATGAGCTGTCAGGGAAACATCAAAACAGGATAGAGATTTACCTAAATGTCAGATGGTAATCAAGAGTGTAATTGCATTGTCAGTTTTAGACTGAAGGGATCTCAGGCTGCCCAGAATTGCACAGCTGTACTGAAATCCTGCAAATGTTCAGGTGGAACAGCCAGCCTCTGCTTCAAAACCTGTTTGTGAGTCCCTCCTTCCTGGCATCGGATACGGTTTGCTCTGGAATCCCCTCTCCCAAGGGCAATATTAAAGTATCTGCTAAATGAGGGACAGAGCTTTTCCACCCACTCATGTTATCCATCACAGATAATTACAATGTTGTCTGTAAATGAATAAGGTTTTTCTCATTTTCATTGCTCTTCCAAATGCTTACAGCTGCAATGTCACAACCAGCATCTGTGACTTTCCTATATTTACTCCTAAATTAGAACAGCAATCCTGCATCAGTCAGTCAGGAGAAGAAAAATTATAAAAGAGAATATTAAACACATGCAGCAGGAAACAGGAATGATAAGAAAGAATAGACAGGGAAGATAATGAGGATATACATCTCCTAAGTGTTTGAAAGTACGTATGCATGGTTTATGGAGCTGTGTGAAATAGAGAAAATCAGATTCCATAGACCTACAAAAGCTGTGGTAACCTTGACAATCCTTTTCAAAATACAAATACTTTCAGCATGTCCTGAAAAATATTTTCTTATTGAGTCTAGAGAAAAATGAAGCAATTCTTATTTTGCAGTACATTGCAAATAACCAGTGCTCTTTTCCTTGCATGCAGTTGTTTTATGAATTATGACTCAGATGGTATAATGTCTGCTAACTGATAGTAAAATAAATTCTGCTCTCATGAGAAAGCTTAATGTAACACGATAGGGTTACAGGATATTGCTCAGGCCCAGGGCATATTCCGTTATGCAATATAAGCATCCCCTAGCCTCCGAAATTTCTTCGCATGCATTATTACTATCAAGCACTTGCAATTGGGTTTCCCTGTCAGCAGATCTGGCAGTTCACTAGATTAACCTAGATTTAGGTTTACTAGATATATAGATTAGTTTTAGTTTAACTAGATTAGTTTTAGATTAACTAGATTTATATATATATTTATATTTATATATATAAAACACCTATCACCATATTGACAAACATTCTTTGGAACCACTCTAACGTCTTTCTGCAGTGTCCTCTCTAGTCAATCAGAGACACTGAAATTCTCATCACCTGCTATTGTCTCAGGTCATGGTATTGCTCACACATTAGCTGTGCACAGGTTTCACTGTGCTGTTCTCCCCATTACAATGCTAAGTCCAAAAACAAATAAACAAAAAAGTGTTTCAAGAAGTGAGTCAAGTAATTACTAGGGTGTAAACTGAAAAATAATTAAGATAATTGAAGGCTAGTATAAAAAAAGGTACACTCACTCGAGAATGCACAGCTCTGAGCTGGTAACATAAAAGTCTATGAAGCTGGTGAGATTTATGGGAAGTGAGAGAATGTGGGACTTGAGCAGAAAACCTGAATCTGTATCATACAGTCATGCTTTACCGTACAGGATCAAATTGATATTATTCTGACTGCCCTTTTGTGGTCTCCTGCAAGGACAACTGACTTTAAAAGGCTTCATGTTTGCAAGGAGAAGAACTTAAGAGCTGGTTCATTAGACCGCTGTAAATGGTGAGGATTATTCAGCTGCATACCCCAAAATAGACTAGGAAGAGATTTAGTGCTCCTCCAGCTACTCTGACATGCCTGATCTTTGGCTCTCAGCATTTCCTGCAACATCAGAACTCCTCTCTTCTGCCAAGCATGAACAGTTTCATAACGCACACGGCTGGCTGCAGACCTTAACTTTTCCTGGGGACACCAGCTATTGCTGGAGAAGAGCGATCATGGCCTGAGGCTGCCCTCTAGGCAGCCAATACACCCCTGCACAACCAGAGAGAAACCAACCAGGCAGATCTCCAGGAGACACCTCCCCCTTAGAAGAAATCCTGTCAAAGACTGACAAACAACAATGAAACATTGCTCTCTGAATATGTCTTCCTTACAAGAATCATCAGCTAATGTGTAACTCCCCGGGTTTAACAGTGCCATCCTTGGATCCTAGTGCGCTCCATGCAAGTGAAAAACACCTCTGCACATCGCAGCCATTTCTGCAGGGTTCGCTCATGGCAGAGGGGAGCTGTGCTGGGAAAAGTCCTGCAGAGACCATGCTATGGGGAGGTGCTGAGTGGTGCTGGGGAACTGGTGCCCATCTGAAGAAGGGTCTTTTCCAAGCCAGGGCACCAAGTTGCTGCGCCCATCCAGGAGGACTCAGGACCTCCGTGCCTCCCCCTGACAGAGCACCCCAGCTGCAGCAGCACCAACTCATGCCCTAGAGCCACCTTCCTCCCCACTCAGCGTGCCCACCTTCAGCAACAATGCCACTGCATTGCCAGTAATGACAGACTAAGACTCAGTCTGTAGTTTTCATAGTTTCATTTTCTTCTGAAATAATTC
>NW_009258755.1:4265295-4270072 GCF_000687185.1 Egretta garzetta
GGCTTTTGCCAGCTCCTAGGGCGCCCTGCTAGTGCTGCTGGTCGGGTGGCTTCTTGCATGGCAGTGAAGAGGCTGGGGAGCTGCCAGCCCTCCTCTTTGGGGGATGCCAGGGCACCCCATGCAAGCGGTCGCTGCCCTGGCTGGGAGAGGAAGGACCCACAGCCCTCTGGCCCAGCTCCCTGTGGGGCTCCTCTCCCCAAAGGCCATTGACTGAGGTGCTGGGGAGCTCATCCACAGTGGGAGCAGGAAGGCTGCTGGAGGGGTTCACGCCGGGGGTGGGGGTGCTCTCGAAAAAATGCTGGAGGGTGACACGCCGGAGATGGGAGTGCTCTCGGGGGAGGCAGCAGGGCCAGGGGTGGCCGCAGGGTGACTGTCCTGGCCCCCAGCAGCGTGAGAGTCCTCCAAGTCCAGCCATCGGTGGGCATCCTCACTGCACCAAAGGATGATGATGTTGAAGAGCCAGCAGACAAACAACTCTGTGTTGTCTTGCAGGGAGTCCTCCAGCAGCCAGACCAGGGCATCCTCGTTCAGCCCAAAGATGCGCAGGTTCATCATGATGAAGTCCTCTACCAGAGCAATCTCCCAGTGCTCAGCTCCAAAGATTACCTCCAGCTCCTGGCGCAGGCGGGGCAGCACAGGCTGGAGGATCTCTGGATGCTCCTGGAACAGGGGGCCCCAGACGAGGCGCGAAATCACAGCCACAGCAGCCCTGGGCACCAGCTGCGTGGTCTGTGGTCGGGAGGCCGCGGGGCCATGGGCGATGTGGGTGTCCGGGTTCCTGTGAGCAATCCC
This sequence comes from Egretta garzetta, assembly GCF_000687185.1. NCBI lineage: Eukaryota > Metazoa > Chordata > Aves > Pelecaniformes > Ardeidae > Egretta > Egretta garzetta. The sequence continues at coordinate 4,266,088 of NW_009258755.1, forward strand.
TGCCTGCTGGACCGCAACCAACGGCTCTGCAGTGGGTATGATGACGACCTCTGAGAACTCATCACCTGCTCGCACTGAGTGCCTGACGGAGCTGATACACCTCTTGCAGAGCGGGCACTCGGCCTTGCTCTCTGCCCAGCGCAGGATGCAGCCAAAACAAAACTGGTGGAGGCATGGCATTACGTAAGCAACGTTCACCCAAGTGTCAAGGCAGATCGGGCAGCAGCTATGTGACTCCTCATCCATGCTCAGGGTGCGCTGAGGTGGGCTGGGGAGGGCCGGGGATGACGAACTGCTCCCCCTCGCCGGTGCTGCAGCAGCGAGTGTCGCACTGCAAAAGGAAGAGAGGCCACAGTCATTTGCTGGCCTGGGGAGGGTGGAAGGAAACCCTTCAGGCCCCTCAGCGACTCGGACACTTCATGGTGTGTCCCCCCCCGAAAGGGCCAGGCTCTGGCCATGTTGCCGGCAGCTCCCCAAGCCTCAGTAGCCACCCCACAGCCACCCTGGGGCGAGGTGCCCCGCACAGCTCACCTCTGCTGCTGCGAGCTCTCCTCCTGGGCACCCCAGCTGCCTGAACCAGGCAGGGCTGGGGCAGATCCTGTGGCCGCTCTGAGGGTGGGCACTGAGCTGCTGTCAGCAGCTCCCAGAGCACGACCCCAGCTCGAAGCCAAAGCCTTGCTCTACCCTCCTGGCCTCACAGACACGCTTGGCTGGAGTGGAGGCACGAGGTGCTGCTGCTGCACAGGTATAAGCAGCAAGGCCTGAGTGGTTACAGTCCGTGGCTTGGGGATATCACAGAGCAGTTCTCCAGTCCATCACAATGGGCCTTCCTTACCCTGACAGCACTCCCACCCCACCACCATGGCTACCACAATGCCACTGCCCACTCCAAACCCTGCACCTTGTGCCTCATGCTCCACCGTTGGCATTTCATGCCACTCCCCAAGGCCTTGGCCATGAATTCCCGGGGCCCCGTCTGCTCACTCCAGCCACACCACACATGTCCCAGTAAATACAGTAAGCGGGTTCATTCAATAACACCTCGTGCCTCCCTTTGAGGCTGCAGGACAAAGTCCTGTGGGGGTCTCCCTGAGACCAACACTGGTGGCCAGCCCTCTAGGCTCCCTTGGTCCCTGCCACACAGGTCAAAAGCAGTTTCTGGTTCGCTCTGTGCGTGATCAGCCCGGGTTTTTCCACTGCAAGAGAGAGTTTGGAGAACTGGAGAAAATGCAGTGGAGGCCATGTGCATCATAAGAGGGATAGAGCATATGGCACATCATCCATTACTGGTGGTTAGGTAGGAAAGTTATCAAACATTCTGCCTTATACAAACAGGCAACATGAAATGTCTGCGGAGGGAAAGTTTCTAGAGGATTAAAGCAATCCAAATCTGTTTATGACCTCAAGGACACCATCAAAGCTCTAGGCAAGATGCTGCGGGGCAAGCTGAAACAGTTACTGGTGAAATGAACCTCCATATATTTGGTAGCTATTACAAAGGGGTTAGGTGGCATAAAAAATTCTGTTTCCTCTGTCCTGAAATCTATTAGGCAACAGCTGTATTAAAAGTAACTTGAAAAATGCCCTGTGATTTTTGTGATTTTTTGCCTCTGGCAGTATTTCTGTAGTTTTAATCCAACTATTTTCTTGTTCTGTTTTGATTTCAAAACCAATTTCTGCAGCCAGAAAATAAATATGTGTTTGGTGGACTGCTTAGATCTAACAGAGGAAAGGTGCTAAAAGTCACAAAAGTGATTCAGGTTGAATTCTGCCATCATTTTGTAGTTGTCTGGGGTTAACGCGGTCTTTCCCACAATACTGAGAAAGAAACTGTTAAAAAACCCCTAATCCAAACCAAAGAACCCCAAAGCAGAAGAAAATAAAAGGGGAGACCCCTCCCCCTCTCAAAAACAAGTCATTGATTTGTGCCAGAGTGCTGAAGCAGACTATGTGACAGCAGCTCTGAATTCTTCCTGAGCCTAAGGAGTGAGGTAGGACCCCACAAGACCCTCCCCGAAGGCCGCTGCTCTCATGCATTGTGTGGTCTCCAGAGATAGCCCATGTCTTGCAGCTGGGTTCTCCTCCCAGGGCAGAGCTCTGGCCCTCTCTGCAGCCCTGTAGTGGTGGGACCTGGCCTGCTCTTGCTGCTTTCTGCCTGCCTGCCCCACAGAGCCTCAGCCCTCCCCGCTTCTCCCCAGGTTTCTGGTGTGTGCCTGAGGCATGCAGGGGCACCAGTGGCCCTGGCACTGGGACCTCGCCATCTCCAACGTCCCCATCCCAGCTGCCCAGGACCAGTTTATATTATAGTCCACTACATCTGAGAAGACCTCATAAGAGAAGCAAGAGCTATTTCTTGAACCAGAATTTTAAAAGTTCTGGCCAGAACCTAAATTCAGGGCAAAGAGCTTATTCTGCTTCCACTAAGAAGAGTGTTACCAGGTGGTTGTATCCTCTGAAAAACTGGGGAAAGCTGAGGACAGCAATTTTGGGGTTTTGTTATAAAGATGGGAACAAGAGCAAACAAGAGTATGAATTACAGCCTATGCAAAACCTTTAAAATAAAAGCAATTTGCAGTCAGAGTGAGCAAGGGATTAAACACTGGAGGCTAGTTTGCTATTGGCAAGTTACTATTTTTTATTCTGCTTTAAACATAATTATTTTGCATACTTTCCTTTGAAAATAAGCACAAGAAAAAAACAGATGTTTGAATTCTTACATGGGGATATTTTAGGGAACTTTGAGCTTTTTTTTTTTATGTAAATAAACTAGTATTTTACAGTTATCCTGTCAAAACATCTATGTGCTCTACGTATGTTAATGCAAAGATGAAAAAGTTCTCATCAGATTTTTTGTTCTTTTTTCAACACTTGTTACTTGATGGAATCATTTGAAGACAATGTGATTGAAACAGGATTTACTGGTTTCTGGAGTGCAGTGAAAGACCTAACTCTATGCTCCATGCAAAATTGCACTAATTTAGTAATAAAGCTTCATTTGAGAACTCCAAAGTTGCCTGTACAGACTCCGTTCAGGCCCCATATGCTTATAAATTATGATGCAGTCTTTAGGTATAAACTTTTTTTCCTTGCACCTGTGCCTTGTTCACCACATGAAAGAGGCTCTTTACCCTTAATGAGCAACTATTCTATATGCATCCCTATTTTTCAGTGCGGGATCTTCTGCCTTATTAATTTCACACTATTCAAAGTACTCTGCAACCAAAATCCTCAAGTTCCTCCCAGGACTCTTAGGAACAGATTTTTTAAAATACAGTGATGCTCATCACTGTATTTCTGTTTAGCAAACGCAAAATGTTAAGTAAGAGAGTGGGGGTTTTCCTCCATTTCTTTAGCTAGGATGTGGAAAGTTGAGAATTTGAGATGCACAATAACTACAAATGCTCACTGCCCTATGAGAAATGTGAAGCATTACACTCCATGTGTTCAGAACCAGCTCCCACCAGTTTCAGCAAGCGTCCCACTGGTCTCAAGTCAGGCATTCAGGACCTGACACTCACCAGCCTCCGGGAAGCCTGGAGCAGGGACCTGGAGAAGTCCACGAGGCAGGGGCAGCAGTGGACACCAAATCTCCATCTGCAGGCTGGCATTAACAACTGAGGCTTTTTTGGTGACTGATCTGTGCTTTGTTTGCCACACAGCTCCTGTGGTCAACAGCAGTTGACCTACATCAGCCTTGCTTATGATGTACTAACTCTTTTCCCCATAACTACTCCATAGTCATTAAATGTTAAAGTAAGTTTGAGTCAAATTTTTAAATTGCTTCTACAATCTGCTTGAATTTAGATTTTTTTTAGATTTTTTTTTAGATTTCATAAGTTTACATTGACTTTTACACAGGCAGATTTTGAAATGGAAAATTATGCTTAGTGAATTTTTTAAGGTCCATTTAAATTAAAAATCTGCATATAAGTCTCTACTTTTTGCAAGAACAGAGAGCGTATTCTCCAAAATGAGAGTGCTTACC
>NW_009258755.1:4270082-4278563 GCF_000687185.1 Egretta garzetta
AACACAGAGTAAATTGCAAGATTAGCTGAGCTTAGAAGTTTTCCTGCACAGAGTTCAAGGTCAGATGTCTGAAAAATAAAAAAGTGTTCTGGAATAGTGACTATAGTTTTGAGAAAAATAACAGAAGCAAAGAGGTTCAGAATCGAGGCAGATAAACTCTGTGAAGTCTCAGCTCAGAGACTGTGATATACTTGGATGCGTGGCCAGGAGAAGGCTTAGTAGAAGCGGAGCAAACTGGTGTACCCATGCCCGCATCATCAGGGAGTCTGCGGGTGCAGTGCAGGGCTACCGTACAGTCTCTGATGACTGCTGCTGAGCAGGAGCTGGTGACCCAGGGACCACTCAGAAAAAGCCGTCAGAATGAACCCCAGTTTAGGAAGTTGCTTTACAGGAAAACAGGCTGACGAAATACAATCCACTCGCTTCAACAAAGAAAAGATTGAAGTATGACTTCCTCGTAGTGATTTCTGAAAGGTAAGCAAGCAAGGACAAAGTGAGATCAAGTATCAACAGCTAGGTACACCAAAACTAGAAAATGGGATTTTTCCTTGTGGGTCATCAGAAGTAACTAGCAATGTAAGAAGTTTCCTCAGGATTCAGCAGTTCTCAGGGTCTAATTCAGGGCTGAACTACAGACACTGTTCCCAGACACCACCGACCAGCCTGAGACCCGAGCTGCTTGATGGCACTTCAAGCAGCATTAATCAAAGTCAGGTGTAATGGTGCCTCTTGTCCTGAAAATCTGTAAAGTCTCTGCTAATTTGCAAGCAAATCATACAAGTTATATTTAAAAGTAGTTTTGAAATCAGCTCTTTTGAAAATGTACTGCATGATCTCATGCGACTGTCCCAAAAGTTATGAAAAATGGCATAATGCAAATCTTCCAGGTTTCCCCAAAACTGGAAACTCGCAAGAACATTCAGGCATTGGAACAGAAAGGAGGGAAGGGCAGAAGGACAGATCTGTGGTGTTATGTGTCATTTCTTTCCATGAGAGCATTACCACCAGCTTTGAGGTCAGACTATTCGAGTGCTTCTGTCCTGCTCTTCCATTCTTTTACCTGCTTAGAGTCCTACCTGTTGACTCTGAATTCACAATGATAGTTCAATGGCGTCACTAGCACACTTATTAAGTCTTAACAGGCATTCTGGATTTTCACTGGCTGCTGACTGTTGCCATTTCCACCTAGAAATACATGATACAGAATGTGGCCATCTGTGGTCTCAGACACAGCAAATGGGGAATATTGGGAATATTCAATAGGACAGAAAAACTGCAGCACAAGACTTTCATGGGGATAAAGCTGATACAGTGCTTCATTTAAGTGAAGATATTAAACAATATTGAAAATAGCAACATCTGCATACACTGGATAAGTATGGCCTGCTAATGAAGGGGAAAAAAACCAAAAATCTTCTGCAGCAGGATTTTAAACAACTCCTGACTGCTAGGGGTAATTTTGTTCTGGCTAGATTAGGCAATAAATGGCTCCTCACACCCTTTCTAGAGCTGTCAGCATTGGCTGATGCCAGAGATGAGGTTACAAGCCCTTTCCCTCATTCGGTAGCATAGGTCCTATGTCTTTTCCAGTCTGTGAGGAAAGAAAATTATTTAACCTGGAAATTGTGCCAGTATATAGAAACATACTGGATATTTTTTGTATAATGTAGGTGCCTCTAGTATCACCTTGTTCATAAATTAATCAACTATTCAACAAATAAAATACAACAGCATAAATTAAAACAAACCAGAGGAAGTAGGAACAGGAAAAGATTATTTTAATGATTCCTGGTAGCATTTCATGGTCAGTACCTATTGAAGGGCATGTCCTTCACCACTTCATTAGGCCTCATCATCAGAGGCACCCATTCAAAAAGAGCAGTCACCAGGGAGACATGGTATAAATATGACCTTTGGTTGCCAGTCGTGGGGCTGCCTGGAAAGGCTCCTGCCACAAACAAGGACCGACATTTGCATTTCTCTTCCAACACTTCCACAGCTACGGCGTGCAATCTTCTGCTGTTCATTTGGTTGGAAGATATTAACTGGCAGCCAGATGTGTATGGTGAAAATAATGGAATTTAAGATGCATAAACAGGAAATCCATGTAAAAATAAGATACAGCTTTTCCTCAGAAGAGACTCGCAGCTTTGAAACATGCTACACTGCTGAATGCCAGATGGACTGCTTTTTCACTTCTTTACGAGCTTTCTCAAGGGATTATTCTAATAACTGGCATCATGTGGGGATGTGAGTCTTTTACATATGTAATACTATCAAGCAATGCATTCTAAGTGTTCTACCAGTCATCATAAGCTTTTATTATAGCAATCAATATTTTATATCCCTACATGATGTAATATAACTGCCCTTCCCAATTTACAAACCTTGGGCTGGAAAATGGCACATTTCTTCCACAATATTGACCTACATTATGAATGAAGCTTTAAAGGACATCACTAAAAAGAAGAAAGGCCTTGGGTTTGTGCTATATGTGACTGTAGCCTTGAAGTGGCAGGCAGTCTTTTATAGGTAACAGTACTGCTTCTTCTGCTGGTATACCAGGAAAAATTTCTTTCCCATCAAGACAATACTGAAATTCAATTAGCTTAAAAATGAGTTGATTTGAGAACCTGAATTTTAGAAATTTGGAGTTTCAGTGACTGCAGAAATAATAGTGAATTTGTTGTACCTAAACTCTGTCATGTCCCCCGTCCCTGTTTTGGTTTTTTTTTGAGGCACTGAAAATAAGTACATTTAAGCTATTTGAAACCTTCTTGCCATTTCCTTAATTTGCAATACCATAACCTCTTCTCTTCCTCTTTTGGCATAGTTTAAATCCCTAGCACTTAGAGACATATAGAGCCTTTCAGCTGGGAACAAGAAAATGCCTTTCCAAATTTCCTGAGAGTTACTCAGCCCCCAGCAGACACATTTGGCTTAAATGTCTCTTCCTGCAAACCTCAGAGCTCCATCAACACATAAGGCTTCCTGCATGTAAGGCTGGGGTCTCGGTCAGATTCTTTCCACCCTCAAATCTGACAAATACTTCTAAAGTTTTGCTGAAGTACTCCATTTATATTATTCCATTCACATGAGCACCTGCTAAGGGTGAATGTAAATCTTGGTGGTGGAAACCACTAAATTTAACAGGGTTAACTTTGTAGATGGATCCTGGTTTTAAGATGATGATTTTAAGTTATAAGGGAAGGCTTATTTCCCATTTTTGTAGAACAAAATGGTTTTCTCAGATTGAGAGATTAATGATACAGCTGTCAATAACTAAAGATCTGTATGAACATAGGGGGGAGAACGGTAGGAATAGAACACACAAGCCATAACCTAGAAATACGTCCTTACTTGCGATCCCTGTCCCTCCTGCTCACACAATCCTGCTTCTGCAGCCTGGCAGTTCTGTTCCTGAAGGGCCAAAATTTTGTATGATTCACCCAAGCAGGTTGATTAGCAATTGTAAGACCTGTTAGGACCCTTCTTTTGGGTCTGTTTGTTTCCACATCATATTCCAGGTGCATAAAGCAATCACTTGCTGGCTGGCGTGCACAAGGCAGCTGGATTTAGTGAGCTGTTAGACAAAGCACCAGTGTGCTGACCACCCCAACAAGGGGCTGGGGGCCAGTAGGCACTGGTCCCACAGGCAGGGTGGGGTCCCATGAGATGCTCAGACCCACAGAGAGGCACTTGCCATCCACTCACCGGCATCGGCGGCTCAGCCTGATGACTCCCACCTAGCTGCCCTCTGGTTTTCCCCTAAGACTTCTAGGCTGGTGTTTTCTTTCTTGAATCCTTGACCCGTCAGTGATCCCATCTCAGCAACCCTCCTCCTGCTTCCTGCAGTACCTTTCGTCCTGCAGTGGAGATGTTCTCCCAGCTGTGCCAGCAGCCTGCCCACAGGTCAGGCAGCGATGCTCCCCCAGCACCCGGCCAGCCCTCCCCACGGCATGGGGGGAAGCTCACAGCAGGGATTGCAGAGAGGGAGTTCTACAGGCAGCTGAGGAGTTCCTCAGGCCCCATTTGCCTCTGCTGTCCACAGGCTAGAAACAAAGGAGGTAATTTCCTGTGTTCATCTTCTTCCATTTTCCTTTCACTGCCAATAGATGCCTTGCCCATAGACACCTTGCCCTGGTGAACAAGTCACGGATGAGGGTGGTCACTTTTAAGAACTAGCCTATGCCACCCTTAAGATTGCCAAGTTGTAATTTATCCTTCTCTCCCCATACCACAGAGCACAGCTCAAAGGCAGAGGAACATCTGCCCACAAATCTCTAAGGCCTGTGAGGCAGATGCAGGCAGGTGAATGATATTAAGGTGAAGAATTCTTTCTCTGCTGTGAGTGACAGCATTTTCCCCTCTACACAGGAAGTTGTGTGAGAGGGAATGCCAAATGACTCAGCTTCCCTATGGGATTAGCTGATCAGGAGCCACCCACCCTGCTTGAGTACATCAGGTTTGATCTATTTCCCTATTAAAATTTGGGTCCAGGTGCTTAGCATAAAGGGATTTGTATAGGTACTATCTTCCTGAATTCATTCATTCCAGTAACATAGAAAAATCATTCTTTTGAAATATAGTCTACTTCTGTTCTAGACGTTCAGTCTTCAGACAAATGGAATGAGTACCTGACACACTGAGTAATGAGCTACTGTGTTTAAACAGATAATCTGGGGCTCCTTCTTTCATTCTGGAACAGACTTGAGGTGTACATTCGATAATGGCAGACTTTTCAAGCAAACCCGACTGATGTGATTCGTAGCAGAAAGCTTTTGTCAACAGTGAGGTCAAACCCAAAGGAAGAGGGAAATGTCACTAGCTAATCACTTAAGCCAAAGGACTGGCTTGACCATCCTGGAGGCTTTAGAAGAACAAAGTAACCTAGAGCAGATGTGGATTAAACTGGACTCATGTACAAGTGTACACAAGCACAAGATCTGTGTAAACTGAACTTGCCCCTTTCGTGATTATACGCGAGCTGTAACAGCAGAATGACTGTTGCAGGGAATCTGCAAATTTTGCAACAGTTTTGACAGGACAAAAAAACCCCAGGCATACAGGCATACATTATTTTGGAATACTGTCTGACCCAGTTAAGGACTCTTGATTTGGGGGTGTATTGTACTATATTAAATTAAGTGGGATGCTGGATCAAAGCCAAGTATTAAGGCAGACTGCTTGGCTGAGGGTTTGTGCAAGACACCTCATTTCAGTTTGTCTTCCCAAAATGTACAACTGACCCATTTTCGTCGGTTGGGTCATCTGGACTGCTTGCATCATTCATAAGATTTCTGTAAATATGGTAAATTAAGCAAATATTACACAAAATATTGACGGTCATATGTCTTCCTCATTCTGTGCTTCATGTCTTGTTTGCACTGAACTAGTTCCATGTTCGTTTTCTTGTGCATAATGCAATACTGCCCTTTGAGAGCAGTTTACGTTGCTTTAGTAATGAGCCAGAGAAGACAACATGTAACCCTGAAAGGCTAAGTGAAGCTCACTAAGGAGAGTGGTCTGCAACCAATCCAGTGATGAAAGACCACCCCAGGGCAAAGCAATTTAATGCCAAAAGCCGGTAGCCTCCCACAGCTGTTTCAGGTGCTAGGGTTAAATGTAAGAAGACTGCAAGCTGCAAACATAACATGGGCTGGGTGACCTGCATTTTGGGTTCAGCCTGCACCACCTCCCCCAGCTGGCTAGAAAGCAAATAAACTTTGTTTCATCTTCAAGTTTGAGGGGAAACAAGCCTTGGCACAGGGGACACCAGCATGGCATGGGGATGGGACCCTTGGGGCACAGGGGAAACCAATGTGGCACAGGGATGGGACCCAGATGGCACAGGGGGACACTGGCATGGTAGGGGGATGGGACCCTGATGGCACAAGGGACACCACCATGGCACGACGACAAGACCCCAGTGGCCCAGGTGGACACGGGCACGGCAGAGGGATGGGACCCTGCATGGGACAGAAGTGGGACCCTTCCTGGCGTGGGGGACCCCACGTGGCACAGGGGACACCAGTGTGGCAGAAAGGACAGGACCCTGCATGGCAGCAGGGGAACTTGCGTGGCACAGGAGGGAACAGGACAGGACAGTGATGGCAAAGGAGGACACCAGCGTGGCACGGGGACAGCAGGTCCTGGGCCATGGACCTACACATTCTGGGGAAAACCTCATTATGACCTTGACAGCTTTTATAGTAAGCTTAGAACTTACCTTAAATTGAGACACCTTATGCAGATTAAGCTGTATGAAGACTTCTACAACAGTATCACAACATTCAGGAGAAAAAAACCAGCAAAATAGTTGAGTAATAGAGTTTTACTCTAAATACATGACAAGTGAATCTGGACCTTCTTCTCTTGAAGCGAGTAGGACAAGAGATAGGTAAGGGTAGTCTGGGGTTTGGAAGGCAGTTCTTAAGTCAGTACTAAATGGCAGAGATCCTTTTGCACATTTACTGTCTTACCTTTGTACATCTGGAGGGACAGTACAACAAAGTGTCCCGTTTCAGGTCATTAGAAGTCTATCTCCCTGCTCTGTGTTAACAGCAGTGTTCACGTATGAAAGTACTACTGTGGAATTTTGTCAGTTGGGTTCTTTTATTATTTAGCATTCAGCCTGGTGACAATTTAAAGTAATGCCATGTGCTGCTGCTAGTTTAAGTATGTATTCTTCCAATATACCATGAAAAATGCCACATGCTAAATAACCCTATTCCAAGAAAGAAGGGCGCACACTAAGAACAAACATCTCCTGGTTAAGAATGTTGCACAGGCAGCAAAACGCAGCGGCTGGTTGGCATTTGGTAACCACATAACTTGGATCAACAAATCCTATGGTGTGCTGCTTCCTTTGTTGCTAAACCCGTAATTTTCAGCAATGAATCTTTTTGAACTGCTTTGAAAGCTGCACTTTTTACAAAAAAAAAGAAAAAAAGGATAATTGCACCTAACTTTTTCTAATAACAGGACAATTAAGGGGGTGTCCTTCATAGTTATGAAGTATTTTACAGGGACAAAACAAATTCTCTATATGATACTAATAAAAATAGCCAAGCCATGCATAATTGAAGACAATGTATTCTTTACTAGGTGTCAAAGCTGTTTAGCACTTGATATTTTCAGGTCCTTCTTTCAAAGCAATCTACAGTTAGTTTATTTAAGCAAACAAGATGCAAGGTCACATTTCAAATACTTTACATCTTGATGACCTTAGAAACATTAAGATCAAAAAAAGGTATCGTTAGAGTATTTTAAGAGTCACGATGACTCTTCCACACCCTACAACAGTCTGGGCAACAGAGCTTGCTAAGGAGGTTTTTCAAACTCACATGACAGTCGTATTTGCAAATCTGCGTATGTATTTGCAAAAGCGACATTGATGATTCCTAGTATCCACTTGCTCTTTTTGGACAGCTCCATACAACTAGGAGATCTGCTGTTATCCTAAGCTTTCCCTCAAACAAATTGTCTCAAGTGTTAAAATTGCTACTGCAAAAACAGAAATTGTAAAAATAAGTTAGTCCCTAACTGCAGCCCGAGTTGAATTGTAAAGAGATGACTTACTGAGGAATAAACTTGTGCTTTTCCTAGATCAGATGAGAAGTCTGTTAGCTGTGTAGGAGGGAAAGACTCTCACTACAATACTCTCCTCTTCTGTGTGCTCTGCAATGGCCTTCACTGTGGTTCATCCAAAGCCTCCCTAAGTTTTACATACAATGATGAATATTGAGCTTTTTAAGAGAGTTGTAATTCAACCTATTAACATGCAAATGGTGCTCTAAGCTTCCAGCACGCTGACTTTAAAAAATATCCTCCTTTTTGAAATGATAAGCACATCCCAGTTCTTATAGGTAGGTGCACTGCTGCAAATGATATGATGAGAAGTCCTTTAAATATTTCTAACCAATAATAGGGAAGCAAAATTATTGTAATTAATTCTTTATTATGTATTTTTATTAATAGGTATTGGTATTTGGGGCATGCATAATAACACTGCAACAATTATATCTATCACAGCATTACAATAGAAACTATCTGAAACCTTGAATTTTTGCATTTTGTGAACAGTGTTTCCTCCTACTGCAGTCCTGAGATTCAAACCAGTTCTCCCTGACAAAGTCAGGCTGATAAAGCAATCCACCTCCAAAAACAATCAGGCAAGGTTTTGGCACAAACTGCAGTCTTCACTGTTACGTTACATTACACCAGGGGATGTCACCTGTGAAGACACAATACCAAAATTTGTGCTGCAACTTGAATCATACCTGGAAAGGGAATAAATTAATTCATCACCCAGCAATAATTTAGAAGCAAGACAGTAAATAACACATGTCCAATTATTGTTTATAAACTTGTTTGTTGTTATTACTGGAAAAAAGGTAGAATACTATCTTCTCTTCCCATACAGAATCAGTCATGCTTATAGTAAAGAGCATTGTTTAAAACCAGAAACACATTGGAATG
>NW_009258755.1:4278647-4311903 GCF_000687185.1 Egretta garzetta
GAGGCATAAAACGAAGACAGGCAATTGTCTGGGACAGGCCGTGCTAGACGACTGGTTTGTGACAGTTCAAGATGCTGCCATTCTTCGCTATCCGTTCTGCCCATTTATTTGGGGTGAATGTCCTCGTAACAGAATGTAGCGTGTGCTCAAGCCTCAGCTATTCTGTTTTCAGCTAAATACCAGAATCCCGGCCTAAACAGATAAAAGCGGATACTGGCATGCGTCTGCCAACACTGCTCCAACGACTACAACGTGGGGTAGAGAAAGGGTAAAGAGGGTGCAGCAGCAACCCTACACCTGTGGCAGTTCTTCCCGCGAACTGGCACCCCTGTGAGCACCAACGGGCGCTCTGCCTTTCAGAAGGCACGTTAAGAAGGGCCGCAAAACGTCTCAGAGGTAATGGCCTTTGCATTTTCAAGGACGTGTAAGCTAAGGGAGAAGTTTCACTCTTGCAAATTGGGAACTGCACTGGGAGAAGTTTGGACCCCGAAGTGCCAGATCACAGTCTCATCTCATCAGACACATACATCTAATCTAATGCGTAAGTGCATTAGAACCTAATGTATAAAAACAACATTGTAGTTTTAGGGAAGTGCCTGTTATCCTGAGCCATTATCTAAGTTGTTCCTAGCTCCCTTCTTTGCACAGACTAAAAGATGATTTCTTACTATTAAGCCAAAATTCTTTCTAAATGGATCAAGTGTATTTCCAGCCTTTCCTGTAGTATGAAAATAGCATTCCAGGATTAATACATTCATATGAAAACTAAGGAGATAAGCACAATGGGGTTAACTAACATGTGGCATCCTGCACCCCCTGAAATTTAAATTAAAATTATTTTCGTAAGGTACCGAAGTACTAGTCATTAGGATGAAAATCTATTTATGCAGATAACTAGTATAAAACTGACACAGCAGTCTGAGCACTCTGCACTGTTGTCACTGAGCTCACTTAAAGGTAGTTCAAATTCTGTGGCAAGGTTAGTCCTTCCATTTGGCGTATTCCCAAATTCCTCCACAGTTTCAATGCAGAGGATTCCTCTTCAACAGGGTATTAAATAAGTCTTCTTATTTACAGTATGTAGTTCACAGAACGCAAGAAATGGCAATTTTTGCTAGAGAGAGAAATTTATAAAGGGACAAGAATGTAAACTTTTCCATTACACCCTTATATCTCAAAACTTGTGTGATTATTAATATAAATTTAAATCTTTAAACAAAAATACAGTAGCATAACACAAGGGATCAAAACCCCTTCCCCAGTTTCAGAATGAGGATGGTACAGACAGGCATCACCAAACAACGCTGCATTTGAAACAGCAGATCCTGGTGAAAATCCATCTCCTGGCTGAGAATCACTCATACAGTTAATAGTCTTCGATGTTTTTTTTTTATCCTTCCCCCAAATGCACCCTTCCCCTCCAAAATACAGTTTTATTTGCAACGGTAAACATACACAAAATTCTCATCAGTTAAAAACTTGCTGTAATGTAGAAGTGTTATTCTTCATGCTCTGAAAGCCTTGCATATGCAGCAGAGAATGAATGCCACAACTGGGTCACCTCAAGCAATCATTTTGCAAAAATATTTTTCATTGCAAAACATGTCAGTCCTGTAACCAATGGGGTACACCTCCATTTCTCTATTAGATCTTATTCTAAGCAGAAGCAAGAGGCAGTAAGAATTAGTAGATGACAGAGAAGATGAAGTGTAAATCCCATGCCTGACAGCTTGACTTTAAACGTGAATAATACCAAATCACAGCATAATTATTCTGGCTAGAAGAGCCCTCAGGAAGTTACAGTCCAGTCTCCTTCTCAGAGCAGGGTTAACACTGGATTGAGAGCAGGCAAAAGATGTTCAAACCAAATTGCAGCTTCCCTCTTAAAGCATTTGAATTGGGTGTATAGTTAATGCGCACCCAGTAAAGTGAACTCTTTTTAACTACATGCATATTGAACAAGAAAAACTGAGCAACTGGGTAGCTGAGCATACATACAGTGTACGTATCTAATCACTTCTTGTAGTCACGTACATGTAAAAAAACCCCAAACCTCTTCATATTAAACCATGCCTATTTTATGGGGAAGAGTTTTATACAAGTGTATAGTTCTTCTAAGCACAGGCTGCATTGGTCACTGTGTGAAACTCCTGAACTTTGAACAGACATTATGTATTTTCACCTAATACTGTGGCAAAACCGTATAATCCTCAGGAGCAAGAAACAAGTGCAACAATTCATACATCACTTTTTAATTTTTAATTTCATAATTATTGAATGGTTCCAGAGCAGGCACTACATTAATTCAAACACAGTCAAGTATCAAGTATCTTTTGACCTCTAGGGGTCCCTTCCAACCCAAAACATCCTATGATTCTATGATATTTGAAATAAGGTTGAAAAATAACCTCTTCACCTCAGTATACACACACGCATATACACACACATACACAAATTAATTTAGAAAATCTGTACATATGTATTTTTCAGGAAGCAACTCGAAGAACCGTACCACAAAGAATTGTTTTCTGTACTCTGACACACCACAAATTATAGTCCATTTTTCTGATGATAGGGTTTAAGGACACAAAATGCCATGCGGTGCTATTTAGTAGAAAATGAACCAGTAAATAAATTTACCTATTTGGTGCTAAAAGAAAACACAGAACTCCTTAAATAAAACAAATGCCAATTTATCAGTAATCAGATATATTTATTGTCCTTGAGCTAGGCAGGCCCCAGTTATCTGTGTTTTCTTAAGCATATCCCCTTGGTAGACAAAAGCAAGTATTTGACCATGAAAATCCAGGATACTCAATTTCCTATTACTGGCTGCAAAGATGGTTCAAGAAAGGAGTATCCTTGTTGAATCTGAGTCTGAAAGTCCATCTTCTTGATTAGGTGCCTCACAATCACCCGCATTATCAGCTAATTCAATGTCTTGATCATCATTACTCTCTGCGCTGTAATCAACTTCTTCAAGGAAACGAGGCTCATCTTCATCCAAAACGTATGTAGTGGGGCTATAATGAACAAGAAGTTGCATAAATCATGTTAAAAGTTTTACTTGGAACAATACATTAAGATCATACCCTATCCTGACATACAATAATCCAAAAATTACCTCAGGAAAGGGGCAGCTTACCTGAAACAGCATTGATTTTTTAATTGCATGTGAAACAACTGGGAGCCAAAACCACATTTGCAAGACCCTGAACTAATTAGTCGGTCATACACAACTCATTATCCAAATGTGCCATTGCAAATTAGCTACACATTATAGACCTACACTAATGGCCTGTAAGAACTTCAAATAATCACAGCAGTATTAGAAGTTGTTGCAGAAGGATCGTATTGGGTTTGTGTGCCAAAGTTTTGGTAGCTGGGAGGCTACAGGGCCAGCTTCTGCAAATAGCTGCCAGAAGCTTCCCCCATGTCCAACAGAGCCAATGCCAGATGGCTCCAAGACAGACCAGCTGCTGGCCAAGGCTGAGCCCACCAGCAATGGCGGTAGTGCTTCTGGGATAATGTATTTAAGAAGGGGGAAAAAAACCTACTGCACAACAGCAGCTGAGAGGGGTGAGAATGTCTGAGAGGTGCAGCCCTGCAAACCTCCAGGCCAGTGCAGCAGGAGGGGCAGGAGGTGCTCCAGGCGCCAGAGCAGATTCCCCTGCAGCCCCTGGTGGGGCAGACTGTGTCCTTGCAGCCCAGGGAGGCCCACAGGGGAGCAGGGGTGTGCCCAAAGGAGGCTGTGACCCCATGGGAAGCCTGCACTGGAGCAGGCTCCTGGCAGGGCCTGTGGCCCTGTGGGGAGAGGAGCTCAGGCTGGGGCAGGTTTGCTGGCCAGCCTGGTGACCCCACGGGGTACCCACGCTGGAGCACTCTGCGCCTGAAGGACTGCACTCAGTGGGAGGGATGGACCCACACTGGAGCAGTGCGTGGGGGACTGTCTGCCGTGGGGGGGACCCCAGCCTGGAGCAGGGGCAGAGTGTGAGAAGCCCTCCCCCTGAGGAGGAAGGAGCAGCAGAGACAGCGTGTGATGGACTGACCCCAACCCCTATGCCCCGTCCCCCTGCACTGCTTGGGGGGAGGAGGGAGAAAAAATTGGGAGTAAAGTTGAACCCAGGAAGAAGGGAGGGGTGAGGGGAAGGTGTCTTAAGATTCATTTTTTATTTCTCATTATCCTACTCTGATTTGATTGGTAACAAACTGATTTCCCCAAGTCAAGTCTGTTTTGCTCATGACTGTAACTGGTGAGTTATCTCCCCCTGTCCTTATCTCAATCCACGAGCCTTTTGTTATATTTTCTCTCCTCTGTCCAGGTGAGGAGGGGGAGTGATAGAGTGGCTTTGGTGGGCACTTGGCATTCAGCCAGGGTCAACCCATCACAAGCATACAACTCCATGAAGAAACAGCAGTTCCTTTGAGGTATAAACAAACTAAAAAACAGATGACAGTCTAAAAATTCAATTGGGAAACCTCTGCATTTTATTAAAACATACATTTTACTGAAAAGCATTGTGAGCAACTACATTGTACATATCAGAGATGACAAAACAAGGAGCCACGTTTATGTCTACACCTAAGATTAAGTTCTAGGTGAACCTGCTTTAGCAGGAGGGTTGGACTAGATGATCTCCTGAGGTCCCTTCCAACCCTTGCCATTCCGTGAGTCTATGATTCCCATATGAATCACTTGATTCGTATCAGGTCCTCACACACTTGCACGCAGTTAAAACTT
This sequence comes from Egretta garzetta, assembly GCF_000687185.1. NCBI lineage: Eukaryota > Metazoa > Chordata > Aves > Pelecaniformes > Ardeidae > Egretta > Egretta garzetta. The sequence goes on from NW_009258755.1 coordinate 4,283,389, forward strand.
AAATTTTCTATGTTAAACCTTGCAACTCAGAGGCAGTGGATTACAAGGAACTGAGCCGCTGCCCACAGAATGGTCTATGCCCTTAACTAATGGCCTCTAAGAATAAGAGGACGAACACCTTTAGTGTTAACTGGAGAAAAGTTAAAATATACCTTTCTGATCCTCTCATCTCCCTAGGGCAGCGGGGAAAAAAAAAGCATTTTCCAGGCCCAGTTTTACTAACCTCCCTTGGGACATAAGATGCTATCTGCTTAAAAGCACTAAGTATTCCTAAATATTTCATAAGTAATTTTATATTCAGATGAAGTCCTAAGAAGGTTTTGTAATGTATTTTACCTAATAATCAAATCATACAGAACTCACACAAAACAGTGAGAATGTTCTTACTGAGAAAGACCACGGGGTACTTGTAGAAATGTTTGCATATTAATTTTGATTCATTTTGTCTTAAGACACACAACAGCCTATCTTGGCTGTGGCTTTATAATTAAAAGGATTAATCACTGTTTCTTTTTAAAAGTCTTTTAGGAGCTTAAGTGGACCACCTAAAATCTGCAATGCAATCTCTTTTAAATATAAATAAATTTCACAGTATTCTTCCTCTACCTGTAGCCTCAATAGCATGCTGCACTGTAATGTTTTGTGCTGTTGACAGTTAATTCAAATATTGGGAGAAGAACAAATGGAAAGAATTATTACTCCTAGCTTAGAAAAAAAAGGATAGGAGTCCTAAAATAGTAAGAAAATAAATTACCAAAAATTCAATTCAGTCCCGGTCTCTGGATTTATGTTTAAAATTATCTGTATCACGGTTCACTAAAGAAGCTCGTACTCGTTAACCCATGTAAAAAGGAATGCTCCGCAAAACTAAAGACTTTTAAAGATTATTTAAGCTGTGACTAGGGCAACAACCCACTAAGCTGGTTCATGAACTGTGCTTTTAAAAAAAAATTGTTTCCATTTACGAGAGACAAAAAGTGAGGAGAATACTCAGTATCTTTGCTAAGATGCCTCTTTCATTTTACAGGTGGGGATCCCAACGTACCATATACATGCTTTGGATGAAGAACCTGTGGTAGAACCAGCAAAGGAATACAATTTTTCTGGGCTTTCAGATGCTTTCTGCCCTAAGAAGTCACTACCTACCAAAACTTCTTCTACAGAAAAAAAAAACAACAGTTGAGGGGGAAAAAAGTTTAGATGTTTAATTTATTTGAAGAACAAACAAAAGGAACTTCACCAAATGTATCGTGTTCCAACAAGCGCACAGCTTTTTTGCAACTTCTGCTTCTACTCACTTAACACAGATACTGATTTGTTAGCTTTCATATGCAAGGCATCCACACTGCAATTGCAGGATAGACTGTGTAATTCAATTCACAGGAAATGGAGCCATTAACTCTCAATGTTGGCCCAATATTAACCAATAATTCTGAATACTGAAACAGAAAACTACAATGAGCTATGTCAATGACAAGTATTTTATTAACCACTGACAATGGGATGTTAATGCATTACAGTAGGCACTTATAAAACTCATGTTAGTGAGGTATAATATAGGATAGTAAAGCTCTTAAAAAAAATCTATACAGTCTTTTTAGTAAGTGTCATTATTTGGAAATTAAACTCACATACCTGACCCAGTTAAAAAAAAAAGCCACCAACAAAACCTATTTTAAGGAGAAAACAGAACTGGACACAGAAGCAAATGACAGAGTTGACCTCTTCAAAGCGGCTTGTCAGTGCAGACTTATGTCCTGTTTTACATTGTCTTGAAAAACACACAGGTATATGTATTCAATACATATTTTTGTGATATTTGTATAAATTTATTTCTTATTCATGTATGTGTAAGCATGTAGGCATGCCCCTAACTTCTAGAAATTCAGGCACTGTGCACAGTCTTAAAGTCAGTGTCTCTGATGTAACACATTGTAGACATTTACTCTGGCACGTGTACATTCAAAATTCTCACCCAAAACTGAGGGATGCTTTTCACTGACATTTTCCATTTAATAAAATAAAAATCAACATTATAAATTACTTTCTCTATTCAAGAAAGGTACCCTTAGACTAGATGAACAGATCTTATTTTCAAAGCTACATAAACCTTTTAACATAAAAACCGGCTCTGAAATCTGCCTCATAACGATCTTAAGCTTTCTACTACCATCCAGGACAGTGCACCATGACTTCCCAATCATTTATTACTGAAAATAAATATTAGGATTATATTTATTATTTTTTTCACTTTCCCTTTCTTGAGTCTTCATTCCTCACAAAATTTAATCAAAATACTTTCTACATTCAGAGGAAAAACTTGTGTCACATACCATTCATGTACACTTGCTTTCCCATGGCATGTTTTTTCTTCTGATGTAGCAAATGTTAAACCTGGGTATTTAACTTTGCAGCAATCTTTATTCTATCGGTTACCGTGAATCTGCAAAGTGTAATTATTACTCCACTGTTTTACTGAGGCTGGATCACAAGAAATGCAGAAATCAAAAAACCTGAAAAAAATTCTTGCTGTTTAATCAAATTCTTTATTTGCCTCCCTGCTGCTCCCCACCCTTGGTGTATCTTGTGACAATATATTTTTAGCTGCCGTCATGCTGATTCTATGGGTTTTAATTTCCTAACTTTTCCCTTGGGCTGTTTCTAATTAACTTGCTCAATAATCCCTCTTCCTCTACCCCTACACCTCCTGCTTTTCCTTTTAAAAGGAAACCACTATTCTTCTCAGGTTAGCAGCAGCTGTTTATCACACAACTACAGTTCTGTAAGGCAAGAGATGCCATAACCTGTCTATTTTCTCTGAAGTCATGGCAGTTAAAAGAGAATAGAATCATAGAATCATAGAATCATAGAATGTTTTGGGTTGGAAGGGACCACTAGAGGTCATCGAGTCCAACCCCCCTGCAGTCAGCAGGGACACCGCCAACTAGATCAGGTTGCTCAGAGCCCCATCCAACCTGGCCTTGAATGTTTCCAGGGATGGGGCCTCCACTACCTCTCTGGGCAACCTGTTCCAGTGGTTTACCACCCTCATTGTAAAGAATTTTTTCCTTATATCTAGCCTAAACCTACCCCGATTTAGTTTAAAACCATTACCCCTTGTCCTAACGCAGCTGGCCCTACTAAAAAGGTTTTCCCCCTCTTTCCTATAGGCCCCCTTTAGGTACTGAAAGGCCGCAATCAGGTCTCCCCGCAGCCTTCTTTTCTCTAGACTGAACAAGCCCAACTCTCTCAGCCTGTCCTCATAGGAGAGGTGCTCCAGCCCTCGGATCATTTTAGTAGCCCTCTTCTGGACCCGCTCCAACACTTCCATGTCCATGTACGATATGAAAACCTGAAGTTTTGCAGATTTTACTTAAACAACACTTTGTGGGCAAAAGGATAAACTCCTAAATACTTGATTAATACACTGGATACAATACTGTGGTCTTCATGTTTATGACGAACTTTCAAAATATCCCTTTCATTTAAAAAAAAAATATTTTATACATCACCTGCCACTGAATACACTGAATTTAGGAGTGAATACAACTTTCTTCTAAAACTTATTTTAATTATTATTTTTTAATGCCAATACCTTACTATCTTTTTTCTTACCTACATTAATGCTCCAAACCTATTAAAAAATAAACCTGTTCACTAACATGGTATATTTTTTCAAACTAAAATGTTATTTGTCCCTCAAAAGATATACTTGGATTTTTCATTATCCGTATGACTCAATTACAGACAAATTCATCCACAAGCCAGACACAACCATTGCTACTTTCAAGCCCATGGAGATCAGCAGTTTTCTGAGACTACAGGGGAAGTGTATACATTTTAAAACTTTGGAAGAAGAAATTAAGAAATATTCCCTGCCAAACTACGGAGAGTTGCAGCTACTTGGGGAGTTGGGAAAGGAAGGAGAGAAAAATCTGAAGAACTAATGATTCCTCTTAGAACTGCACTGCCAGGGGAAGGAAGATTTTAGAGGAGTAAGAGAGTCAAGAAGTATCACAAAGGAATCGTTTCTCACATTTCTCCTTCTAATTTCCCTTTAGGGTCTATATTCTCCTTCTAGGGATCAGCAAAGCTGCTACAGCAGGCGACATCCCACATGCAGCTACACGTGCTGTCCCCTTCAAGAGCTCTTCACCTACGTGTTTTTCCCATGTAATAAGGATATTTCCTTAAGGGAATGTCCAAGCCTAAAGAGTAGAACAACATGTCCAGCTCTTTTCTAAGCCACATGCCATTTAAGTCTTGGTTTTACTTTTAGAGTTAAAAAATTTTACTCCACAGCTTAATAAAAAGTAATCTCAACGCTTTCTTTGTGCTTTCACCCTGAAATACATTTTGTGAAACTCAAAACTGGATTAAATTAGTTGGATTCAAAAATCATTGACTGTAGCTCACACTAGTATTTGGTTCATACTACCAGGAGTGGAAGAAAAGACTGAAAAATGGAATGAAGAATACAGAACCTGCCCATCACATTTTTTTATTTTTTTTTTTTTTAGATTACTAGTTTCCTTATTTTGCCCTAGAGAAGACAAACAGTACTCTGATACTACTCTCTTCACAGAATTAAAAGCAATCACTTTCACATAGGCGAGGGGAGGGTCTTGGTGCATGGGCACTGCTACCAGGCCCCACCACACCAGTGAAATTCTGGGTGTCATCTTTGATAGCTTTTTCTTCCAACCTTCCAAAAGGGCCAGACAGGACAAAAGTTGCAGCATAAGATGACTTCTTTTTAACTAAGTTGTACTCTTAAGGTATTGGGAAGAAACGCTGAGAAAAGCTCAAATGCTGCAGGAGAGTGGAAAGGAAAAAACCTTGCCTCCCTGGTGAAGATTAGAAGTATGCAAACGTCCATGCAAAGTTTAAGAGTTATTAAGGGGGAGGGAAATAAAGTAGGACAAACCCAGTTTCGTTCTGGCAGCCTAGAGAAACACTTCACAAGATCTTGGACACATTCTCACTGCATGTACCCCTCACTCCTTGCCTCACCGGTCTGATGCCTTTTCTCAAGCATAAGACTAAGTGCCGGAAATGGATTTTGCAGGAGGGTTTTTTTTTCTTTCCCACAGCTCCTTTTGGCAGTCTAGTTTTTCTACCATTTTCTAGACATGCTGGGTCCCAAAAGCTCAGTCTGCTTCTCTGCTATAATTAAATCAAATCAACAAACAAAATACACCATGTTCTAGAACACACCAATGATGAGCCTCAAAACAATCAATTTCCAAAAAGAGGTCAAGTTATTGCGCAAAAGATAATTCCAGTAAGTCCTAACAGGACTGCAGCCATGTGTTTTTGTTTCACTGCATACAGACCCTATGAAACCTGTCAGCATAAAAATTATAATTCTTACTACAAGATCAGTATTACATTTAGTCTAATCTTTTCCATTTGGAACTGGGGGGAAAACATTGGCAGAGGGGTTTCAAATAATTAAAGAAAAATGAAGTGTTTAATTCATCACTTAAAATGTTAAAGCACACTGCCAGAGGGAAATAAATCTACTTATTGCTTTATTTTTCTTAAGTCAAATATGTTTCAGACATGGTTCAAAATGAACTCATGGAAACTGAGCCTATGTGTAATGAAATACTGGACGTATATTTTAAAATATTAACATTTACTTGGTCGTTTTAAGTACAAGTAAAACCAAAAAGAACTTAACAAACCCTCAAAATAATTTGCAAAAAATAAAAGCAGGGCTTCCATGTGTTTAGACTTGAATGTTTAAACTTGCCTGCTTATCCTCTGAAACATTAAAATTGTGGTTTTGTAAAAAGTAGCACCAGTAACATGCAAAATATAGAAGAAGTAACTAAAATCTTACTCATTGCTGTACCCTAACATTACAGAAACACTGCAGCTGTGTAAAAACTGCTCTCTTTTATACTTTTTACTCATAAATTTTTTACCTGGATTTTCTGTAGGTAGCTTCTCATTCATCTCTTAACGGTAAGTAATGAGCCATGAATCACTTAAGTAACAAGGAAAGTATAAGCAGTACTTTTATTATAACAGATTAGTGGGAATGGAAATCTGGGTATATAAAGCAAGGAATTGTGTGACTATCTTCTGACCCACGACTGCCTCTGAAGAGGAGCAGAAATTAGCTTTACAAATTTTATTCAGTCGAGGCATTTTGATATTTTCAGCACTCAAGTGAATAGATACCTAATAAACAGTTATCTCAGCTGATAGATAATTTTAGTATCTTGTCTAGAACTGTACAGAAACACTAAAACTTCAGCACTTTGGATACAAGGATTGAATCAAAGGACAAACGTGCTTCACAGATTTGGCATACAGGTTTCAAGAAGTGTCAATAAAAATCTGATTTTTAAAGCACTAAGAAATAGGGGGAAAAAACCAAAAGAAACAAAAGAAAATCTATTTCCTGTTAATTACAAAGAAAGCAATTTCTGCTGTACGGAAAAGTAGCCAGATCCTTAGAGGGGGTGCAAGTTAAGGGGTGGGAGCGGGAAGAAAACCCTACCAGCAAACATTTCCTCCAAACAGCAGTGAGGTCTCGTATAGCCAGGGAGCCCCTGTGCTTCAGCTGTAAGAGTTCCTAGAAATACCAGCCATGGGCTTCTCTACATTTCATTATCATTGGATTGGGAAATGGGAAAAGGAGAACTCAGGAGTTTGCTGAGCCTTAGAGGTGTCACTGGGAACAGGTACTCATCGTATCTATGGAGATAGCTGTAGCGTTCTAGCATAATGTTCTGGAGTACCTCTCCCACCCTCAAGATGACAAGAAAAATCATGATCATAGAATCTGAACGAACTGCAATATCCTGAGGCAGTGTCCTGCCTCTTTTTTCACTGTACAAGGGAAATACAGCATAGCCTTGAAAACTTGTTCAGTGATCATACAAAAATACTGCTTAAATAGAACCTACCCCTATCCGCACCCCACCCCCCAAAAAACCCAAACCAAACAAACTATGAAAGACTAGGGGAAATTCCATGCTGAAGCACACCTTTTATTAAAATCTGAATATACATCATACCTTTTTTTTGAGGAGGAAGAGGAGGAAAGGTTTCATTGATACCCATTTACTATGCCCTCATCCAGTACTTCCTGAGACAGTACAAAGCGGATTTCAACAGAATTCATTAAAAAAGACTATTATATGGAGCAACATGGCATCTCCATTATCCCATAGAAGAGCTGACTTTTAACTACAACCTGTTTTACAGTATGTATTTCAGTCCTGAGTATAACCCAGTCCCTAAAAACAAGTAACATGAGACTTCCCTCTTGAGTATCATCATCGATGAACAGTACAGTTTTTTTAACTTTCTGCTGAGACACGGCAGTGAGTGCTAACAAAAGATGGGAAAATTGGACCCCAAGGATATCTGGCCCAATTATCATATGGGCATATTTGTTGGGGAGCAGAATAAAAATTGCTCTGCTCTAGACAGACTTTTCCAAGTAACTGAGGCAAGAAGTTTGATGGCACAAGTTATATGGCTGAACTCAGCTTCTGAGCCTCCGGAAACAAAAACAGTATCATCTCTTAATTGCACCTATGGCAGTATTAATCACTTTAGCAAAGAATGAAAGAAGATAATGTGCAAACATAAATGCTTATAAGGTACTTTTATTGCTAATAGTGGAGGTACTGTGAACAAAATTATAATTTCTTTCTTATGCAAAAATGATGGACGTGCTTGGCTTCTATGGAACACAGCATATCGAAACAAAAAGGAGACAACCCAGTTATCCAGACAGCAAATTACTATTATCATGCACAGAGACAGGTCATTCCTGCCTCAGAAGGATACTAGAATTAAAAATAAAAAATAATAAAAAAAAAAAAATCCAGTCATATTTTTCTAGATTTACTAGAGGAACATTTTGCCAGGCTAGGTATTATGTACTTAAATATTTTTCAATGTTTCTAAATAAGAGTTGATTGCTTAGGTAAATTTGGTTAAACAAAATGTTTGATGATGCATCAGCAGGCACAGACAAATCCGTAGCTGCACATAAGGCTGCTGAGGTTATACATAAAGTTTAAGAAAATTCACACTTGAAAAAAAGGGACAGTGTGGTTTTCGGTCAATATTCCAGTAGTGACACAGACAGCAGTACTTTTCTCTGAAAAACATCCCCTGTTAAGTTTCTGATTTCACTCCCACTTTTTAAATAAAAAGCATTCCACTGAATTAAGTCTCTGTATAAATAACTACAACTATTGAATAACTTTTAAGATTAGGCCAGAACATATAGAGAGTCAGGTATAAATACATAACATATTTCAGTCTTAATGTCACATTTTAAAGATAAGTTGTTGGAATTTACACATGTAATTTTTCCATCACAGATTCTCACACAGATATACAGTATTGCTAAATGAGCACTGACAGCAAGGCACCTATTTTCTCACCTCATGCTACATATTCTTCTACTGTAGTGTTATTAAGGTAATACATTTACATTTAATAAATTTAAGAAGCAAAGCCACCAAACATTAGAAAAATCTAAACAGTTAACAGATCTTTCCAATTAAGTTCAATACTTCTTATGTTGATGTTCCTTATCTGATAAAAATTGTAATTCTAACATGCACAGAGTCTGATTTTTTTCCCCACTATCTTAATTTCTTTAGTGCGGACTGTATCTGTGTAATACCCAAAGGTCAGGATTAGGGAAAAATATTTTTTTTAATTATTTTTTCTATATACAAATTCAGTTCAAAACTTTGAATGAAGTTATTCAATGATCTCTCTCCAACTTAAAATATTGTCTTGCCAATTAGTTTTGTGATTTTCATGTCCTGGTCTTTTGGGATGGAGGCTAATCTTCCTGGCTTTTTTAAGTTCCCAAGTACCAGTTACCTTCCTCACACAACATGATTATGAACATTTCCATGTACAGTCTCAATAATATTAACCCTATTATGAGCCTCATGTTATTCTTCATCTATGTTCACACATGCCAAGCCAACTACATTGCATTTTTGCAGTAGCAAGTCTCATATTAGTGCTTTCAGAAAATCCAGCATAAAACAGTCCCCACACCCCTCACTCCCACTAACAAAATAGAAATCAAGTCAGAGGCAGTTTTCCCCCTTGTGCCCAGCATGGTCATTCTTTACATGCAATTAATTTTGCTACATAATAATTTTCCTAGAGCTAGCTGGAATATTTTAGTTGGAGAAGGAAGTTCAGACTATGCATGTCTATTCAGATCCCTCTCTCCAGGATTTGCTTTATTTCATAGCATCAAAACAACTCACCTTCCCGTTTGTTCCTTTTCTCATCTAGCATTACTCAAGTTTGCTATCAAACAGAAAGCAGTAACCGCCTTTCACTCACTGGAGGCACTTTCATCCCCATCATAAACAATGTGCTTTAAAAGTACAAAATGGAAGAACCGGTAAATCCAAAGGATTATGTTTATGCTTGTACATACTTTAAAAGAAGCTGGTCAACTTGTGTACAGACTAACTATGGAAATCCTATTCCAGAATCAGGACCATAACCATTACCTGTACTGTAAAGTTGAGTTTCACTGAAACAAGAAAATCTCAGTAAACAACTGTGCTGATCTATTTAAAGTTTCAGAAATATTAGAAAGTAATCCTCCTCTTAGTTTAATGTAACATCTAGCACCAACATTTAATCCAGACAACTTCTTTACCACAATTGCATCTAATTGTCTGCCATTTGCATATCAGTTAAAACCTTAACCAGAGTGGTAAAGCATAAATCAATTGCTTCTCCCCCTACTATCCTGAAAAGAAGGCCAAGAACTATCGTTAACTGAAGGAAGTGAATAAAAAAGTATCTGTAAAACTGGATTTTTTGTGTATGTGTTCATGCAAAGCGGTATATTAGAAGGGTTGCTGGCACATGACTCCTCACCCTTTTTTATCCCATCCTGATATTAAAATGTTTCTGATGTGTCCTTAGCTCTCCGGCAGTTGCTATGGGGAGAGACTCACATATGACGATCCTCAATTCAACAGGTGCTGTTTTAAGGCCACTCCATCATGAGTAACGTTAACAAACCGAGAAATCCAGCACATGCTTTTTTTCCAAAGCACAACCACTAACTAGCTGTGAACTGGGATGCTAACGTTCTCCAGAGGGACAATATAAAAATACAGATTCTCTATCTGAGGCAGTTATCAATATAAAGTTATGTGGAAATCTGGGGCTGTTTTTCAATACCACCCGGATAATTAATTACTCACAACCACATCTTGATTCAAAATGCCATAAGTGAGGTTTCAAAGACAGACATTTATACTGAAGTTTAAATAAAATTGACAATGACATAACACATATGGGAAAAATATTATAATTTCATTAACATATAACAGTAGCTGCAAATGAAAAAAAAAGTAAAACATTTAAAAACTGGGAAGTATGATAAATAAGTGTAACATGTCAGTATTAAATTTTGAAGTTCAACATGCTACCCCAATACTCACAAGGAACTCAAAAAACAAACACATGCCCTTGCTGATAAGACTATCATTTAGAGGCCATCCACAACAGCTGTCAAATGAAACTGCCTTACAGCCAGCCTGTATTTATGGAATAATTTGTATTTACAAAGTTATTGAAGTGTGTATGGCAGGTATGTCATAAGATCAGGAGCTTGGCTGTGAAAGTTCTGAAGGAGAAAAACGCAACTAGATTGGGATTTTAGAACCTTGTATTCTAATTACCTAAATTAGCAGTCCAATTTGAAGCTGTTCACACCACCAGTACCCAGCGTCTTTTGGGGACAGACTTAAAGACACTTCCCCCTTCTCACAGAACCACAAAATGGCTGAGGTTGGAAGACACGTCTGGAGGTCATATTGTCCAACACAGCTGCTCAAGCGGAGCCACCTACAGCAGGTTGCAGAGAACCACGTCCAGACAGCTTCTGAATATCTCCAGGGTTAAAGACTCCATGTCCTCCATGGGAAACTTGTTCCAGTGTTTGAGCACCCTCACAACAAATATGTATGTAACCATCATATACATAATGCTTAAATGGAATTTCCTCTATAGTTTGCACTCATTGCCTCTTTTCTTGTCACCAAACACCACTGGGAAGAGGCTGGCTCTATCTTCTTTACAACCTCCCTTCAGGTATTTGTATACCTTAGTAAGACACCCCCTGAGACTTCTCTTCTCCAGACTAACAGAGACTCTACAACTTCCCCAGATGACTATTCCAGAACTTCATTTTTGCTTGCCATATAGAATTTTTACCTAAAGTCTAGACTGACTTTTCCTGTAATTTAAGGCCATTACTCCTGGTCCTGTCTGCCCTAGAGCAAACAGACACTTTGCATCTGTCTTCTTGTATTTGAAGGCAGATGTCATGTTCTTTCCTTCTTCTCCATCTCCTAGTTTTCCTTTTCATTTTGCTAAAGGCCTTCTGAGGAAAACTGTAATCAAAGCAATTAAGTTTATTTGCTGTAGTAAGACTTCCCGTATCATGAAGATGGAATTCCATCTAGCAATTTCTCTCAAGAGCTTTACAGTCTAAAACATTGCACCTTGCTCCCCAGCTTTATGTCAAGGAATGTATCTATCTAAGGTGCACTATGGAACTTTTTTCAAGCATCCACGCACTTCCTTAGTAGTTAACATTTTTAACTTCTCAAGTTTTCACCTCTTTTGTCAACACTTACATCTCATCCCAAAGAACAACAGAAATGTCTATCAGACAGTAAGCTCCTCATATATTTAAGAAGAATCCTAAACAGATTACCTTCAGACGATACATATCCAGAATCCCTGGCACCACATATAAAACAATACATAAACAATTCAATTCTTTCTCCTTAGGCTGATCCCTGTCTATAAAACGAACCCCACTGAACCTGTGTTTTCCTAATCCAAAAGCATAGGTCAAGAGAGCTGCTTTCCATAGTTACCAGATGATCAGCTATTTCAGCCCTCAACATAACAGCAGTGGAAGCAGATTTTCTGGGCTAATCTCCCTGTAGTATTGCTCATTGAACTACTATGTTACACAAATGGACAAGCAAGAGACTTTTTAGAGCAAAGCAGATAATCACATTAATTCACTCTAATGGCCAACTATTCAACCATGGCAAGGAATAAAAGCAAAAGAGCTCAGGACCATTCACAGTTTAGCTCTCCCCACCCCCCCTTTTTTTTAAACACACTATAGAAATACTGGAATATGGTTTTACACTTGCAAAACCAAGGACAGTGATATTTTATTTATTCTTTCAAATCCTATCTTACAAGGCTGACAGTAATTCATACAGTAGCAAATGAAATTTTAGAGTGATGCACTGAATGCTACAAATGCTGAAATGGTGCTCTCTGCTGCTACCATTGTTTTGGTATCAATGTTACATTAGTACAGTAAACAACACCAAGGCATTCTTAGGGATGTGCTGGTTTTGGCTGGGATAAAGATAATTTTCTTCACAGTAGCTGTATGGGGCTATGTTTTGGATTTGTACTGGAAACGGGGTTGACAACATGGGGATGTTTTAATTACTGCTGAGCCAGGCTTACATAGAGCCTTTTCTGCACCTCACTCCTACCAGTGAGGAGGCTGGGGAGAGACAAGAAGCTGGGAGGGGAAACGGCTGCAACAGCTTACCCCAACTGACCAGAGGGCTATTCCATACCATATGATGTCATGCTCAGCATATAAAGCTGGGGGAAGAAGAAGGAATGGGGGAACATTCGGAGTGATGGCATTTGTCTTCCCAAGTCAGCATTATGCGTGATGGAGCCCTGCTTTCCTGGAGGTGGCTGAGCACCTCCCTGCCCATGGAAAGTGGTGAATGAATTCCTTGCTTTGCTTTGCTTGCATGTGCAGCTTTTGCTTTACCTATGAAACTGTCTTTACCTCAACCCATCAGTTTTCTCACTTTTACCCTTCTGATTCTCTTCCCATCTGACCAGGGGGAAGCAAGCGAGTGGCTGCGTGGTGCTTAGTTGCCAGCTGGAGTTAGACCATGACAAGGTATTAAAATGCTGTGTTTTGCCTGCACCAGAGACACCGTGCTTGTGCTGTTGCAACAGCTGTAGCTGACTTCCTGCTTCTTTCAGCATCTGCCGTATGACACTTTCCCAGTGAGCCTACCTACACTTCAGTGAGGCTTACGCACTGGTGGGGATGTGTTACTCCATAGCCTTTTTCTGATCCTATCTCTTCCAGGAATCACTGACTCAGCCTTACCCAAGCACAAAACTTGATCTGACAGTAAAAATCTGACCATTACAAGCATGCTAATGCTGTCCTAGTGACCAAACGATACTGGGGGATCCAGCCATCACTGAAGTGGATAGATATCTACACATCACAGCTACTCTTCACACACTTCTAACCACTTCATTGAGACTCTCTCCTGTTGTTACTCCTGTTGCCCTTATCAACGTTTAGCTTATACCTCACTTTTCATTACTATCTGTAAAAGCTAAGCATGAACACAAGCTCCAGTCTTTATCAGTATTCCACATTCTGATAACACTTGGTGTTTAAATGATGGAACTAAACCTTATCTCCCCCTTCCACATGGTACCACAGATGCCCTCCCATATCTCTGCTTGTTTTGCATGGTCTACAGGCAAATTGCTCATTAGTCTAGGATCTAATGAAGTCTTAGTTTCAAGCACCTCCTTGTTTCAGTTGCATAAAACCAGTAACAAATTTTGTTTTTTCCCCAAATTTCCACAGTATCACTTTAGCTAAGTTGGAGTTACAGCCAAGGCCACTATAAAAACATTTTCTAAGTATGCCAAGCAGTAACATATTACAGTGTATGCATCTTACTCTTTTCTAATTTAATGCTTTTCTGAACTCTGGAAACTCTGCTTTATTTAATCTCTTAACCAGATTTTCAGAAACAGATGCTTGTACATTTGAAATCACTTATTTGCTGTGTATCCCCAATTACCATGTAAATGTGGATACTTCAGTGATGAATTACATGAATGGGAATATGCAATAGTATGCATACTTTTGCAAGCTTATTTAGAGCTTTAAGAATCGGCAACTTAATTGATTCATAGAATGTTTTGGGTTGGAAGAGACCTTTAGAGGTCTAGCTAGCTAGCTCAGCTAGCTACTGAGCAAATACATTTCTTTTGTGACCCAAACCTTATTTCGTATGTTTTAATTAATTCTTTAAGCATTGTTATGTATCTCTATCAGAAGGGAAAAAATTAAAAAAGGAGTTTGGAAGAGAAACTTACATTTCTTACAGTGCTTTAACTCACATTCTTTAAGCCTGTCTAAATATATTTTTAATACTGTAGCCAGTAATTGAAAAAAAAAAGCTCTCAAAGAGACCTAAGATTTACTGAGTTTTACGGCATAGAATAATTCCCCAATGACATGAAAATTGTGTGTTTATCCCAGCAACAAATGTGAGACATAATCTAACTCTGTATTAATTTTCGTCTTTAAATTCTTTAAGCAATTGAATTAATACAATAGGTTTCCAATATATTCAGATATTGTTACACTAACAGGTCACAACACATCAACATTATTTTTCGTGAGTGGAAGAACATTTCTGAGAGAATCTTTATCTCACTTGAGAAACTGACTTTTTTCCTGGGGGGGGAAAAAAAAGGAAATATAATAAATGTGTACTACCTTGTCACTTTACAGCTTGCCTCAATCAGTTCATTTTCAATATCCAACAGATTAGAAGGCAGGTTGTATTCCAAAGGTGAGGCCATTCTTTTCAAACGCAGTAAGCCAACACAGAACTTTGCTCCCATCTCCTCCAGTTCTCTTGTCCCTATCTGCAATCCCTAATTCAAAAATAAGATTTAAAAATACAAAATAGGTACATGCAGATGGACCCACACATACTGCAGAATTACTATTTAAAATACATTTCACTATTTTATTTAATACACTCTTTTGCTTTAAAGACAGAACAAGTAAGAACAGTAGAGTAAACACTTAGCAAGAGTATCAGAGAAAACTCAGAATAACTACACGATTCCTCTAAGGCTGAACAGACATTTCTGGACACATCCACATTTCTCTCATGCTTCCTAGTCTACACTTCTAGCACATCAATATTAACAGGGCTTTACCCAGTTGCATTGGACCAGAGACAGAGATCATATCCAAGTTTATAAGTATAAATTATTTTAAAAACCTGGGGCAAAGTATTTATAAAAAGGAATTTCAAATAGTAAGATTTCAAATACAAGATTCTTCAACAGAAGCTCCATCAGAATGAAAAAAATGTGCATTTATATAGTAGCTGTGATCAAATTCATTGCTATGTTCTGACACATAAATAAGACTATTTAAGGCAACAAAATTACCCCTTGACACAAACATCTCTTCCCTTCCTGTAAATTAGAGGCTACATGTGTTAATTCTGAAAGCACATATGCACATATTCAGTAACAAAAAACAAGAAAGAAACTATGAAAAGCCATACCTGTTTTCTAACTCAAATGATGTACAAGGCATTTTCGTCTGCAAAGAGTATTTAGGAGGTAGAACTTACATAACATTCTCCAAGTTTACACATGTGATAAAGCCTCCCATCAGATAACTTTACACTTTTAACTTAGCCAGCTATGCAGCGTGCAGGGACAGAACCTCTGATCTCAACTACTTTATGAACAGAGAATGATATTCCAGAGTGACCTTCAACAATTAGGGAATTGGCTAGTACTGACTGTATATATACTACAAAATTCAATGTCACAACGCAACTCAATCTCCCCCTTTGCAACTTCTGCATCTCAGGAGAATTTAAAAGGAATTCAGTTTGGATCTTCTAAGACTCTTAAGGTAAAGGGTAGTTAAAAAGCAGCTTTGACAAAACAAGCAGGGAAGCAGAAGAACCAGGAATTGGTGGTAAGCTAAGTCATCAAGTAGGAAAATACATAAGCAAGAAGTATGGCGTAGGAATTTTTTTACTAAAAGCTAAAAACCACACACACAAGCTTTGTATATGTTGCCACACTGACGTATTTTAAAATGCAAGGTTTAAAAGGACGTGTGATGTTGCTCCAGAAATGCAACGGTACAGTCCGCACATTCTTCATGTACTTCTGTTTTAAACATATGCACACATAATAAATGAAAGTTTGATTTTATTTTTCTTGTGAGTTCTTTTTTTTCCTTGGTAGTCTTCATAAACAAGGTGGTTTTTAGTAACGAGAAAGCTAAAGCTATAGTCACTATTTTAAACAGTGCCATCCTCCAGCCAAATGGTACAGAAACCTGTTAGCAGTGAACAAAAGTTGGGTATTTGAGTATTATTGTTAATAGTAATACTACTTACCTCTTTCATAATGCTTTTGTGCTGTAGGTTTCAAAGCACTTTATTAATAAAGGAAGAATTATCCTCACTTTACTGATGGAGAAATGGAGGCAGAGAGGGTTGAAGCCATTTGCACAGTGTCTCACAGCATGTCACTGACCCCGCTGGGAACAGAAATCAGTTCTCCTCACTCCCAGTGCAGTACCTTATCCACAGAGGCCAATTTTTTGTTTTTGTTTTGTATTTGTTTGCACATCAGTAACATTCGAAGACCCCAATCATAGCTGGGGCTCCACTACGCTAATCACAGGAAGACACAGTCCCTGCCCCAAAGAGATTAAAATAACATTAAGGACAAGAGGCAACAAGTATGCAGAAGAGGAGGAGAAGGGTAACAGTAATCTCACTGTTACATAGATTACTAATGCGCACAACTTGATGGTTCAGAAACTGTTCCAATCATTGTCTATATCTGTTGCTGAAGAAGTTATCGTTAGTTGGCAGATTCCTTACAGACAGTATAATAGGAGTTGCTCTAAGTCAAAAAAGGCGAAGAGTACAGTATGAAAGAAAGTGCAGACAATTGTTAGAAAAATAAATTAGCATGTGCACGCTCTGTGGCTATTTTCAGCACAGCAGAAAGAGGATATAACTAAAAAGACACCTAAATGGATCAGATTGCAGGTGGATAACTGTGAAACACCTGGATGATGAAGTTTGAACTTGCTGTACTGAAGTGTCCACATACTTGCGGTAAAAGCCCGTGCCAAAGTCTAGATTTGCTTCTGTCATTTCTTTAAATCATAATGGAGAATGCAATACCACACAGCTGCCAAATACCAAATTTCTTAATCCATTGTTTTTCTTCCATTGGCCAAATCTCTTAAATTCCATGAAACAGGAGACCCAAAGTCTGTTTCAGGAAATAATAATAAACAATTGCCCTAACTACGGGAATGCAGGTGAAGTTCATTTTCACTGAAGCCTTGATTACGCTCCTCTTCTTGATCTTCTAGACACCTTCAGCTGTGGTTCTAGTACCTTTAACTGTGGCCTATTAAAGTTCCTTAAGTGTTACAAGCATTGCTTTTAAGCACAAGCCACCTGGAAGTAGCTTTTTTTTTTTAAAAAAAAAAAAAAAAAGAAACATGCCTCAAATTTTATTCCTTTTTCTTTACATTTTATACAACTGTCTTCCTTCTACACAGTAGCATTTTAGATGGTTGGTTGAAGTCTTCCTTACTAAGCACATCATGAAAATACCTTCACATGAATAGAGTGTCTTGGTCATGAACTCTTCTACCTGAAAGCAAAGATGAAAAACTAAGGCACAACAGACTGCAACCTCAAGTTGAGAAGAATATTCCTGTAAAATGTACTTAATAAATTGAAAACAGCCATACTAAGATTTGGAGAAGTCAGCTGCACTGTAAAACATCATCTTGTTCTTCTGCTTTTTTATTCAGCAGAGGCTACAAAGATGCAAACATTTTTGAGAACACAAAAATGACCATGGTAACTGACAAAGTTTGTTAACTGAATCCTTATTTCATAAAGTCTTCTCTTTATGTGCATCATAAAGATTAATTTTCAATTAACTTAAAAATTAACCAATGCTCCCAAACTTATTAATCTCCCATCAGGCAAGGGATTGCTTTCAGTTTTCAGGTGATTTGAATTATTGACAAAATTGTTCTTTTGTCTGGCATCTTCATTATCCTCCATAGTAGGTCCTGGAACATCTCTTCACCTGAGCGTTTGCTTTTCAGTATTATGAACCGCAGATGACTGAGCAGTAGTTGCAGCACTAATTCTCAATGCACAAAGACCCCACGGAAGCAGTTAAAACAAGGTTACTTCTAGAGATGACTCTGTCACCAGGGATCCCAAATTCAGGTAAGAATTGCTAACTTCAGTTCAACAGCCTCCTAGATGGAAGTAGTCTAGTATCACCATTGTCTGAGTAAAATAAAAAAGAATAGAAAGATGATGTTCTGATATTATCCAGCTTTGGGAAGGACTCAGCGTTTCTCCCACAAAGAACAGAACTGTTGAGTAATCCTTTTTGTGCTTTGAAGAAAATTCAGACGGTGCCAAACCTGAAGACAATTAGAAAAGTGCTTTAAACCTTTACACTATACATAGTCCCTCACATCTGAACTGTCATGTCCTTTGGGGTGGGAAGTAGGAGAGGACAGAATTTCTATAGTTCAATTCCTCTCTGTGTTTTGAAATAACATATTATTAAATATGTCACCTAACCTATACAACAAGTTTATTCACAGAGTTGCTGGCCTCACTCCCTCCACAACAACAAAAGACTAAGCCTTTTCATCTCTTTGACCTCATCAGAGAAATGTTGCTCTTTTCTTGTCCTGACTAGCCACCCTGGCCTTTTAGATACACTTTCTTAATAAGTCTGAGCGTTATCACAGTGAAGAAAAAATAAAGAATCTTCCTATATGTTCAGAGGATGACTAAGATCTCACAAACCATTTTATTCCAAATAAAATGAATGACTGAAGAGCAATTTGATCTCATCAACTAGTTTATATTGCATAGAATGCTCTTCCCTTTTGAATAAATGACTTTTCCACGTAATTCAGTCATTTTTTTCCTCCCTTATTGAAGAAGGGCTTTGCAGGTTAAGCATCTTGAAAGTTTGTCCACAAAACATCTTCAATTCACTTTTCTTAAGAATTTTCTGTAGCAACACTGCTAAAGCCATGAAGGTTCATGTTTGTAAGAATATTCTAGAGGTTTAAAAATAAGCAAGTGGGATGAGTTATCATTTTTAAAGCTCCATAATGATGTCATCTGAGGAATAATGGAATATTCTGACAATGGCAGGGAATAAAATTAAGACATTCATTTGGTAGTTACAGACCTACTGAAATTCCTGCCAAAATATCTGTCTTCCTTCTGTCTAGGGAGATAAGCATGGGTGTTGGATCATGTATTAACACATTAAATAGTCCTTGTTTCAACTGGTTTTTTTTGTTCCTGCTCCCGGCCCTTGATCCCAGCCTTCTGATCTTCTTTTTGTCAAGCACCTTATTTCAGGCTTGTAGTCGTTTTCTTGATTACCATCCCTAAACTCCATTTTCAAGCAGAGGAAAACGTGACTTTTTCCATGAAGTTTCATTTAAAAAACTTGCTTCAGTTTGTAGCTGTATTTAACCCAGTGACAGAAGTTGAAGATCAGATGTTAGGGTGGTGGTTCTCCGTTTTTTCCCCTATGAATATTGTCTATGAATTAAGTTTTCTACTAGTGAGAAACACAAATGGGGTCAACCTTTGTTTTTCAAATATCCAGCCCTGTTAACACTTTTGAAGGAGACAAATTGGAAACAAGTTTTAAGTTAAAAAGTCAAACAACTACGGTGAGCTCAGATGTGTAATTTGTAGCTCTGGTAACCTGATATAAAAGTGTGTTGATTTATAAGTCTGTTTCTGCAGCTACACAGGAAAATGCTGTTAGGGACACTACTAAATACTTGTTGAAAAACCATGAACTGCCATGGTCAAGTCTGAAATTGACATGTGTAAAAAAAATTTTTATTCTAGTATTGGCATGTATTACTCCCCAATTTTAATAACCTACTGGAAACAACAGTTATGATTTTTTTAACTACATGCATATGTATGTGTTACAAGCAATAATTAATATTAATCTTGTTTACAGATGAAGACTGTTATGTAACCTATAATATTGAAAATTTGTAATTTCACTTAACATTAGTGTACAGAGATCTTTGAAGAGTTTTAGAAGTTTAAAGCAAGCAAGCGGGTTTATAGAAGAAGATATCAATGGAAATTAAAGAAATTATAGAGCAAGAACAGTTTAACTGATATACTTTCTTACCTTGTATTTGCCCTGGTCACATCCACATAACGTGCTTTCCATTGTGTAGCTCCTTTGTACTCCTATCTCTCTCCAGACAACAACTCGCGCTGTTGATTCCTTCGACTTTTCCACTACAAAGCTGCAGCTGCCCATGCAGAATGCTGGGGCAGTTTGACTCAGGATCTTGGGGAGTGCCTGCAGAAGAGCAATTTGAAAAATACAGCAATTCTTTTATTTCACTTGTGAAAGCAGGGAGGAGGGGAATATTCAAACACAAACTGTTAGCAGAAAATTTTGATGCAATTTGAATTAGAAGAACAAGAATGAAAATATTTCTCCATCCTGAGTTTTCAAAACCCAGTGTGTTCAAGAGACAACATATTTGCTATTTCCTACTTAACTCAAATCCTCTTTCTCAGATTCACTCACTAAAATTAAGTGTTAGTCATGTGGGTAAAAATTAGGATACAAAAGAATTCTTTGGGTGATCACCACATCCTCCTAGTTCACTGAGGTAGCTGCTCAAATTAAGCATACTACATACCCATATAATTAATTTAATTCAGTTTCACACTGTTTCAACAATCCAATTTATAGACCTAACATAGGCAGTATTTTATTAATACATAAAATGAATTCGTATTCAGCAAAGCACTAGGTACATATTAAAGACTGCGAATCAAAGTTTAATATAATTCTTCATACAACAGCTTGGGAAAAAGATAAGAAACAGTTATGCAAATGCATATAGTAGACTAATTCTAAATGACTACTTTCTTTCCAGCTTTTATTTGTATCAGTTAAACCAAAACACATGATTACTTTGAATTTACTATTTCAGTAGTACATATACCATTATTAGCATAAGCTCGCTTAAACATTTCAGTCCACCTTTTTGAAACCAAAAGGCTTTTTCCCCACAACTCTTATTGACTACTGTCTTTTGTGTGCTATAGTAGTACAGGCTGAAATGACAAAACCCCATATAAATGTGTTGGGCAGCAGAAGGTGAATGGCATGAGACTCAGCATCCAGGAAATCACACAAGAAAATCAAGGAGCGATACAATTTTTTTTAAAAGTGAAGGAAATTCGAGAAAAAAAATCTGTAAGCATCTGTAGTCATTTACACTCATGGATGCATAACAAGCGTTTTAATGTGCATTCAAACGCTTTTCAAGCTTAACTCTGCATCTCATAAAAAAACCCATGGTGTTTGGACACATTACATTGCATAGATTTGCAGTTGCCACAAGGCGGCAGTGGAGTTACACAGAAGAAACAGGTAACCAGTAATTCTTTAAATGTTTTGGAATTGTTGAATGCCTATCCAGTGCAGCTGATGTTGTTTGTGCAAGTTTATTTTGTATATGTATTAGGGGAACATGCCTTAACTACACACGTTTATAAGAGGAACCTTGCCTATTTCCATACACAAAAATGAGCAACTCAGAGCAACTCAATATTTTATTTTCTTGTTACTAGAATATTTTTTGCCATCCTTAAATAACTTTTTTCGTTCGGTAATTACAAATGCACAGAAGCATATTTTCCATGTATACACTGTAACAGTAACGTTGAACACAAAAAATCCACATATTGGTACAAAGACCCAAAAAAATAAAGCACTCCACTAATGTTAAATCATTAGCTGTATTAGTGTACAATGTTTAACGCTCTCAAAATACTTTGAAGTACACTCATGAACTAAAAAGAGATCATTCTAAGTAAGTCTGCTTATGTTATGAAGTCACTACGTGCACAGAATAATATTGGGAAGTTACTTGAAAAGCATATTCCCAATTCATGCCAAGTGAAAAAAGTACAAATGCCAAACTTACCCTGTAGCCAGGGTCTTCCATCAGGTCACAAGAGGCAGCATTAACATTTGTGTGCCACATTGTCTCTTTGATGCTGCAGCCATACATAAACACATTCTTTTTACGAGAGTGACCATGATAATCACAGTAGACCTACAATAAATCATTTGGCAAAATAAAGCCAAGTATATGGAATTAACATTTCTTAAAAGTAACAGAAGGACAAATAAAAATAATTTATGCTGCTGAAAGTTCCAAAGAATCAGGAAACACAACCCCTTATATAATTAACTTGTGCATTAAGACAAAAAGCGTAGTATTCATCTAAGGAAGGTTTAACCTTCTACCCTAGCAAAGGAAACAGATTTAAATCTAAAGGTTTGCAAAAGACCAGGTCTCCAAGTCAAATTTAAGCATGACACAGTTTACAAGACCATATTAAAAGGTTTACATTACAGACAAGGTTAAAAAGATTCAGAATTGCTTAGATACACATACTCACCAAAGGTAAACGTTTTATAGCAGCCAGATATTGCAGTAACCCTTTAGCATGGTAAATAGTGGGATGCAGATCTGGATTTGGATTTTGCCACTGTCTGTTTAAATCTTCTCCACTTAAAGAGCAACGGTGGCTATTGTGGGGGGGTGGAAAAATGCATGATGTAGTCTGTATTATCACACTTCTAAATAAGCCTCCCCCCCACCTCGAGTTTTCCTCATCACCACTGCTTCCTTTGAAGGAGTCTGGTAAGAAACGAACTTCAGTTTTCTAACATACCAAATAATAGAAGTGTTTGGAGTTTTTTAAGTTATGTTACAGAAAACCTAAAAATAAATTAGAAGTAGCTTCTTATATGCAGTCAATTGTAATATTTCTTATTTGCTGTTGAAACTGAAGGCTTGTAATTCTACTCAAATGCTAGTTCAAAATCAGTAATTTTGAATATATGGTATCTTTACAGTTTTGGTGTCCTGAATTCTGTAATACAAAGACTAATGTCAACCAGAAATTCTAAGATTTGAAACAAGAAATTGTTAGACAAGGAGCTGTGAGAAAAAAAATAAAGAAGAAAAAAAAACCAAACAAAAACCCCAGCGAACAAATAAAGATCATCTCTGTATTCAGTCAACTATCAGCAAGAACTTTTAAACTTGCAGAAATTCATGTTCATGCAGTCATCTTCAGTACATTTGACTTTAGGTGGTGTCTGCTGGGACAGATTTCTTAATTGTCCCTATATTAAACTTTCACTTGTATTCTGAATGTTTTAAGTCCAGGTGTTCTCTTATATACATGCTATTACATATATAAAGACAGACTTCTACTCAAATCCATAATTGGTTTAATTTTTACTATTTTGTTCACAAAACCTTTTAAAATACTACCCATAACTAGGAACTGTCAATGCACCATATCAAAATTTCCACTTCAAATGAATTCCCTGTAACCAAGTAAATATAGACTGCTGAATGCTTACTCATAGCAGTATCAAAAGGTTCTGAAATATCCCTTAAAATTATTAAGAAAAGTGGTAGTAAGTGCAAGAATGACTGTTAGTAATTGTAATTAAATCAGGATATTCTTTTACCCTTTCTCTTGCACAACTATTAACTTTCCCCCTTTTTGACAACAGCCATTTCCGTAACATCCTTCTAAAAACTGTAATAAAAAAAAGGAGAAAAATCACGTAAAAAGCTCTCTCAGATACAAGGACTGTTCTTTTTCATGAGAACCATGAACTTGTTTAGCCTTTCCCAAAAGCAGCTGTGCTCTCATGTAACACTCTACACCTATCCAAGACTGCAGTTCAGAAACACAATTAAAAGGCCATGTCAAATCACATAGGAATTATTATCATTCATGAACAACTGAAACTACTTTACATAAAACTGAAATTCATGGAACAATGCATCTGCCTTTAAAAAGCTGAACAACAGAAAAGTCATAGCATTTTTAAGTGTTTTTTTTTTCATATTAAGTATTGTATTTGTATGTCTCCAGGATTAGTTTAGATTTTTTTTTAATAAAAGATGCAAAGACTTAGTAGTACAGGTTATATATTTGTGAGTAAACTTATGCTTACTTTCCACTGATGACACCATCTGGATTGAGCATGGGAATAATTTTGAAAATGTAAGATTCTCGTAAACTTTGGGCACTTGGATTATTGCTCATAAGGTATTCCAGGGTTCCCTTCATAACCCAGCTTGCATTAGTCTCTCCAGGATGTACACGAGCAGACAGGAAAATATAAGGACGATTCCCTAAAAGACATGCATAGAAGTTGCAAAATACGATTCAAGCTAAGTAAACAGTTTGTTAATTGAAAAAGAAGCAATAGCCAGCTTCATTTATTACAATGCAAAATACAGCATTTGGGAGTTGAGTATTATTGAGTATTAGTATTATTGATACAGCTTGCCTGAATGTTGTTACAAGGACTGCCAATTAGACAACTTTCACAATAGAGCTTTACATTCAATCAGACAATTATACAGTCACAACTAGTTTGAGCTGGCAATTATGACATGATGACTTTGATGGCTTTTTTTCTAATAGCCAAGAAAAATACTGGGGTGGAGGAACAAACCAGGAATGCTGTCATAACTAGCGCTCATGTCAAATCACAGTACTGGCTTTATGAAAGATTTTTTGACAAGCAAAAAACCTGACCATTTGGAGAATAAAAGTTACTCAGAAATTAGGTATTCTTTTCCGTGTTGTCTGCAAAACCTAGCAACCCATTTAAAATATATGGAGATATATATATACTCTTATATACCCAGATATAAATACCCTTACTTGACTACCACAAATAAATACTATTAAATACTAAGCAAATCCTGAATATTGATGCCTCTCAACTTCATGAAATTCATTAACCTTATTTTACATTGCTATTTTTACTACGCACAATGGTAAATACTAATTTTTTTTCAGAAAGAGCTAGGTTCATGTTATTTTCAGTTATGAGAAAGAAGGCAAACTTACTGAACTGATAGATATGTTCATAGTAATTGGACTCCGGCATGGCTGTAATAGTGACTAAGGGACAACTGTTGCCAGCCAGGGTCTCACAGAGAACATCTTGTCGAAAATATATCTGTTGAGGGTTGTGCATAGATTCCAGCTTCTGAAGATGCATCTTCATCCCAAAAGTAATGAAAAAAGGATTTCAAAATTTTTCCAGTCACATATCACAGAATATTCCATAGGTACTATTTAACCAATTTTTCTTTTTGTTGTTCTAAACAATGTTCAAGTTTCCATCATAATTTTGACCATGAAACATCATTCTCTGCATCTCTGACTGACTGAATACTTCTCTTTATTGAGTCTGTTTTTCCAACTGCTTCAAGGAAGATGAAATCGCAGAGGGTACATTATTTTCTGCTACAAGGCTATGTGGAAGGTAAGAACCTCTGCTTTATTAATGGTATCTGATCAGGGACCTTTTCAGTGCAAGAGGGGCTAACAAGTGAAGGGAGAAGCAATAAACAGGAACAGAGAGAAACAACCCTAGTAGAGGAGACATAACAGAAACAATAGCAAAGACCAAAGTCTCCAGTCTCTAACTGATGGGCCATTAAGTATCTAGAGGCAAAGCTTTGGAGAGGGCCACCTGAAAGGCAAGGAGGAAACAAGAGGAACATGAGGATTTGGGATATTCAAAGGGGGGCCTGTGGGGCTATACAAAACTTATGCGCCTGATCCCCACAGTCTGCTGTTAGCTACTTCTCTGTATAGCTTCACTCTCTGTCCCGTGAGTGCATTTGGGGTCAGCAACTGGAGTTACCAAGGGTCTCAGCATCAGGAGTTGGAGAAGCCACACCTTTCAGAAGCATCTCTGTGGGCACCACAGACTTTGTGTCTGAAGTGCCAGCTACTGTTGGGATCAAAGCAAGTGGACTTGGTGCCAGCAGCTGGAGCTGTAGGCAGCGTAAGCACCCTTCAGCCTGAGGTGTCAGCAACAGAGGCAAGAGGGGATCTCAGTGCCAGCTACCGGATCTTGGTGTCCAGCCACCGTGGCAAGAACAGCTTGTGTCCCAAAAACCAGCTAGCAGTGTGATAAGGGTGAGTGAAGCAAGGGAGGATGTCTCAGTGCCGGCACCCAGAGCAGGAATATGGGCTACAAGCCCCTGTGCCTGGTACCAGCTGCTGGGGGCCAGGGGCAAGCATATGCATGTTCCCCGAAGCCAGTGTGCATGCGGGGGCCATGTGGGCGGTGTGCGATTTGCTAGTAAACTTCAATACCCAGCAAGTATGAGGCCCCAGGTTGAGGCAGGTGTATCAGGCGGGTAGGAGTCCATGCTGGCATCTGGAGGGAACCACAAGTGCGGAGTGCCTGTGAGATGAGTGTGCAAGTGCATGCATGTGTTTGCTGGTCAGCAGCAGGGTGGACTAGCCTGCAAGCTGGAGGCCTGCAGACAGCAGGTCAGACAGAACAGGATCCAGGCGGGATATGGCACAGATGGGCCATGCCAATTATCCACAAATGCGTGTGTGCTTATAATTCTAGAGAGCTCTAGGGTGGCTGTGTACTTTTACTAGTGAACAGCAATCCTTACCAGCTGGAGAGGAAAAAAGGTACTTGGGTGTCTGTAGTTAACTTCTGAGCAAGTCCTGGTAGTATTACACACAGGCGCTGTTGAAGGCAGCACCTTGTCTGTGCCAGTCTGTGTAGCCAGCCATGCTGGGGTAGGTGAAAGGGAATATGCAAGTCTGTATATGTGTGTGTGTGTCTCTCTCTTTTTGGGATACACACTCAGACTCGCTAGTAATTTAACCTACAAGCAAACACAAAAGCAGCAGCCACATCCATCAGCCTGGAACGGAGACCCCTGGGTCCCTTGGCTGGGCTCCAGGAGGCAGGCAGGAAGAACTGCCAGGCCCCAGAGCTCGCAGCAGCTGCTTATAACACCCCTTAACAGGTACGTTGTCCAAGAGCAAGCATGGCTTAGTAAATAGCTTCATTCAACACTGTTACACACTGGCCACTGAATCCCCAAGTTTGCTTTTATTGCTGTGACAGAAACAACCAACAGACATTATAGCCAAAAGTTTTGCTTAGTACTAAAAACTTCTCAACACTGCTTTAGGCACTTCATTATCCTAAAAAGGTCTCTATCTTAAAAACAGTAACTTGAATAGGTCAGTTATGAAGAGATGTATGTAGAAGAGCAGGATATGCATCATTTGACTGAAACACAGATACTTCATCTAATTCACATTTCCAGTCAATTATGAATTATGATTCCCAGAAAACCCATTTAGTGTGCAAGTAAGTATCAATTTTATTTTTCCAGGGAAAAATGTTCTTTAGAACAACCTACACTCTTTGCCAGACTAAACACTAATATTTTATGAACATTCTCAATTTAAGGAGCATTTTGAACTGAAGAAATAAAAACAATTCACTCAGGAATGTTTACATTTCATATTGTCCAAAAGTATAAATAACAGATCATAATGTAACAGATCATAATCTTCTCACCTTTAAAGTTGAGTATGTATATGGATAATGGTAAGCGAAGTAACAGACATCATCTTTATGTTGGAAAGTCACTGTGAACGTAATTGTGTAATAAGATTTTCCTTTCTGACCTCCAGCAGCAATTGAACTTCTTGAGAAATGATTCCTAAGAGTAAAGTGAAGGTAATAAACAAATTAGAATAGCTTTTTTCCTATCACTGATTATTCCTGAACACACATTCCTGAACACACATTCTAAGAGCCTGGAAGATTTTTAGTGATTGTATTTCTCTTCCGCATACATCTAGGTTAAATTCACTTGCTCCCACCATTTGTAAAGTTACTTTATTATAGCAGTGATACACATTCATTCACATTGTGAAAAGGCAAGCAAACAAAATCAAATAACAAAAACAAACAAACAAACAAAAAGAGAGTAAACAACTGTCAACCAAGAAGGGTAATGCATGGATACGCTGTACCATCTCACCCCATGTTCCAAGATTGCTCTACAGTGATTGCACTATAGAATACAGAAGCCTAATCACAAGCACCATGTGATCAGTATTACTGGAAGTGATATACATGACCATAAAAGCTTCTCTGGAACAGTATGCAGTTTCTGACAAAAGTATAAAAGATGAACAGCTTCAATACTTGCAGTGTCCTAACAAAATAAGACCCTACATACTCTGATCACTTCTGTTAACTCTCCATAGTACTCAGGAATAAAACTCTGTTTACAACAGAGCTCCCAAAGTAGTTATCAAACTCAGAAGCAAACATTTCTCCTCAAAAATTGTACCTCATACCAGTCTTCAGTGTAACATTTACTATATGTTTGATTGCTGTACTTACTTATAGTAACAAATATCTGTCCCAACACGAGTCCAACATGGTCGAGAATTTAATGCTTCTTGAACAGAATACATGAGGGGCTGCATACCTTAAAGAAAAAATGCATCTTACTTTAACACCTGACATTAAACATCAAGATCTTAGCTGTAATGGACCACATCAACCCTTATCTGAGAGTCTCCAAACTACCTATACTCATTCACTCACTATCATAGAGTGTATTTTTATGAATGCCTGGGTATTGTA
>NW_009258755.1:4312117-4347879 GCF_000687185.1 Egretta garzetta
TTCAACGAGGTAATAAATGGTTCTTCCCTATCCCTCCTCATCACGTCCTAATTTTCAGAAAATAACAAATTAAAAAAAAAAGAAAGAATCAGACCTACAGAAGACCAAAATGAAATGTTTAAATGAAAGCTGTGGTTAGCCTGAATGATAAATCTGCAAGAAGTCTTGCGTCCCACTCCATCTAACTCACCATTACAAAAGGCTTCAAAAGAGAATACAAAAAACTTATAATCTCATCCATTCACCTGGACAGCTGGAAAATAACTGATATTTCAGGGCAGTTGGTTTTGTTTATTTTTTTAAAAAAACAGTAACACTCTAAAGTTTCAATTTTTTTGGAGAATATACTTAAGTTGAAAACCTAATATGAAGTTAGAGTAGAAAATAACACATATTAATTGAACATTATTTACTAGTTAGATAATTAGCCAAATATATTGATTGATTCAGTCAGTGTACTTAAAAAACCAAAAGTAACTACAGGTAAGTATATACAACATATGAATCAAGATCTACGGTAACTGATGAAGATCAGTAAATAATTTAAAAGCATCTTATTACTGGTCAAACTACCTGCTATTCTTGGATTTTATCCACGTGAATTGTACAGCTATGACAAAGAAAAACACAATGTTACTCTGTCCCAAGAGTTTGAGGTTGGTGCAGGGAGAAGGGAGCTGCTTCTCCTCATTCTTAAAGGATGAATTTCAGAAAATCCAGCAGGAAAAAAACCCTCACAACACAAATGGGTTTTTTTAAGCTGAATGACACCCCTTCCGCACCACCCCCCGCAACAGACAAGTGGAAGAAAGGCATATTCAGTGAATCAGTACTTCTGGATGAGGTACAAGCAGCAAACAGTACTTGCTCGAGACTACAAGGGTCACCTGTGAAGCCCAGCATTTCAAAGGAGACTTACTTTTCCTTCTCAAATAATGTCCCTCTCTTCCCATCAATAAGACAAAACTGTTTAAGAATGTTTCTGCTTACTTTCTTATCTGAAAATACACCTCTACTGAGAAAGTGATTAAACCACGACAGCTATCAGTCTTCTTGCACCTGTGTGGATCAACAGGCTTTGGTGATGTTGTGCCACCCCCCCCCCCAGTGCTCTTAGAACAAATTTTAGCTTCACCCACAAGTGAATTTCTTCTGCTATGCCCTCACTTACAACAAAACTTCATTTTAAAAACTGACAGACAGTGTTTTAAGATACTTTTTTTCTTTTTAGCTGAAACTTCTCAAAACATTTTCTTGTAATACTATTAAAGACCTGACAACATGAATATGCTACTGAACCGGGGGCAGAGGGATGGAAACAGCTGAGCTGTCTAGAACAGGTATTTTTCTATTTATTTCTTCTCAAAGCATGGGAAATGTATCTTACCGTAGTTAAACTGACTGTTTGACTTTTCACAGTTGATGATGTTAAACCGGTAACCAATGCCAGTTTTCATTCCACTGACTTCAAAGTAAAACCATTGATGATAATGATTGCTATTTATATCCGAGTTCAGAATTAGATCATACTCGTTTCTAAACAAAAACAAATCAATCTTTTTTTAAGAAGCAGAAATAAAAGGCCTTATGTGTGAAAAGAAGAGCTGAAACATCTTACTTTCTGATCTGAATAACTTTGCGGAGATTTCCAGATTCAAATTTGGAATTAAACTTCAAAACATCTGCTTCCTCTGGTACTGAAGAACTATGAGTAGAAAAAGAAAAGGGACCAAAATGAATTAAAAAAACTTAACTAAACCAAACTCATTAAGTTTATTTTAGCCTTCATGTGGCAATTCAGAAATTATTTTGTGCCTTCCTCTAAATACAGCCTATTATAAATATATTATTATATTATAAATAAATAGCAGAAACAGTGTTATATTAGATGAAACTTTCCCTGAAGTCTGCTGTAATAATACTGCTTTAAGTATTACAAATCATATCACAGAGAATGTAGAACAGGTTTAGAGTATTCACCGAATACTGTTTTCAGAAGGGTAAAAACTTACCTCAAATTATCAAGGTCATACACAACTCTGTCTATAATGTCATTTTGATGAATCAGTCTTTCAATATCTTGAGATATTTTTGTCCTAAAATAAAAAGCAGAGTTCTCATTTAAATTGTTGCATACTGTTTCCAATTGCAACAGAGAAATTCCCTCATACAACAATGAAAACTAACAAAGTTGACATGAAGACAGTGGGACAGATTATCACAGAGACCTCAGCCTCATCCCCACTTAAGTGCACAAACTGTAAGTGTACTTAAGTTTAAACACCTGCATTCACTGCTGACTGAGTCCACTACTTGTATGTGAGGGATCTGAGTTTTCATGCACACAACCCACTGGGTTTCATCTTATGGAAAAAAATGCACCATTTCATACTTTATAGTAGAAGCAGAAATTACTCAAACATTACTTATGTTAATGCTTTAATCCAGGAGAGCACTTGATAACATTAGTAATTTACATGAGTCCTACCATAACTAAAATTAAAGAGTTTTAGAGAGTAGGTCGTGCAGTGAGTGTATTAGTGCACTAGCTTTTCACCTCTGGAGATCTAGGTTCATTTATCGACTAGGTAACAAATAAGAATGAATTTGGTGATGTCAGCCAAATGTCAGGTGTATGTTTATCCAGATCATAAAACCATTGCACAACTGGCAGTGTCTAGGTCCTGGTGTGGAAAAGTAAGAATGTGTTGCAGTTCAAGAATGAAATATAGTGGCAGAGCTGTGTGGAAAAGCTTTCACAGCACCTGCAATAAGAAGAAAAGGAGGCAGATTAACAATGAAGAATATAGGAACAGAGCAGTAAAGTATGTTCAGGCTGGAAATTCTCCATTTAATTAAAATAAATATTGCTAACAAATGAGAAAAAGAAGGTAAGTGCATGACTCTAGCACCTCTTATTAAATTAAAACTAACTGGAGAAGAAAACAAGTCACAAGTCCAATATAGTGACAAAATTGTAAAAAGGCTGACTTGCCACAATCTATCTGATCAGGGTTAGCTCAGGGCAGAACCACAGATCTTTGATGTTGCACTTGATCCCACACAACTCATTAGATCATAGTATGCCTCAGCTCTAAAGGGTCATAATACTTCTTATCATCGCAGGAGTTTTGCCAAGACAAAATCCATAAATGAATATGAGGCATTCAAATACCACAGTAATAAACATTGTAGACAAAAGGAAAAAAGAAATGGTATTCAAGATGTACATGAAAAGGAAAAGTAGTAGGGGACATTTTCAGGTTCCGAAAAACCAAGAGAAAGAGAGACACTATTTTAAGATAATTAAAGGAAAAAAATATAAAAACAACACTGTTGGTGTGGAGCTCTTTGTTTACAGGTCAGTCCTTTGTGGATCCTGATTTACCTGACGATCACTTCTAAGTGTCAGATGACTAGAAAATACTTAAAGTGATTACAAAATACTAAAGCATACAGCAAAAAAACAACCTAAAATTTTAAGGAATGGAAAAAAGTAGGAAATTAATCCAAATTTATAGGTTACTGAATTATGTAATAATTTTCTTCCATAAAAGATAGAATAATATAAAACAACTCAGTTATTCTCAGTAACATTTCTCTTAATAAAAACTTTGCGAGACATTTGGTGAAAATTACATTACTAAAAGTAAATGAAAAAGCAAAAGCACTCCAAAGCACAAATTCAAAACCACTGTCTCTCCTAGTATACCCACAAGACTAAACCCCTCCCCACATTTGTCTAATATAAGTAAACCGAAAACCCACTAACTCCCCACCTCAGCTCCCCACAATGGTTTCTTAAATTACAAGGGTGGATTAAGGCAACCATTTGTTTCCTAAAGAAGACTTAGCAGACAAGCAGTAACTAACTGCTTACTTTAAGGAGAACATAAATCCCACTGAATGCCAAAATAGTTTGGACACAGCTTTGTAGAAGACTTAAAAGCTTCTCCATGTCCCCTACCAAACTAATTTTCACCACCTTCCTATAAACTATGAATTCCTAAAATAATTAAGCACTTTTTAAACAGGTTCTCAGAAATTTGTTACACTGCAGTAACAAGACAAGAGTCATTTGTAGAAAACTGAATTCTTACAACAGTGTACCTTAAAAAGGTGATGCAGAATTTTTGATTCAAGTTTAGCAACATTGTATGGTATTTCATTCTTGTTTCACACAAGACCTAAAAAAGTTACTTTCAACATAGAAAATACAACACAAATAAAGCATCTTAAAGTTAAATAAAATATATTCTAGAACTACCTTCACAGTTTAGAAATCAGATTTATGTATAACCACACGGGTAGGTTTGTTAAAAGGCAGAGTTAATACAGTATCTAAGAACAAGCACTGGAATGACAAATTTTACCTGACTTCACTCAATAATTCTGACTTTTCCTAAGTAAAATTAAGTACTACCAAAACATACATGAAGATTTGCAAGATTTTCTTAAAATGCAGTTCTTAGGTGATTTCTGACTCAAGACGATCTCCTATCTAAAAAAAAAGCTTATAGGGAAGGTTCTTCTCCTTCAACACTGAACGGTGTTTTCTAGTAATAATATATTCATTACATCATTAGTGTTTCAACACATGGTCATTTCACTAGGAAGATCACTTTGTTACAACACGCGTGAAACAGCTAAAGGATTTCATTTCTACAACCTAAAGACAATTAATCTCTTAATCATCTTATTAACTAAACGTAAATATGATGAATCTCATGAAACTGGTTAAAGTTGTAAGTATAAAGCTAAAAGCATTCGATCTAATAATAAAGCAAGTGGCAAGGTCTCATATCTACTATTAATATGTTCTGCTAACATGCTCATTTGTCTTTACAGTAACCTACTATGCATATGAGCCAGCTCTTCATACCACCTCTGCAAATAATTCTTAAGAGTCACATCACCCTTCATCTTCTAACATCATTCAGTGAAGAAATAAATGGGTGTGTTGATGAGGTGGGTTTTGCTGGGTTTTTTTTATTATTTTTCATCCTGTGTTTATTGTGTGTCATTCTGCAGGACCTAACACAAACTGCATCTTCAGCATTTGTTAACTCTAAATTCTGTTATAGTGCAAACGCTAAAAACAAGCACTTAAGTGTATTAGGTTTTTAATTTTTTCCACTACAGTCTCCTGAAAGGTAGCTTTGTTAGCACACCAAAGAGAAGAGTTGAAGTATCTTTAAACTATTAACTGTCCTATCTTTGCTAAGACCTGAAGGGAGCATTCAGGTGGGTTTTTACATTTCTTTGTTGGGATTTTTTTGTGGGTTGTTTTTTCTCTACAAAACGTAGATGGCGGATGGTGGGAACACAGAAAGGGAAACTATAAATGAATTTAGTATTTACAAACTGAATTACAAAATTAGAATTAGCAATTACAGAATCAGATTGTGTCCTTGTTTATGTCTCTGCATTGATCAATGCCTACTCACCTACCTTCAAACTACTTCTCACTGAAAATAGTTTTAGATGCCAAAGTAAACACTGTATATGTGCCCGTTTATCTCATACTAAAGATTTTTCCTCCAGAGAACGAAAACAACATCAAAAAAAAGAGTATGTTAACTCACCTCTGCACCCCATATGGCCTTTCCAGAATGGGCTCCTTAAATGGGGGTGGAATATGTCCAAAATAATCTGGATAGGCTACTTCTGAATATTCAGGGATAGATTTTGTGGTTTTTACCATTTCAATATAAAGATCACAGTCATGAACTGGTGATACATCAGAAACCTCAAGCATGACTTGTTCCCCTGATGAACTAGACCTGGAATCCTCTTCCTCTGAATCCACTCCAGTGCAGCAGAGTTTTCCCAGCTGGACAGATGATCCTTCAAAGAGGCTACTTCCACAGGGTGAAACGTGTTCACAAGGTTTGCTACAAGCAAGTGTGGTAAGGCTAGTTTTGCTTTCCTTCTTTATTACACACCCTATACCATAATGCTGATCATTTTTTGCACTGTTCTGAAGACTGATTCTGTCCAAGCCTTTCACAATTTCTTGGCTTAGACACTGGCATGATGGAAGCAAGTTTCTTTGATCATTTTGCTGATGTAAACTACTGTCTTTGATACTATCTTTCTTTGGTAGTTCCAGAAAGGCTGGCCTTCTATTGTATTCCTCTGTCAATAAAGGATTGCTCTCCTTCAAAGCAACTCCTTTCATTGACTGGTTTGCTTCAGCAGAGTGCTCCTCTCCTGCTGTAGGAACAACAATAGGTCCACCCAGATTTGCATCAGGTACAAAAGGCTTTGGTTCCTTGGAAACTAAGTCACACTCCTTAAAAAAAATAAGAAAAAAAATTTAAATATTTATTAAAAAAAAGTAAACAGTTCCTAAGTTTTCATTTATATTAGAAACCTTTCTCTCTCATTGTTCCTAAGGTATGTTTTGCAATAATCCAAAATAAGTGTAATTTAAAAGACAACAGCTATTAGGTTTTAAACTTACAAACGTAGCAATGAAGTTTCAGCTTTTAAAAGAGATAGTGTCAAAGCAATAAACAAGTAGTTCTTCAATTGAACAAATTATCAAGTCAATGCAATTCCCCAAATATTTTAACCAACTACATTAAAGAGGTGCATAGCATTTAAGGAAATACCTATGAATCTTTGTCTGAAAGCTCGTGTCCTTTCTTACTATTTTACTTTCTGCTGTATGCAATAATCAGACATTAGAAAACAGTTTTCCTTTATATTGTCTTGGTTTCAGCTGGGATAGGGTTAATTTTTTTCCTAGTAGCTGGCATAGTGCTGTGTTTTGGATTTAGAATGAGAATAATGTTGATAACACCATGATGTTTTAGTTGTTGACAAGTGGTGCTTACACCAATCAAGGCCTTTTCAGCTTCCCATGCCCTGCCAGGTGCACAGGAGCTGGAGGGGTCAGCCAGGACAGCTGGGTCAAAGTGGCCAAGGGGGTATTCCAGACCATAAGATGTCATAATCAGTATATAAACTGAAGGAGTTCGCTGGGGGGCAGCAATCGCTGCTCGGGGACTGTCAGGGCATCAGTTGGTGGGTGGTGAGCAGTTGCATCAGTTGTTTTTTCCTGCTTCTCCCCTCCTCCCCGCCCCGCGGTTTTCCTTTCTATTACGTCTTAAAAAATATTATTTCAATTATTAAACTCTTCTTATCTCAACCCATGAGTTTTCTCACTTTTGCTCTTCTGATTCTCTCCATCTCAATTCTTTCTGCCATCCCACCGCGTGGGGGGAGAGTGAGCAAGTGGCTGTGTGGTGCTCAGTTGCCAGCCGGGGCTAAACCACGACAGTATCTGCCCACAGTCCCCGTCTCAGTCAAGGTTAAAGTAACCCACAACATTTAACTAAATAACTCACTGTATAGCACTCTCATATGTAGCTCTAGAACTGCAGACTCTCATTGTTTGGCTAGAGGAACTATTCACCCAAAGAGGAACGTCAAAGCGTATTCCAGAGTCAACCCATCATGACAAAGAATGCACTAGAAATCATATACTTTACCTGAAAGTTTTCTGAAAGTTCAGGGAAAAATTGCTCATACATTTTCAGTTCTTCTATGGGTCTTCCCAATTCCTGTCTAGGTTTCAGCTTATTAATATCAGTCTCAATATCATCATTCTGAAAGAGCACCAGCACAAATTAACCTTGCATCCAAAGTTATAAAACTTCTAAAATAATTACATTCACCTTTTACTTCTGACACAGCCATGCTTTAAAAGCTCAATATCATTATTTTAAAATTAGCTGAACTGCACCACCATGAAGTTTAGGCCGCTCAGTTTTATCAGTATGCTAAAGCCTTCATTTCAACAGAAATATTAAACACATCTCAATTTTCTTGCTTTCATACAAATGTATTACGCACAGACATCAGACTACTTTAAATGAGATTTGTACATAATCCAACTATTGCAACCTGGAACATGGAGATTTCATCGGGCTGCAGTGACAAAGGAATAACTGCTTCTATAGAAGATAATCTTTTCATCAGGGCTCATGAAAGCCTTAAATAAAATTTGTCATTCCAATTCAGTTAACTCCTGAATACATGTAACAAAAATATAGAATAAGGCAGTTCTGACAAAATGTCCTCTCATGTCCTTACTGGTAGCTGGAGAGCAGAACAAGACCTTCCCAAAGTGATACAACAGTAAGAGGTTTGATCTCTACCTCTACAGCTGGCAGAACTTCAAAGTTGCCTTGCTGAAACACTGACCTAGTCAATCCCAGTCCAGAATGATGGAAAAAGTTAGAGCAGCTCCTACATACTAAGCAGAGGTGGGAAAAGAGGGCTGAGAGAAATACAAGTTGGGAACAGAACACTGCTAAAAGAGTTTGCAGTTCTGTTCCACCGTATTCCACACACATGAAGCGTGAAACAAACAGGTTTTGATAAAAATCTTGAAGAAATCTGAACAACAAAGGTTGGTATTTTCAAGCAGCACCTGAAGTTTCAGCTTTTTTAATTTTAGAAATTGCCCTGAAAACCTCCTTAAAGTCTTTTAAACACTCAAAATATATAGCTATATACATGTCTCAAGCAACTTAAAAAAATAGAAACTGTTGTGCCTGATTTTTGCATTAGCTTTGTCTCATACCAACCTTAAAATGTTGGTCCTTATCATCATCATTTTCAGTTTCAACTTCTGATTCTATTTCAGCATCATCATTATCATCACTTTCATCTACTACATCATCCACTATGATACAAGAAAGTTTTGTAAGGCAAATTATACATTTAATCCAATACATATGCTCAAAAGAATTTCTGTGTTCTGGGTTTATTTTCTTTTTTACTTACCACTTGAAAAAATTGTGAAAAACAACTAGCAAACATTAATTACTATTACCAGATTTACAAACCAAAATGCTTGTTTGACAATACTGCAGACTCAATTCGTTACACTTCCCTCCAGTTTTAAGTCAAAACAAAGATTTCTGGTTTAAGAAAAGCAAAACAACCCCCCCAAAACACCCAACACCTCCCCACCCCAAAAAAACCAGCAAGACAGCAGATGGCCATTAGAAATACTTTACAATGCGTATGTGCCAAGAACATCTCAGCACGTCTTGAGGTCATCAAAAAATGAGATGGCTCTGACACCTTTTCCCAAAGTAAGTAACAATGACCATGTCCGAAAAAAAAATTGAGGTCTCAGAAGCTTTTAATTGTGTCAACTAGTATTGACCCATTATCAGGGAACAGCAGTCTACTTCAACAGAATAGGAAGTTTCCAAACAGGTATTATGGAGCACCAAAAATA
Organism: Egretta garzetta; assembly: GCF_000687185.1. Lineage (NCBI taxonomy): Eukaryota > Metazoa > Chordata > Aves > Pelecaniformes > Ardeidae > Egretta > Egretta garzetta. The sequence continues at coordinate 4,321,380 of NW_009258755.1, forward strand.
CTGCATTAATTCTGTGGATTTTGGAACACACTTCTAAATCTACTTGCTACTTTGAAGACAAAACATAAACAAACTCTATAAAACCCTGCAGTTTGAGTCTGACTTATATGAACCCCAGTAGGACAGCTGTCTTCTTTCAGACTGTGATCACATTTTGCTTTCGGAGATACTGTGAATAAGAAGATATTAAACAGCCTGACTGCCTTTTCTTTTTGAAGTAACTTTCTGACAGCAAACTTCATCAGTTGCTTACCCAGGTACCAAACTATTTCACCACATCTGAAAATGCATTAAACATTAATTATCCAAAAATAATGAAAGGTGTTCACAATGGGATTAATCCATTTCCTACAAAGCATCATACAACTGCTTTGCAGACTAGTGTTGGCTAAGAGACTGCAACAGTCCAAGAAAGCAGCTCTGCTTTTCTCATCATGCAAATGAAGGAGCAACCACAACAATTTAAAAAAATCAATGCTTCAAATGGCACACATTAATCTAAATTCACTATATCCAGTTTATCAGAGTAACAGAAGGAAATCAAAAGAATACACACTCCCATAGAACAGGATGTACACTACATTTCACATAGGATAATGTGTACGATCAAGAGGCCCTCTTTTTAACTCACTTAAGTTTGCAAACTAATGTGTACAGCCAATGCTTTAAACTTCAGAGACTAATGAATAACATATCTTAGTTTCTGTTTTATTTTTTCTTTTGTATCACAGAAACATAGCCACATACGTGTAGACAAAACTTTCATCAGTTAAAACTTAACATTAGAAATTGGTGCTCCACAGCAACAGCCACAGACCCTTTGCCAGCTGACAAGAGTCTCAGAGTCCAGATTTCAGTGGAGAACACAAATAATTGCAATTGATTCCACCCTACATAAAGCAATGTTAAGCATACTCAAAGACAAAATATTATAAAATAACCATACCATCAGGAGGCAAATTGTATAGCTGAGCCACAGGACCACTGGCAGGAATAACTGGGAGTTGGAAATGGAAAGCACTTTTAATAGTTGGTAAAGGGAGACGATTTTTAGGAAAACATTTCCTCATTATTAGGCTGGATGTGTTGACAAGGGCATCAAGAGTTCTTACTGCAAGGCACTCCTATTAACAGGAAAATAAGGAAGACAAGAGAAAAGTATCTCTCAAACTAATACTCAAACTGCATTTGTTTTCCAGATTTCTAGAATTCACTAATAGCAAAGTATTTTCTTTACAATAAATTTTGCTAATGCTTCCTTTGAAGGTCAGAAGAATGACTACTAACTCAAATTCACCTTTTTCAAGAACCTAAACTTCAAAATAAGAAGACTTTTCCCCCCCTCCTTTTTTAAATTAAGTTCAACAGCCCGCCCAGAGATAGTCACAGCCAAATTATCCCAAATATTAATTTAATTCTGTATTCTTTCATTCCACCTTAGTCAAATACAGAAAATAATCCTTAGCCCCATATCAGGAATGACCATGAATATCATAAAAGAACTGTGACAAATTTGACGTCAGGATGTGTTTTCAAGGCCTAAAAGACAAAACCACCACCACCAAGAAAAAAAATGAGATAAACTTACTTGTGAAGTGTTGTAAAGAATTTTCATCCCATTGGCATCAATGAATGCTTTTCTTCCCAATTTGATGTTTGTAACACTTTTAATGCACTGTAAAACTCCTTTACGTATGAGCATGTATCTGTGTCGACTGTCATGACGGTGCCAATCAACATAAATTGTTAAAAGCACCTGCACATATCCTCTGTCTACTGCTCTCCTGGCATTTGTTTCTTTACAAAAAAAGTTAGGTAAGACAATTAAAAAATGCCCAATGACTTCAGTATTTTCAAATCAATGTAAAAATTACTCTTTTTATCCAAGCAACTGAATTGTTTCATTTAAAGTAGTATTTTAGTCATGCTTAGCAGGGTTTTACATCAACCTAAACAGAAATGACTGAATAATTTCTTCAGAATAACATTGTATGTTATTATCATGGTTTATCAGAAGAACAGTGTGCACTACATTTAAAGGTAATTGTAAGATACTGTCAACTAGGAAATTTAAAAAAAAAAAAAAAACCACAAAGTGTTTATATAAAGCATATTTATCTCCATCCACACACATTGTGTAGATACAAGATTTGAAACAGACTTCTTACCGCTTGTAATCCAAACAATTTTGCAGCAACTATCACTCAAATTCCATAAATCCAAAATACTCCTGCCCCAAATACTGTGTAATCAGTATGATAACTGGACTCTACACACCAGAGATTACTGTCTTTATGAAAAGACTTACTTATATGAAGTATAGGAAGTTACAATGTCAAAACCCTTCAGGACTGAGTAAGACCACAAAATAAATGCACAAGACCTCCTGTTTTAAAGACACACCTTTTAGAATTTTAATTTCTTTCCCCAACATTAAACTTTAACTGCCAATTTGCAGAACAGAATACTGGCAATAACTCAGAAGTATTTCCTTCCCTAAATTTCCCAAGGAGAAACTCCAAAATTAGTAAATACACAAATCTTTAAGACCAAGGTATCACACTGATCAAACATGAGAAAACTCAGCACCCTGTAATAATCAGTACAGAAGTTCCCTATCATTTATCTGAAATGGTTTTCTGCAAAACTAATCATGCTTCAGTTCTTGCCCAACTACTGGGACTACTACATTTTTTATGCAACTCTTTGGAGAGCATGAGTTTTTAATTCCTCATCAGTTACAATCCTGGTGCAAAATCTGCAGAGATTACATTTGTCAGGATCCACTGCTGCTGGCCAAGATAGCCAATGTCTGGGAACAGACCACTGTTTCATTACCCTTGGTTCCACCTTCATACACGTCACTGACAAGACTTGTCATTAGGACCCAAGCCCAAATTACTCAGAAAGGTATCTGAAGAAACCCTGTATTTTCCCCTGCCATCCAACAGATATTTTCAGATGTATGTATAAAGAGTTAAGCTGTAAATATCCATTAGTGAAGGGCTGAGGTAAATTATTGTAAAAGGCTATTCCTCCACCTTGGATCCAGGCCAGTTCTGCAGAAGCAGCGCAGTCCCTCTGCTGCATAACTGAAGAGACAGTAACTAATTATTAAACATATATGTATATACCACACAAATATTAAAGCATCAGAGACTGCAGATAAACTGTAGCCTCATTTCTAAATTTCCTAGCCTTGATTTTGTTTTGACCACACTTAGTAATAGTTTTACTCTGTGTATATATGCACACACATATCTCAACTAGACAAACAGTTTCTTGAGTCAAACACTTACTTGATTTTAGCAATGCAGCAAGTGTGTCTAAAGCAACCCTGTCAACATAACAAGAAAAGTCAAAACAACAACCAGTAAGCTTAATCTACAACACTGTAAAGGTATACAAAATAGTTACTGCTGTCTCCTCATGTTTTCCTGCTTGCACTGTATCACAGACTTTGCTTTTAAAATTTTATTTTACTAAAATATTATGCACCTCTGCTCTGTCTGAAGTCTGATGGCAAAATTTAATGATACGAATGCAATGGCTACACAAACTTTCAGCCTTTGCAAAAAAACCACCTTAAGTGACAAGGTAATCTTTATGAACCATACTCAACGCATGAGATACTTCTGAAACTCATGTTTTTATGTTAGCAGCAGAAAAATGCTTCCACAAAGCAAAGGACGCTATTATAGAAAACTGTAGGTCAAAACTGGCAGTGTATGAATATATTGAGTAATGCTGATTGATCTGTACTGCAATACAAGATCGTCAGTTCAAGATTTTTCTTGTACACAAAGATCTTGTCTCAATTAACTCAAGATGTACAACTAGAAAACGCATGTATTTTTACCCTCTTTGTAAAGATAGACTTCACACATCTGATCTTAGACCATAAACAAGGATATGATTACTCACATCATGGAATAGTAAGTTCATATGTCTAATTTTAGCGGCAGCTTAAAGGAGCAGGGCATTTTTTTAAAAGATGGTCACTCCAGTGACCATAAATACCAGATTTAGATAACATAACACTATTTTTTGTAGTGAAATTAGAATATGAACAGTATGAGACTATTATTTTGCTAACCAGATTTAAAAATTAGTTTTCTACAGGTTACGTACTTCAAAAAGGTGGTAGTGTATAAAGAAAGGGCTATCGCCACTTAGATCTACCTATCTAGTTGTACCCTAAATTGCCTTTAAAAAAAAGATGAATACACAGTTAGGGGAAAAAAATATCTGAAGTCCCCACTTTAAGATTACTCAGTAAATTTTTTTTTTTTTTTTTTTAAAACACAAAAGCCACCTAGACAGATATTGCTGTCAGTGACCATAAATACCAGATTTAGATAACATAACACTATTTTTTGTAGTGAAATTAGAATATGAACAGTATGAGACTATTATTTTGCTAACCAGATTTAAAAATTAGTTTTCTACAGGTTACGTACTTCAAAAAGGTGGTAGTGTATAAAGAAAGGGCTATCGCCACTTAGATCTACCTATCTAGTTGTACCCTAAATTGCCTTTAAAAAAAAGATGAATACACAGTTAGGGGAAAAAATATCTGAAGTCCCCACTTTAAGATTACTCAGTAAATTTTTTTTTTTTTTTTTTTAAAACACAACAGCCCACTAGACAGATATTGCTGGTGCTTCCTACTCTATGTTTTATGGTTTTGCTCTAAGAGTCTACAATTGCTTTAAGTAAAGCAGAAAGAAAATTTTATTACAAAATAAAACATGTAGTGTCACTCTAAAACCACAAAGGAAATGTGGGATCCCATCCAACAAATAGGAAAATTATGGGATTGTCTTGATCTGTTTGTCCTGATTTGAGGATAACCATTGTACAGTTTCCATACAGGAATATTAAGAGACAAAAAAAATAAAGTTTATATTCTTTTACGAGTACTGTAACTAGACATTCAAATATTTTGTGTTACTCTACTGGGTAAAATTAAACTGTCAGATTTGTGGTTCTCCTTCCCACCTCCCTTCACTTCAACTTTCAAATGAAAGTTACATTTGATTTCTCTGTATTGCTTTTCATTTACAAGTAATTTTTGAAAGGTATCTAAGGTTTTTCCATGTACTATATTAAAGAGATATTACTTACTTCATAAGGCTAGTGTTCTTTTTACTAAAAGGGCCAATGATCTTAAACATCAGTTCTACTACTCCATTCTTTCCCAATGACATTGCATTTACAGCTGGAAGAGTTAAAAAAAATCCATATTTAAGATAATGTAGTAAGAAAGGCAAAAGAAAAAACCAATGCACTCAAAGTAAAATCCATGCAAGTTAATTCTGAAGTACAAAAAATGTTAGATATGTTTGTGCTTTAACGACAAGCAGACACTACTCTGCACATAATTAGAGTGATAATCCAATCCTGATAAAACTTGGAAAAGAAGAAAAAAATTGGTTATTACTTTACAGATAAAACCATGTATTACTTCTAATGCATGCTTCTGCTTTCTTTGTTATTAAGATAACTCATAAAAAGAATTTTCTTCTAAAAAATCTCAGAGTTTAACAAGACAGAGTGGTTTCTAAAATTTCAAGTCTAGTAAGTTCTATGACTTGCTATTATCCTTCAGTATGAGGATAGACAGGTATGTCCACCAGGATTCGAAAAGCCAAATGCTTGCTGTAAAATTCAGAATTGCCAATAGGTATAAGCTTTCCTGAGCTACATGCTATATATATGTTCTCAGAAAAAAAAAAAAAAAAAAAAAATCTATTTGAAAGGGAGCAAGTTAAAAGAAATTATGCTAAGACTTACATTCAAGAAATGCACACTATATGTATATATGGCTAAAGCCCAATGCCCACGGAAAATACAAACTGCTGACCCAGTCACAGGAATTCAATTCCTGACTCAGTCTAGCAATGTGCACTCTTAACAAAATAGGGAGAGAGCAACTAAGAACTGACTCCAACATAATCAATGCTGTTATTAGTGTAGAATTTACTACTTGAGCCCAAGTTGCAATTTCATCATCGTTAGCAGCAACATTACAGCAGTAGAATTGAAGAAAAATTAGGACTCTTTTGGTAGCAACTGTACAAAAACTTTAAATGCAATTGGAATGTAATAAACTGCTACTTTTTCTGTTTATAAGGAGTGGGAAATACAACGGAACAGAACTGATCTAGTCAGAATCCAAATTAGAGACTCAGTTCAATTTCCCCTTTTCAGGATGAAGCAAGTTTTCAGCTAATCTATGTATCTATCTGTTTTAAACTCTTCCATTTAAAGTATTTTAGCTCCTTATTAGCTCAACAGAAATAAAGTTTCCACATTTTAAAAGTACTGGGCGTTTATGAATTATAGGTTCTCATGTAAACATCCCGAAAACATAATCTTATAGATCATCAAATCAATTCTCTCGGAGGAATATGGTTATGTTTTCAATCTCCCGCACTTATTTAAGAGGTTTAATGGCCATTCTGGGCTCAATGGTAAAACTTAAGAGCATTTAAGCGACAGCAGAGATACAGCAAGAACCACACTATTTTCATCAACTTCCTACTGCCTGCCCAGGCAACAAATTAGGCTCTTGTGGAAGAGTATCAGCCCAACAGTAGGGCACTTCAACACAAGGAGTAAGGGAAAGGTTAAATAAAGAAATATTTCCTATGTGAGCCAAATTTTATATTAGCAATCGTGAAAAAAATAAAGTAATAAAAAGCAAAAAGCCCGTGAGCATCTATAGTAAAAAGAATAATTATTTAATTTGAAGTGCTTCTGCAAGCACAATGTTAGCATTTCTGGCTTAGATCTTAAAGCATCAGCATTTATGTAAATTAGACAACTCAAAATTCCACACATCCAATGGCACTGGTTAAACACCCCCCCAGCTGTATCTTTATACCAACACACACACACTTTGAACAAAAAACAAGGATACACAAGAAGTACAAACATGCTTCACAGCAGTTACTAGAATTTAAGCAATCTGATGATATAAAAAGCAAATTCCCAGACAAAAGCAATTATTTTAAACATCTAACATTAAACAAGCATTTAGATCTGATATTTTAACCATATCTAGGTAAAAAAAATTATATCACATGGGAAAGAAAAGAATTATCTACAGTACTTACAGTTGGTTGAGTAAACTCTTAATACTTGAAGACATGGCAATATTAGCCTGTGGTTCTGCAAATTCTGCTTCACTAAATTCAATGATATGTTTAGGGCACCATTAATTCTTGCTTTCATGCCAATCTTTTTGTCTGACATCAAAGAAATACAAGATCAATCACACTCATTTTGCAATTATTATAAAAAAAATTTAAGTTAAATGAACTGTGAATTCCTTCTACCAATGTCAACTCTACATGTCCGTTTCTCACCATTCTTCCCTCCCCTCTATTTTAATCTTCCTTTTGTTCTCCTCTAGCAATACTGAGTATGTGGATGCTTATACAATAATAGAAAGAAAATTCTTATTAAGTTTCAATTATGAAACTGTAAAGTATTAAGCCATGTTACTTGAGTATCATTATCACCTTTTGGACCAATTTTTGCAAGAAGAGTGTGAAGAAGCACCATTAATTCTTCATTTGGTGGAGAGTCTTTGCTGGCAGTCAAAAGCAGCTGCAATAAGATCTGTGTCCCTCCTTTAGTGACTAAGACGCTTGCTCTCCGACCACCACCTAGAAATTAAAACTCAACTGATCTCTCAGAAGTCAAAGAACAATTAAGTATCTAAGCTACAGTTATTATAAATTAAGTCTTTAGAACAGCAATATTTTCTTCATATATGATTGAACTATGCAAGAACATGCTGGACTTAGACTTATAGCAACATAAATTATTTATGTACAATTATTTGAAAGATGACTTCAGTCTTTATGTTCTTTTTATTATGCATACAAATCAGCATTAGCAAATGTCAGGGAGAAAAAAAAAAAAAAAAGGGAAAATAATTCCAACAACAACAAAAGTCTGCAGAAGAATACAGGAATATAATCACAAATTGTTCCTTAATGAAAACTTACCAACTGAGACCACCTCAATGAGAATATTCAATATATTTAGAATAGTTTGAGGATCTTTTGTATTCTGCAATAAAAAATAGAGATTGCTTAATGTAAAAGTCTAATACACTGGTTTATAAAGCTCAGAGAAATTGCCACCACTAAATCAAACAGAACTTAAGATGGAACCATGCAGCCAGCCATCCCACTACGAAGCCTGAATTAACCAAAAAACCAATTAAAACCTGGTTTGTAGTATGGCATATTAATTAGAGCTGACAGTTGCCAAATAATTTCTTAGAATATTTAAAAATAAGGGAGAGAAAACTTTAAGTAAGTTAAAGACCATACCTAATCATTACAGTCCTACACAAGTTTTGGAGACTAGCTAGGATAACCTATTCAATCATACGAAGACCAATGATAAAATGAAAACTTGTTACATACCCATAACCACACAGATCAAAAGGTTTTACCTCTAGGGTTGACAGGATAACTTCTATTCCAGTGGAGCCCTTAGAGGTCATCTCCTTCCTGGTTTTTTCTGCAAGTGAGAAAAAGACCATTTTTCTTTTAATATACTAGCTTGCAGAAAAAAAATATGTAATCATATACAGATTTATCTGTGTATGATAAAATCTACACAGCAAGTAATAAAACCTATGAAAAATGCATATAGTTATATAAAAATAACTAAGAGAAAGTGATTTTAAAACTAATTTTTGCTTTCACTTATTCAACAGTCTTGTCATGCCCTAGTAAAAAAATGTGAAGAAAAAAAATCTGTAAGAAAGCTCACTTTCAGATACTTTAACTTCTCATACACACACACACACACACATATACTGTGAGTTATTACTTAAATTATAGCTGTCTGACAATACAAAATGCACTCAGTGCAACCAATACTATACCAGGTAGTATTAAATGTGGCCTTAAACAGGTGCTTTCAACAATCAGTGACAAAAATGGATGGATAAACAAGTTCACCAAACAGAACCAAAAATTCAAGAAAAATCCAGCAAGAAATAAATACAAGAAGAAAGGCTCAAAAGGAAAACTACTAAATCCACAAAACTTAGATATTTACCTTGACTCTGAACCAAATGAAGGATCTTTGAGGTAATGTATCTGGCATTGTCTGCTTCTCCTAATACAGAGTCCAAATTGATCTTCTCCAGCTGCGAGAGCAGGGACATAGTCCGAGAACTGGTAGAAACACTACAAGAAAGATTTTCACATTCATTTTTCCATCTAGAGCAGAAAAAAAACCCACTAAAACCAGAAATCCCATGCCAGAGTAAAGGGAGCCACTAATTCAACTTTTTATTTTATCTCAGTTGGAAAACAGTCTTAAATCTCCTTAATTCTGGCAAATTTACAGATTTTGCAAAGCCTGCATTGCAGCAGACTAATTACATAAACCAGCATCTCCATGAGCAACTGTGAACAGGGAAAGTGGCTGCAGCAAATAAAATCCAGTTATAGGCACAAATATTATCTATGTCAGTTAGAGTAACTTATATTTAATATAGTTTATGTTAAGTGCCAGGATACTGTATCAAACCTGCCATTCAAGGGAAAACCAACTGCAAACAGTCCCAAAGACTGTTTGTCTTACAGGCTGGTGTTTCAGAAGTGAAAGGAAAGATTATCATTCATGGAGTGAACAAACTAACACCCACCAGCTGAAGAAAAAGAACACCGTTTTGAAGAAAAAACAAAATTTGGAAGGTATCCAAAGCTATCACCAGAGTTTGGATTCATTTTGACCACAAGGGTATTTTGGCCTGACATCACAAAGTTGCCTTGCAAATGTATTTTAATCTAAGAAACAATTTCAAACCAGGCATTCATATAGATAGGCAGGTTACAAAGAATGAATGTAAATATTTATAGTGTTCAAAATAGAGTTAGATTAGAAATTGGTTTATTTCCTCTCCATTTTTAGATCATAACGATTATTCAGAATAGTTTTGAGATTCACATTCCCACATGAAAGTAATTTTTAGACAAATGTTTAACATTTGAATTATAGTCATGTAATTAACTACAGGAAATTATGATTTCCAAGGATTAACTACCTTGACTTTTCACTTTTGTAACTCTAATGTCCTGCAATAATCAACAATAATTCATTTTACACACATACTGTTCTGACTATCTGCAATAAAACTGAAGTATGTAACATTAGCTTTATAAATACTGTCAGTTTTATTTATAGCAATGAGGAATTATTACTCCTTGATTTGTTACTTTACATCTCTGAAAAGGTTCCATACTTACAGTTAACTCTGCTAAAATAATTAGTTTATGTGTGGACAAAAATGTTAAAGGAAAAAAAGTAGCTGATGGCAAAGTTTGTACTGCTGTGAAAACAAATTACTGTAACAGCTGCTGAGGAAACTCTTTCCACCACTTTCACTTTTCCAAACTGACATTTAAATGAGAAGCATAACCAAAACCAATTTCATATTACAGATGATACTTAGTAGCTTTTACCATCAGTAATAAGAAATGGTTATACTAATTATAGAGCTTAAGTAAAAATGAATTCATATTGCAAAGTAAATATATCACCTTCTCAGTTATTTGCTAGACTTTGATTTAAAATTATTTTTTGATCTAAAACAAATCTGTCTTGGTTGCTGAAATATTCTTTTCCTTGTATAAGTAAAGCATAATCCCTCCAATCCTTTCTCAATACCCAAAACCAGGGTGAATAGTATACAGCTGTTATTATTTGCATAAGCTTTGTTTTGTTTATTTCTACTCCTTCATTTATCCACTGAATTTGAAATACTCCAAAATAAACCCAAGATTTTAATGAAATCCACAAGCTCTGTTGATCTGGTACACAAACTGACAAGTTTCTGTAGGATGTTATCTTCACTAGCTTCACAATCAAAACAAGAAAGAGTCCAGTCAACCCACATATAAGCCAATGCAGAAGAGAACTGCTGCTTCAATTTGTATGTGTGTCTCTGTGTGTGTGCGCATGCGTGTGTATATAATTTCCATTGTGGTATATCATTGGTCTCAGTAGTAGTAGTTTGAAAGCGGAAAGCAACTGAAAGCAAACATGATCCCTAGGAACAAACAAAAAAAGAAAATAGAAGGTTTTATAAAGACAAAACTCATTTACAGTGTCCTGGTTTCGGCTGGATAGAGTTAATTTTCTTCACAGTAGCTAGCATAGTGCTGTGTTTTGGATTTAGAATTAGCAGAATGTTGATAACACACTGATGTTTTTAGTTGTTGCCAAGTAGTGCTCAGACTACTCAAGGACTTTTTGAGCTTCTCCTGCTCGGCCAGGTGCATAACAAACTGGGAGGGAGCACAGCTAGGACAGCTGACCCAAACTGACCAAAGAGCTATTCCATACCCTATAACGTCATGCTCGGGGGGGGGGGGGGGGGCGCGTTTCTTTCCTTCCCGATTCTCTCCCCCATCCCACTGAGGGAGGGGGGAGTGAGTGAGCAGCTGCGTGGTGCTTAGTTGCCAGCCGGGTTAAACCATGACAACAGGTATTAGAATTTCAGAGTAAACCTGATTTTTGACTGCTGCAGCCTGCAAAATTCAAGCAAGAAGACTGGCACATGGATGTAATATACCATCTACAGAAAGTTAGCAACTAACACACTTTCTCTGTACTTACTAAAAGCTTAAAATGTTTAGGAAGGGTAAGTCATTCTTACTACTAAGTCCTAAGATTTAGGGGTATAATCTCCTCCTGGGGCCAGTTTCTATCAAGAGCAATGGGCACTCATTGTAGTGGTTAGAGTATTTTTACCATGGTTTCAGGGTACTCATCTTGCAAGAAATCTTCCAACCAAAATATAGCCAAATAAACTTCATGTATTTAGCATACCCAGTAAGTGTTCTTGAAAATAACACCAGCCCAGAGCCTATGCTGAAATATAAAGAAGTCCTGATTTACTCTTAACTATGACTGAGTTTTCTTCTTAAAACTAAATTTGTACTCTTGTTTATTTATATTCTACACTAATATACATAGTGGTTATAATACCATGACAGCTTTCAATGTCTGCGTGGAGGAGATTCAAGATAGCCAGCATGGCTTCACCAAGGGAAAGTCCTGCCTGACGAACCTAGTGGCTTTTTATGATGGAGTGACAGCATCAGTGGACAAGAGAAAACCAATGGACGTCATCTATCTGGACTTCTGTAAAGCCTTTGACACGGTTCCCCACAGCATCCTTCTCTCTAAATTGGGGAGATATGGATTTGATGGGTGGACTGTTTGGTGGATAAGGAATTGGTTGGATGGTCACATCCAGAGGGTAGTGGTCAACAGCTCAAAGTGGTGTCCCTCAGGGGTCCATACTAGGACCAGCACTGTTCAATATATTCATCAGTGACATAGACAGTGAGATCAAGTGCACCCTCAGGAAGTTTGCAAATGACACCAAGCTGACTGGTGTGGTTGACACACCAGAAGGACAGGATGTCATCCAAAGAGACCTGGACAAGCTGGAGAGGTAGACCTGTGTGAACCTCAAGAGGTTCAACAAAGCCAAATGCACCTGGGTTGGGACAACCCCTGGTATCAATACAGGCTGGGGGATGAAAGGATTGAGAGCAGCCCTGACATGAGCCGGCAATGTGCGCTGGCAGCCCAGAAGGCCAACCGTACCCTGGGCTGCATCAAAAGAAGCATGGCCAGCAGGTAGAAGGAGGAGATTCTGCCCCTCTACTCTGCTCTGGTGAGACCTCACCTGGAGTCCTGCATCCAGCTCTGGAGCCCTCAGCACAAGAAGGACAGAGGAGGGCTACAAAAATGATCCAAGGGCTGGAGCACCTCTCCTATGAGGACAGGCTGAGAGAGTTGGGCTTGTTCAGCCTGGAGAAGAGAAGGCTGTGGGGAGACCTGATTGTGGCCTTTCAGTACTTAAAGAGAACCTACAGGAAAGATGGGGACAATGTTTTTAGCAGGGCCAGTTGTGACAGGACAAGCAGTAATAATTTTAAACTAAAACAAGGTAGATTTAGATTGGATATAAGGAAGAAATTTTTTACAATACAGGTGGTGAAACAATGGAACGGGTTGCCCAGAGGGGTAGTGGAGGCCCCATCCCTGGAAGCATTCAAGGCCAGGTTGGATGGGGCTCTGAACAACCTGATCTTGTTAGAGGTGTCCCTGCTCACTGCAGGGGGGTTGGACTAGATGACCTCTAGGGGTCCCTTCCAACCCAAAACATTCTATGATTTTATCCTATGATTCTATGGTAAATCAAAAAGGCTGTAGGACAGGAATTACACCAGCCAGCCTAACTGACTGCTCTTGTCTGTAATACTGCTGTGACAATCCATCTGACCCAAGAACAAAATGCAAGCCCAATTTGCAATGAGACTGATATTTTTTAAGGCAAACACATACATTTTGACCAACTAACCATTCAAGATCCAAATCTAGAAGATAGCTCTCCAAAACAGAGGCAGCATGGAACTCAGTATTTTTACTCCAACAGCTAGGTAAACCAAGGAAATAGTCAGAATGGCACAATAAGAGCTGTTTCATGTCAGAGCTGGATTTCCGTTTAAGCTGCCAATGTTGCAGAACCTCGCATGAATACCCTGAACACTGTGGCCAACCATTCATACAGCACTTGTTTTCGCACAATGTGAAGAAACCTTGTTACCAAAAGAGACATTTTTTGCCCCACCCATCTGAAAGCTTTCCATAAGAGCACTCTGTAGTCACTGAGGGTTATATAGAGTCTCTACTACCTTTAGTTAGAAAAATCATGACTATGGAGCACCAGAAGAAGCTTCATAAGGTCATCTAAACTACTCTCTTCAGTTAGATGAAGACCACAGCTGCTCCTCCTGATAGACATATGCCCAACCATAACGACCTGCAAAAATGGTGATCCAATAACCAAAGGCAACTTCATTCACCTTGTATCCTTCATTTGAAAGCTTTTCTCCCTGGAGTTTAATCTTACTATTGCTGGCTCTCATTACTACAAATGTGGCTGTCCTCTATCTGTTCCACTCTCTAAGCACAGAACCTTGCATGTATTTCTATCAAATATTCTTAACCATTTTCTGCATTTCACAAGAGTATTTTGAAATCATTTGGTCCTCCAATATTTATGCAGATCTTCCTAGCTTCAAGTTGTCTGCAATTTTAACAAGAACTCTGTCTTCTCTTTCAGATCTTTAGTTGAAGCTCAAAATATTTTCAGTCATTAACTGTAACCAGAAAAAGAGCATATCCAGAAACAAACTGTGCACCATTTCCTTGACAGTGATTAACTACCACTGCTCTGGTATCCAGTCAGTGCTGTACTCCAGAGCACTTGGATGGAGCACTTGCCTTAGCTTCCTGATGGCAAACACATGCAATGGTTATTTTAGTAAAGCTTTAAATGTGGTTTATTAATGCCACTTCCCTGCTCACGGGACTGTTACTCTCTCACACATGAAAAATCAGATGTATTTTCAAGAACAACTCAAACCACATTTGGCTGTTTGCAGCCTCACATGTTTGATTAGTTCTTCCAGAATCCTTCTGTGCAAAGAACAGAAGATGGCTGATCTACAGCTATTCAGTCTCTGCTCCCTGACTCCCACAGACACAACCCCTAGGTTTGCCATCTCTGTCTTTCACTATTTGACCCAAATCTCATGAGTTCTGAAGACAATTGATAATTAGTATTCTGGGACGGAATTAGACTTTCTTTAAGCATCCTGAAGTGAAGTTTACCAGGCTTATTTGACCCTATACACTGCATGTCTCTGTAGGCAGGAAACCCTTTCTCCACCCCACGTTCAAATGCCACAGCTCAAAACACCCCTCACACCACCATCTTACTTGCAGAAAGGAAGTATGAAAAAGCTTGCCATCATCTCAACTGTTGCCAAAGCATACAGTGTGACTCTAGCTAATGAGAGAGCTTTGTGGGTTTCCTCCTTTGCTGGTTGGGAAAGCTATGAGTAGATATAGAGGAAGCAACTGCCCAGACAGTGAGGAACAGACGACTTCATGGGTTCACGTTTGAAAGAGAACTCCCTCAACAAGAAAACATCCCTCACTGCAGGCATATTACTTTCAGTCCCACCAACTCCCAAAAGGTTTAAGCATTCTTAGTCTGATTGTGAAGAACTGCTAGATTCACAACTCTGTTACTCACTGCACACTACTTACGCTATGCAAATGCTAAAACACATCATTACACCTTTCTAAGTGTCTGTTCACAATGAGAAATATACTCCAATGGCTGTCATGGCAGCTCACAAAAATTCAGTTATCTCAGAATGGTTTTTGGCTATTCATCTTGCAAGAAGCCTTCCAAAAGAGAAGAGTCAAATGAAGGAAGTCATCAGAAACCTTCAGTTTCCCAACTGTACCTACTTCCTCTGAAACTGCTGTTTGCAGTCAGCCAGCACCCTGACATACCAGGGAGTGTCTTCTTCCCCCGCCACAGGTCTTCTGTGTTTCAGTGTGTTACAGTGAGCCTTTACAAAACTATTTTAAAGTAGACAGGCTGCTCATGAGTTTGTTTTCATTTTATTCCAATGCAAACTACTTCCAATTTTTTTTCCCTCAACCACCTCCACAGTTACCAAATAATCTTTAGAGAGATGATACTTCTGATTCTTTCACAGCTACCTCTGTACAATAAATTCACTGTAATGTATTCATGACTTAGGGAACAACTGTTTTGAATTGCAGGGATGGAAACTTTGATTTTAACTCAATAACTAAAGAAGAATAAATGGCACTTAAATAGTCACTCTGCAAAAATCTAATATTCTTTGTGATAGTATACTTTATGTATTATAATTAGTAGTACTTCCAAGAATACCCATTGCAGATGGAGAGTTTGATTTTGCTTATCGTAATGCCTAAGGAACTAATATAGTGTAAGTTCAAAACATAATAGTTCCTTTACTATTTCTTTTGATACACCTCATACAAACAGGAACAACCCGTCTCTGATATCAAGCCGCTCCACTGTTAAGAGTCAGCAGAAGCAAAGACAAATCTACCTGCAGGCATTTAAATTAAAATTTTAAATCCACCCCAAGATATAAAGTAAATCCACAGTGGAGCATGTCCTTCATGCAAATTCATCCACTCATTTAGAAGATAATGGGTATTTCAGAGAATTAAGACTGAAGTCAAAATTCCCTATTCCCTTTAGATTTTTTTTTGAAATCTGATTAGATGGTTGATTTAACAAGGTGGTTTAACCTATGCTAGTTTAAGAAATCAGTGAGACTGAAAGCCTTTCAAGTTTCCTGATGCTTACCAGGCATGTTGTGTTCCATAGATAATCTCATAATTTTTTCAAATATTTGCTAAAGTTATCATGAAAATACCAAACACAACTTTTCAACTCTTGAAATTTTCTGTAATCTCACTCTTGTTTGTCCTAGCTGTGTGTTCAATTGCAGGATTGTTGGAGAACGATATACATCTTATGACAAATTCTTGGCTTCTTATACACTATTATAAACTTACCCTTGAATTCCTTCAGTAAAAATAATTTTATGTTTTGCCAATATTTGCATGAAATGATTACATTGATAACTGTTTCAATGAAATTTAATGTATATTTTGTATTTGAACATGTCTAACATCTGAAAATTTTAAATTAAAAAAGTTATTTATTAAATGTGAAGCTACTTTATGCTAATCAACATTGACTCCCTCAGTCTTTCAGGACATCAATTTACATATTCTCACTTGGAACCCATAATGTATATTTTATTTATCTTATGATTAAGATAAAGACTGATTTTTCACAAATCTCAAATAGCTTGATGTTGAGAAGTCACTATGTTAAAATTTACCTTTTTTCAGATGATGTTTTTACTTTGTTCATATTGGAAAACTGATTCTTCAAATGATCATCTCTTATAACCTGAAAGATATTAAACAACTACAAATTATCAACATTGTTTGTTCTTCAATGATGAAATGCTACCACCGTACTGGATGTCTCTATACTAGAAATGTTAAATAAGTTAATTCGCATTGACTGCATTTCTCCACAGTGTCACATCACAAGCTCTTCTCTCTTCAATCTATTTTATTTGGCTTTTAAAATAAACTATTGCAATATAAGGATGGAGTATAGTTCTGCATTATAATTTAGTCCTACCAAGCTCAGAGTCTGATTATAATAAAACAGACATTTATACCAGTTACTTAACAGACAATATTTTCATGTCCATGACAGAATTTTATCAAACAAAGCTTTTCCTGAAGCCAGTAAATACCCTTCTCTAAACTTACTTGACAACGTTGTGAGATGCCACAACATACCTATTTCTGATTGCCATTTCATGTACCTATAGGATAACTAGGACAAGAGGCACAGTGAGAAACATGGAGTGTTTTGGTGTTCTTATTTAAGCAAGACCTGAATACATTTCTTGGACAGAAACCATATGGTGCTAAGGACTCAATTTTCCTACCCTTTTAAGGACATAGTGTCCTCAGGGTACACTGCTTGCTCAAACGGTGCCTCCAAGCAATTAAGGTTGTAGCCTACAGGACCACTAACTGAACCTCACTACTTCCATTCGAGATCCAATATGAATGGCAAATACTCCTACTGTGAAAAAACCTCAATGTGCTCAAAGGGCACAATGGTTACTCTCAAGGTAGAAGACAGAGTAAAGGGGAAAAAGGATGTTCAAAAATATGGGTGGTGAGAATGAAGAAGATAAAGCACTTAATTTCTTGCCTGCATTTTGCAAGAGAACAAGTCAAGTACACACACAGCCCCTCCTCCCCAAGAGAAATTTGTAAGACTTCTCAAAAGTCCTTGTTCTTCAGCACATCTAATTATCAAGTTTTTATTACTGGTAAATTCCACTCTGCAATTGCTAAAAGCCAAAGCAGATTAAGTATGAAGCAAGCTTATTTCCAGACTTACCTGAAAGCAGAATTTTCTCCCAGCAGCCAGGAGCAAATGCTTAGCTTTTCACAAGAATTCCAGCTTGACACAAGTTAACAGGTGTCCTAGATTTGTCCAAGTACCCTTCAAGTGTAAACTGTCTTGATTTCCTTTAAAGAAAATTAATAGTTATACGAGAATAACTGTGTCCACCACAATGCAGACAATTTCACAAATAATAAGGTCTGAATTATTCAAACTGGGTTGCAGGTCTTACTGGGGGGAAAAATATTAGATTCTTGAATTCAAGTAGCCAAGTGCTGTTTTGCTTGCAGCATTGACCTGCTGTCAAGACAGATGATGAACAGTCTGCTAGTGCCAACAGTGTCTACATATTAGTGTACTGAACTGCTGTACAAGTGGAGGAGCTACAGAGCTGAACTATCTTGAACTGCAAGGCCTTAATTTGTTTTGCTCTAAATTCACCACAAATTATTTCAGTAAGCACTAATGTGCAAATGCTCCAGGTCAAGGGAAAAGACAAGCAGATAAGAAAACGCACAAGAACCTCTGCAAAAAAACAGTGAGAAGGAGCAGGGAGAAAGAAATAGAAATGCATCCAGCAATCCAGAGAGTTGTGGTGGAACGTTTGTGCATACTAAAGTAACAAAATCTCTCTTCAACATTTTATTAGGTGATACAAAAAAGCCACTTTCAATCTATTTTAAACACTTTTAATATTATGTTTATTTTGAATAAAGGACTGATAGACAGGTAAAGGCAGAAAGTGCATGTGTCCCAACTTAAACACACTTTTTAAACACATTTAATGCCACTTGCCTGCCAGTGGTAGAAATGCAGAGGGTATATTAGCATCAGTTCTTCTGCATTTAAAAGACTAACAACAATTGAAAAAGAAGCCCCAAGTTGGAGGGGAACAGAGGAGAGTAGGGAATGTTGACTAGTTAAACTTCAAGCTGACATACACTGGATTCTGTGCAATCCCCCCCCAGCCTTTTCATGTTGTCTGTAGAAATGTTCTCCCCTTCATCCTCCGACCTGCAAAGGCAACAGGCAGCTCCTTCATAGGAAAATTCTCCAGACAGGTGAAGTTCCAAACCAGAAAGCTGCACTCACTGTAATAATGTTACCAACACTAACGTAAATTTAATGGACTGTAAGAAGTTATATGTCATTTTCGCTTTTTCCTTTCTCCACAGAAAACCAAAACCATGCCTTATGCAACATGTATTTGCCTCCCTCCTAAGTGAACTCTTTGTCACTGAGCCACTGATGCACCATCTTTGCTGATCCACCGTTTTAGCCCTATGAAACTTTGCCACTCACTGGCAAACCTTGTCCAAAAGAGCATAGGACACCACCCCCCCCCCCCCACCCCCCCAAAAAAAAAAACCCCTACCTGTCATGGTAAGATTTGGCACGTGCTGAAATGTAACAGAATAACATGGAACCCAGACTCCTGCTTCTTGGATAAATACTCTAACCACAAAGCTAATGCACAAAATGGCAAGCACCATCACAAAGCTATTTTCTTTTGCTCAAATCAGTGTCTAAAGAAAGAGGCTGGCAGCATTTCATTCAGACCACACATTCAGGCGTGTCTATTAGGCATTACTGGAAGTGTCTGTTAGGCTACAGAGGACTCATAAGGACACCATCTTCCCAATACTAAGTTGATTTATATGCATTAGAAGAACACGAAGATGCTCAGCCTCTCCAAACCAGCAATAATTCTAGTGAGACCTTGTAACAGGATTCAGAGGAAATTTTACTGACACAGGTTAGGTAGCGACCTGCACTGGGGGTGAAAAGAGGAATTAGTAATTCTGGTATTGTGCTCTTAATGCTCGATACTAATACCATTCTACTAGCAAAGGTGACCCGACCTCAGGGCTTATGCAAGAAAACATAACTGGATTATGACCACAATCACAGAATCCAGATGTTGCTATCCTCTTTTATCAATAGCTTCAGCCCCAGTTCTTCTCATGAGGACGAAGAAACTTCTAGATTTGGGCTTTTCTTTGACGAGTGCCAGGTTTGAGGTTTCCTCCCTTATTGCAACTCCTGAAGATCACGCATCAAATACTCATGATGTTTCCTGTCCAAACTCTTTGCCAGGGACACCAACCAAAGCCCTCTTTTTTTTTTTTCTTCTTGATCTCGCCTATCTGTATCTGATGCACAGCCAAAAACTGGCTCCTGATTATTCTGAATAAGAGCATCTCATTCCCATTTTAGGCATTCATTTACTTCTATGATCCTAAATCCACTGCTTCAGGGGAAGAGAAACCTAAAATTCCATCTGTTTTAAAAAAAAAAAAAGCAAATAAATAAAAATCCCCTTCACTAAAACCAGGCCAGTGCCTGCCCCACTTCCCTTGTTTGTCTTCTCACTTTGAGGATCCTTTTTCATTTTCACACAAAGATCAGGAACCTCACACCACAGCAGAAAGCCACCTAATCACCAAATTTACTCTCATCATCTACCTAATAATGGAAAGAAGGAATTAAAAAAAAGTAAATGCTACTAACCACATACTTTGCATGCACTGTCACATAGCTCTTCTTGCATCTTTTTTACAATTCTGGTAGTTAAACTGATGCACTTATTTCAGAGGAAAGTGAGTATATCCCTTATTTATTGCAAGACATCCAGGTGGAACTTCTACATGCTCTGAACAGCCATTATTAAATAAAACTGAAGAAATCAAATTAAACTCAGTACAGTAATGCATGGCTCAAGTGTACCAGAACCTGCAGTTAACTGTATTAACTGTAAATTGTTTTCCCTTTTATCTCCCGTTAATCACTAATGGACAGGAAAGAAAGCAGACTCAAAACTAAACTCCAATCCTTACTCTAACTTATAATAAGAAAAAATGCATAGTCACCATTAAAATACGTCAGTGCTCAGCACTTGCACTGTCATTTTGACAACACGACATCTGAAATAAATTCTCATGTTAAACACACAATAACCTCACATCTGAGACTCAGAACTTATAACCAACAGCAGCTCTGCTTTTGTGGTTGCTTTTTTATTTTTTCCTTTTTTCTTTTCCACTGAAACTGAAGATTTTTGTATATACATTTAAAATATCTAACTATATTTGGGAATTATACCAGACTGTCTTGCCATCAAGCCATTTTCTTGCAACGGAAAATCTTGCCAAAAAGTATGTTTTCAAACAACTGCCATGGAAGACAAATCTACCATTATCTGGCAAGCTAATGGTAAGCAAAGGGAGCAGTACTAGTCAGACAGGGCAAAATGACTCTGCCACAGAAACAGATGTGCTCAGAAGCAACATGTACAGACCATGCCATACAAAGCCTACTTCTCAGGACAATGGAGACAGGTAAAAAAAAAAAAAAGTCTTCATGATAAAATCCTGATATTAGAACACTCTCTTAGGGAAAAGAAAGATAATCTGTCTGCTACTGAAGCTGGAAGACATTCTGAGTTTACATAAACAGAATCCACATGCTTCAATTGACCAAAATAACATGGAACATGCCTGTCTTGAAAGGGTAAGTGTAACTAATAAACCTGAAGGATCTTTCTATTTTCTTTTCTTAAAACACAATACCCTCCTCCCCCCCCGCAAAAAAACCCAAGAAAACTCCCACACAACCAAACACAAGAAAAACAAAACAAAACAAACCAGAAAATAAACTGCTTTAAAAAGCCAGAGACCTCTGAAATTTACCGTGGTTAATACTAGGACTCTGCTGTAAAGTACTTTGTAACTACATTCCAAACGAGACAGTTCTTTTCCTCAAATTAAACTAGAAAAATCAAAAACAGGTATGGATATGCATAGTTTATTTATACTATTAAACCTGTTCTACATGCAGTATATTCTATTTTCTGTGGGTTTGTTTTCCAGAAACTCATTTTCTTAACTACTTTATATAGAAAGAAAGGCGTATTTTTTTGAGTCTGTTCACTGTATATTAAAAGGTGTTTTATTATCATAAATAAATGAATTGCAAAACCCTTATATCATATCATATTCATGAAGAGACAAGCAAAGCTTTAGTTTTATTGGGTACATCCAGCATAAGTCTGCAAAGCCTGTAAGATTTTACATCTGTCTGTATTTCTGTGTTTCCTCTGTATTCAAAGCTAGGCGTATCCCAAAGTATTCTCACAACCACAAGCTCAGACTTCACTCACATTCATCATGGAGTTACTGATTTGAAATGTGAAAAAAAGTAACCATGAACAAGCGCACAGCAAATAATTCATTCTTTTGCTGTGTACATATTTATCAGACAGTGGAAGCAAGTAGCTGAGCAAAATCTTTGTAAATGCTACAGTATATAAAAACAACTAGTATGCAAAAAAGGAAGGAATATAAAAGTTCAGAGGACAGAATTGGGTCAAAAAGCAATGAATTAAAAAATTAAAAAGAGAAACCCCAGGTATGAACTGAGAAAACATGTAATGATTTAAAATTTCATAAATGCTAGGCAGGAAGAAAGCTACATCAAAACCCTCCACTAGATCAGGTGATAGCATTCTGGGGTATGTTTCCAAAAGACACTTCTACCTCTCACAGAAGTACATGTGGGTCCCCCCAGTCTAAGGGCAGCTTAAACGAGAAGCAAAATGACCTTTGATAGAAGTCATGTCACATACCCCAAAGTCTCAGAAGCTGTTCATAGGTCAAAATATTCTTTTCCAAGACACTGGAAAAGTCTGTTTAAACACAATCACATAAAAAGACTACTGCATTCTTTGAGCTGTAGACAATCTTAATTCCAAAATACTACTTGTGTTTTACATTTTTAAAAATAGAAGTAAATTATTTGCAGGAACAAACTATTTCCTTAAGTAAACTTAACACTTGTAGGAATAGGGCCTGTATTCAAAATTTAGGATGAGTACCAACATGGGACAGCAAGGGTTACCATCACAGCAATAAAAAGCAAACTACCCACAATGCTTGTAGAGAGCAGGTCAACACCGTGGTAGCCAGCATCCTAAATGTGGCAAAACCCCACCAATATCCCTGCACAATATGGAAAACTGCAGTACCTTACTTGAGATGACATAGGAAACATTCACCAGGACAGCGGTGCTCTCTCTTTGGCAGCAGTAAGAACTGGCCACTGCTATTAGTACAGTGGTGCTGCCTCCACCATCTCATCCTCTTGTACCATGAGGAGGACCGTCCCTTTGCAAAGGGTTTAGAAATTATACCTTAAATAATCCCTCTGACCATTTAATAATTTACTTATTCACACATGACATACTGTTTCCCAATTCAGTACCCCAAGTGACAATTCCCACAAGTGTTGTTTTGAAAAACTGGTTTTTTGACAGAAAACTAGCCATACAAACTAGCTAAATTACTGGATGTGAACAATTTCCTTAATAAAAGCACAAGACCTAACGTTAGATTATAACTCTCACAGACTACTTGAGATGACACAGTTATTTGTACATCTGCTTTGTATCTTGAAAGTTCAATCCACAGTATATAATACATAACGGTTTTGGTTATCTATAATCCAACTTTAGTGACTGAAAACCTGGGGAAACCCTAGCTTCAAAACTAAGTTTCAAGTTGGCAAATCCTCCATTGTACTGAACCACAATCTAGTAAACAGAGTCCATATACATAAAGACATATAACTAACACGGCAGTGAAGATCTGTTTTCTGAAGTTGCCTATTCCTAGCCCAGTTCCTGAACTTTCTTCTACAAACACTGGGAAACAAAAACATAGACTTCCCACTCCATCCCCAATCTTACTTTGTGGAAGTCTCATAGGAATTAAAGTCCTAGTCAATAGCCCAAAGAGAGGCAATTTTCAGGCCCAACTGTTTCTTAAATTGTAAATTAGGACAAAATAACTGAGTATGCACTACAGTTATCTCTTCCTAATACTTTAATATGCAGCAATACAAAAAGCTTTTAGTGTCATCAAAAATGACAATATAACTAAGGGTACATTAAAAGTATCTCTTCCATGAGAAACAGTTTGTTCAAGATACTAGAAAAACTAGAGATACTTTTCTTCCGGATGTAATTGTTAGATTTCATGTGGAAATGGCAGGAAAAAACCTTTTATCTAATGACTAAAGTCAACCAACTCCTGTAGCAAAAAAAAAAACAAAAAAAAAACCAAACACTTAAGTTTTTGGTGGAAGAGAGTCTAATTCAAAGTAAAATTAAAAGGCTACCAACCTTTACTAGTCAAAGAAAAAATACTTCTGAAAATCAGCTACCACCTTCTCCTTGTACCCTTTGTTATCAATATTTATAGTAGGAAACAAAAGTCAGCTGATTAGTTTACCCGTTGCTGCATTACAGCAAAGTGCTGACTTTTTGACGTGACTAGCTAAACTGCAGTATATAATCAGACATTCAAAATAACATACATAAAGCTTCACAGAAGACTGAAGCAGCAAAGGCTGCTTGCCTATACAGCTGCTTGCCAACTATGTCATGCAGCTGATCACCACCAATCCATCCAATCCATTTCACTGTAAAAACAGTCTGATGCACGTAGCCAAAAAAAAGCTGTAAATATCGAATAGTGATTCCCTGAAAAAAAAAAAAAAGAAAAAAAAAAAAAGCATTTATTGTACTTCATTTCTTGCTTGGAAAGAGGCTCCTAGCAAGCATTAGGTTACTCCTCAAGACACAACAAACTTGCCATCACCAGGCTCACAAGACTATCACATTCAAAGCTTGCATGATTTAAGTTGACAGAAACATTGCTAAAGTCAGCTACTTCTTGCCCGGCTAGCATAACCCTTGTCCTGATTTCGGCTGGGATAGAGTTAATTTTCTTCATAGTAGCTAGCATAGTGCTGTGTTTTGGATTTAGTTCTAGCAGAATGTTGATAACACACTGATGTTTTTAGTTGTTGCCAAGTAGTGCTCAGACTACTCAAGGACTTTTTAAGCTTCTCCTGCTCAGCCAGGTGAACAAACTGGGAGGGAGCACAGCTAGGACAGCTGACCCAAACTGACCAAAGAGCTATTCCATACCATATAACGTCATGCTCGGGGGGAGTTAAATCGGTCAGTGGCTCCGGGAGTGATCATGGCTTGGGACAGGCTGGGCATTGGCCGGCAGATGGTGAGCAATTGTGTTGTGCATCATTCATTTTGTACATTTTGTATATTCTGTTACCACTCTCATTATTACTATTATTTTCTCTTATTAAACTGTCTTTATCTCAGCCCACAGCTCTAACCTTTTTTTTTCTTCCTGATTCTCTCCCCCATCCCACTGAGGGAGGGGGGAGTGAGCGAGCGGCTGCATGGGGCTTAGTTGCCCGCTGGGTTAAACCACGACAAACCTTTCATCAGATAGAAGGTGAATGGCACAGGGAAGGAGAGGGGGGCAATAAAAATAGCCAGGAGGGAAAGGACAATCATAGCAGAAATTAAGCATTTCCCTGCACCAGAAACTGAACGAGAACTGGAAATCCAGTAACTTTCCCCAGCTCTTGGAAATGTTTCATTGATATGGTGCTAAATGTCAGAGGTGCTTTCTAGCACCTAACCCAGTGCCTGCTCCTTTGGCTTAATGCTGTCTTGATGGCTAAGGTCAGTCTGTAAAGAAATCAACCCAAACATCTAAACTTGCTATTTCACCAGTTTAGTTAAAGCAAACCCTCAAGCCTGGTTTTAATCCAGAAGAAAAAGAAGAAAAAAAAAATCTGTGGCTCCATATTGCAGATTTATTTACTCAAATATATTTCCCTTCCACCTCATTAGTGCACAGAAACACAATCATCTCACAATCCATAAAATTCTCAGCAACCATTCTCACTCTCAAAACCATTTGTACCATTTAGCTTATGAATTATACTTGAAGCAATTAAACGAGTATTACCTACCGCCAGTATGCAAAACCCTGGACATGCTGCTTCTCATGAAAGCAAGGTCTGTTAAAGATGTAGAGAAAATTATTTTAATGTATTAAGCTACTAGAATGACAATTTCAGAACTTTCAGCTCCACAGCTGTTGCAAAAGAAAGCAAGGATGTTTGGGTGCTCCCCTCCTCCCCCACTATTTCCAGTCTTTCTATGTTTAACTGCTACAAAACTGTATTTCCAAATGTAAACCATGCTGAATCCATCCATGTATCCAGGACACACACTGAACAGTTCATAATCTTCTTGATGCTTAGCACAGGATACTGGATAGTTAAGCTGTGGATAGTGGCAGGGCTTGAAATCATACCCAGAGATACAATGCCATTACAAATCCCTCCTAAGCACTCACCCAAGCAGCTGCCTTGTTCAGCACTCTCACACTCACTGCAAGAAACCTGACTTCCCCTCTATCTTGTTAAAGGCGTTCAAACACTCCAATTAATGCAGTTATACTCCAAGGCAAGGACGACTTCAGCAGCATTCAGTTCCTTTGGACATTAGCAATTCATATCACAGGAGCAATCTCCTAGTAGCAAGCAGCTCACAGATACCGGAATTCAAGGAGACGTTTCAACTAACATATCCAGAGCCAAAACACAGGTGGTTCACAGATAGGTCCAGCAGAGTATTGCCATGAATTTTAAAGACTGCAAAGTCTCTAATCACAAGATACGTTGCTGACAAGTTGCTGT
>NW_009258755.1:4347937-4349299 GCF_000687185.1 Egretta garzetta
CTGTAAGCCAAGAGGACTTCAGAGTGCCTTCCTCATGAGTTTCACCTCTCTGACTGTAGCTTCTCACGCATAATTTCAGGGAAGTTACTCCCAGCAGCAGTAAGCTAATATAAATCAGCTGATTGTGTGTTATCATCTACTGCCAGGATAACTGAGTATTTTTCAAAAGTTCAAAAGCTTCCATTTGGAAAACAATTTGTGAGTTTCTTGAATATGAAAACTTAAGCATGAGCACTGCCATCTCCAAAACCTGAAGTGAAAGCTAAGCCAGAGATCAGGTATCACTTCACACAAACATAGATCGGGTATCGCTTCACACACTACTCCTTGGTTTGGGATCCTTTCGTCCCTTTTTGAAAAAAATAAATAAAAGGAGAAACTTATTTTTACAAATCTTTCAAAAAAAAAAAAAAGAAAGTACTTCCCTTAAGTTATGCTGGCATTAAAAAAAAAGAAAACACAGTGGTGAACTGAGACATCAGAAACTAACAATAAAGATTTGTTCTGATGAAATAGGGGCATGTGATAAAATTATCTTGACTTTAAATATGAAGGTCTCCAGAAGGTATTATCTTGCCACGTGCCAGCCCAAAAGACAAAAAAATACTCCAACACAGACCTGCACTTGCACTCACAATGCACATCATGAGTTATAATTTCCAGAAAAACTCTTTGGTCACAAGTATCATTTTGCTGAAAGATTAACCAGAAGGTGGGGCTATCCCAGCAGCACCATCCTGTCACCCATCAATCTATGCAGCAGCAAAACACACACACTGAATGCTACCTGCAAAACAGGGAAGCCTTTTCATGAAATGTAACCTATAAAGGTAGTTCACACACATATTTCTCTAAAAGAACATCATTAGAGGGAATACACCCACTGGAAAGCTAATTCCCTCATGACAGAAAAAAAATAGACAAAAATCACCATTCTTACCACAAGGTTATGCAGAAGTTTCGTAGTGTTTTTACATCATACAGGTAGGTAGGAGAATCTCATATCTGCCTATAACACACCATGGAAAGTTTACAGCTGTAAGTGTGCACAATTAAAGTTCATCCAGGCCAGGATCCCTAAAGCATCTGACAAAGCTCAGTGTCTGAAAACAGTTTAGGCTGAAGAAAAACACCACCCCATGCCCCAGGATGCAGCCTATTATTTCTCAGATTCTCTGTCAAGCATTTGAACCGACACCACCTAGAGAAATACTTGCTACGCTAGATCTCCACAACTGGAAGAGGAGGCAGGAAAAGAAAAAAGCCCAAAATATTAATGAACTCCTACCTGAGGGGCGTTAAGTTCAACAGACGCTCAGCAGGCTATGCTGCATGGCACATGAAGCAAGTGTCATTCCAGCC
>NW_009258755.1:4350378-4357482 GCF_000687185.1 Egretta garzetta
ACCGGGGGCTCGGGCCCGAGCTGCCCTCGTCCTCCCGGTGCGCCTGCCCCGCCCCGCCGAACTTTCACACCCGCTGCGCTACGACAGGTGAGCGCTCCCAACTGCAGCGAAGCCGCAGATCCCTACTGACGCCAAGTGAGAAGGCTCGATTAGCCAGGCGTGAAAGCCAAAGGCTTCACTCTTTTCCCCCAGCTTTTTGCAAGAGGGAAATAATACTTCATACACTTAAACCTCATGACATTTTACAGCAAATTAATCTCCACGTGCCTGCTTCTGAGCCACTTGGTATTACTGTTGACTTCTGACAGTGGGCAATTTAATCTCCCTCCCTGACAATCTGATGTGCAACAAGCAAAAAGCATTTCCTTTTTCATTAAGTTCCTCAAAGGAAGAAAGGAAACAGCTAACAGTTCCCATGTCAGATCTTTATACCAATAGTTCACAACGTTTACAAAGGAGAAGCAGCCCTCTAGTGAAGGCTGGTAAACTGAAATCCAGTTCAAATCTCCTTTCTTCCTTTCTACCAACAACAGCTAACGATAAAGGCACAATCCCCAACAGAAATATCCAAGGTTCACTTCCCCATATCACTGTGCAACCACGGAGTTACACGTTCTGATTCTCACTCAGTAAAAAGCAGATGTTCAGATACTTCAAATTGTGCACACTTATTCATCTCACTGTTCAAAACACGTACGCCTCGCTACAGCACTTGCACTCTCTTACACACCATAATATAATCCACTCACAAAGAGGGGAACAAAGATACCCAAGACTTCTCTACTGCCTAGCAAGTAGCCGTGCATTTTGGGTGGCAGTTGGCAACTCTTCCCCAGGGCTGACCCACCTGAAGAACTGTTTACAGTTCCTTCCTGTCAACTCCTTTAACTCTTTCCAGTGGTGTTACAGGGTTAGAAAGGTAAGCTCTGCTTGGATGCCCTGCACAGGGAAGAGGCAGGTCGGTACCCTCCCTGCACAGAACAGAATTGCTTCACTGGCAAAGTCAGCAGAAGCACCACGAGTCGGGAGGAGGGGACCACCTTTGCACAGCTGTGACAGATGGGGCAGATGCCAGCCCTCCTGCCCAGGTGCAGTTAAATACAGCCTGTCTAGCGAACCAGCATCGGCCGATTTCTATCCATTAAACCAGCAAAGTCAAGCAGAGTTTTGGTGGAGTTAACTCCAATTTAAAGGGGTATAACAGATTCTTTAGTCCATTGTCATAATATTTATGCATAAATGCTTGATTATGTCTTCTTAAATCCCCTTCCCACCATATTAGCATGAATGCATAGCAGTGATTAAGGCATATAACCAGTTGTCCTTGATTTTACTATTCGCTTGGTCTTCCTCCACCAAATAATTCAGCATTAGAACATGCTTCCTAGAACTTGGAAACCTATGAGTTACAATCAGAAAATATAAATGTATTTGGAAGGAGATTCCTCTCCTACCTTGCATGTTTCTCCAGTCATCGAGCGTGAATAATGAGAACACAGAGAATCAGAATTCAGGAATTTACCAGCACATTGGCAACAGGGAGGAACGGTCTCACTCATTCCATAACAGCAGTCACATCAGACAACGATTCAGAGAGAATACTTTAGAACAGCAAACAGTACAGCCACAAGATTTTCTGTGAAGTTCTATTCATGGAATTATTTTAAATGCGTGACTCTGTCTACGGCAAAGCAGAAGACATGGAATAAACTCAAGTATGACTCAGGCAAAGACAAAAATAGTGTTGGCAGGCTCTAGCAAGTAAAGAGCAAATAAGGGGGGTGTAGATAAAAACCTCTCAAATTTTTTAAAGCTGAAGTCAAAGTCAGTTTACTTAAGTTAGTTAAGAAAAGAATATTTTTAAACAGCTCTGCATGTGTCCTGGCACATCACAAGAATAAGTCAGCTAGAAACATGAGAATTCTCTACTGAAGAAAGAGGACACAGCAGCTCCAATTGATTTAAGACTGGCAAAAGGGGTAATTTCATTTAGGAAAAAAATGAGTGATACTAACATGCCTAATACAAATACTTGTATTGGTTACTGAAACCCCTTAACTTTTGTCACTGCTAATGTAAACAAAGAATGCGGAAGATAAAAGTTTTCTTTTTTGGAGGGCTGCCTTTATTTTAATTATTTCACCCAAAAAGATTGTTCTGTGCAGAACTCCTATTTTTTACTACCAAAACATCTGTTTATGGAAGTTAGATTTTTTTTTTTTTTGGCAGATAAAGTGATTCCAAGTTTAGGATTTATTTCTACAGGAACAAGTTTACCTTTAGAAAACTTGACCCTGGTGTACAAATACAGTAGCAGGCCACTGCTCTTCTTATTTACATAATAATTCCCACCGATTCAGATGCAGTTTACTTATGTGAAGCTGCAGGAATCTGCCCTAGCTTTGTTTTCGAACACATTACTGTGCGAAAAAGTGAATATTTTATCCATGGAATCTTTTGTAGAAATATACTTAAAAAAATCACGTT
Source organism: Egretta garzetta (assembly GCF_000687185.1). Taxonomy (NCBI): domain Eukaryota; kingdom Metazoa; phylum Chordata; class Aves; order Pelecaniformes; family Ardeidae; genus Egretta; species Egretta garzetta. Next base: position 4,352,866 of record NW_009258755.1, read on the forward strand.
AAACAGAATACAATTCCAACCATTTATCTGATGCTATGAAATTAATGTAACAGTTCATTATTCTTTTGATTTCACAGAACTGTACAACATTTCAAGTAAAATCTTTAACAGGCACACAAGATTACTACAAACAATTAACATTTCATTTAGCCAGAGAAAATAATAAATCTGTGGTGTTTTGAAAACAAGGTGGTGGGAAATTACATTGCCATTAAGTGAAAGCTTGACGGGGCGCCAAGCACTCTTCTCCGAAAACAGCAGCAACAGTAATGCTGCCTTGTGGAGCACAATGGGTTCCACAAAAAATTAAGTCTCTGATTTTGGTATTTGTAGGGAATTCAGTCATAGGAATATACTTCTTAACAGGACAATCCAAGCACTTAGAAAAAAGTAGCAAATGTATGTCAATCTACACGCAATGTGGAAAGGACACATCAGAGGTGTCCAGCACCACAAGCTAAAAAGGCAGCTTACATGTTTACACAAATCACATTGCATTCATTTAGTATTTTTGACAAGGCAATACAAGCAATGAATCAAGTGACAGATTGCTGACATTTATGCAGAGGCACAAGTTTTCAAAGACAGGCTCCCCACTCCCAACTGCATGTTTATAGCCTGTTAAATCAACATTTACTACTATGTAAGCAGTACAGTATGACTTCCAGGATCAGACCATACAGCTAAAATAATCACAAATAATTTTAAAAGTTAATGGCTATCCTCTCTGGGAGCAGGAAACGCAAGGAGAGAAAAAGCTCTTCAAAATGTTTTAATGGGTAGCAGTGTGTAAGCATTATTACATCCTGTCCTCTTCCTTTGTAATTATCACCTGCCTACTCATTGTTTCCTACTAAATCTTAACCCGTACTGGTTAAATCTCCTTTGCCTGTTTCTATACTCCTATGTAATGAACATACCCAATCAGTTCTAGATAATGAACATAGCCACCAGTTCCCCTTAACTCTGAAAAACAATCACTCCCTCATTTGAAAGCCAACACTTGTCTCTATATACACACTGGAGAACTTGTTTTTGGTTCTTTTCTCTGGAGATGTCATTCCTCCCTAACCATTCGAACGCTTGGTACTTTTCCAACACAGCCTCTGTTCTTTTTCACCTTTGAGGAGATCTTGTGCTCTGTTAGTGTGTATTTTGACGCATACAAACATTTCAGTTCAACTTCACGTCTGTGGTTCATTCAGCTACTCTTTGTTGTTGTAATGCTACAAATGACATAATCCATCAATATTCCTTGCACAGAGTATTCCAGAACCTATAGATTTGTACCCTGGTGGATGTTTTCCTCTACGTGTTCTGGGGACTGGGAGTGGGAAGGAGAGGGTGTTGTTTTTCAGGGCAGGAAGGGGACAAATTTCTAAAGTGATACAGCATGTTTCAAAGGCTCATACCACGTCAGCCACTTTTTTTCCATATGCCTACTGACAACCGCATTTAATTTATATATGCAGGATATTAACATGAGGGGGAAAAAAAAAACCAACAAAAAAAACCCAAGAGTGAATCTCATGTGTTTTAGTCAAACAAGAACCTCCATACTCACGGTCAAAAAAAAAAAAAAAAAAAAAAAGAAAAAAAAGCATATAGTTTAATTTGTGCACTGAGGGCAACATATTGGTGCTTCTTCATATCCTGACTACTGTCATAAGTATTTTTTAGTTGCATCGGTGCACCAGATTTTGACAGCTTGTATTAGGACAAAGCTGTCAGCCAAGTACTACGAAGCTGCAAACTCGGGCAGTTTTTCAGGTTGTTTTGTTTTTAAACAGGCCTTTAATCTGAAATAGCCTGGGGTAAATTCCTTAATATACAGGCATATTAAAGAACAGCAAGAATTAAAATACAGACTATTAAAATATAGACTTTGGCCCAGCTGAAGGTCACCTTCTTTCTATTTATGAAAGTATTTGCACACTTCTACGTATCTCCATTTTCCTTTTCTCACTGCACCAGTTACTCCCACTAACAAGGGCATCCGAAGCAATGTTAAGTTCCTGAAAAATCAGCCGTACCTTACGCAAGGAAGAAGATAAAGAATAATTTTCAAAAACTGCTATGAGATACCTACTTCTTGGGGGAAAGCTAACCGAAAGTAACCTGCAGCAGGTGACCTCTCTTCCCACGATGGACTCCAGACACTTCTTGAGGGACAGTTCTCTGTGTTATTCAGAAAATCATAAACAAATGATGTAATTTTGTACAAACAGGTCAATTTGTAGCTCTTCACACTTAAGATTCTTGATCCTTAGAGCAAGGAGACTTACCTCTTAAATCTGCTTCAATTTATTTAGCATGTTTTAAGAATAGCATCCAGAGCATGAGGAGAATACATTATAAACAGACAAAACTTATTGGCAAATTATGTTTTTCCATTTGATTTAATTGACCTTTGTGCACACGGTACTTCAAAGACTGCAGATGCCTTTTTGCTTATGCCAGTCAAAATTCCTTTTACGGGACACTTTTTTTTTTTCTTAAGCTGAACTCTAGAGACAAGTTTGCTCATTTCTCCTCTTAATCATCCTTAAAAAATTCATAATGCTTTAGTATGAGTTTCTGCAGTGTAAAAATACACACTCGGTATTACAAACTCATACAAAATACATCAGTACCTTCAAAATTAATATAACATCATTTTGGAAGGACAAAAATAGAAGGCAGTCGACTGACTACACGCTAAACTGGTACATGGTTACCTGAAGTATTCTTGAACAAAGCAACCTATTTAAGTCAAGTATCTCATGACGTGTTCTTACTGTACTACAGGAACAAAGGTACTCCATAATAAACACTGCAGCAAGCTCCTCATAATTCTTACATTTGATCTACTCCCACTTCCCCAAGAAGGAAGCACACAATGTGTTCTGGACACAACCACCTAGAATTATCTGAAGGTTGCTTTTCTTCTCTGTTTTGCTTAACATTGAGGACTACATTGTGGATCCTACACGTATCTGCTTGACTAAGAGGGATACTCTTACATTAAAAACCAAGGCATTTTAAGTACTACTAACTTTTTCTAATTCAGCCCCCCCAAAAATAACTCTGTGTGTGTAACCTAAAAATAAGTAAAAAGTGATTTTATTTCTCTGGGTGTTCCCATGCAAGTATCACATGTACCAGAAGTTAGATCAGTCCTTCACAGCGATCTATCAATGCACTTCCATTGTATCGTAACATGTTAAAGCACTTTGATATTGTCAAAACAAAGCATCTCAGGTTATGGGTTACTGCAGTGCACGTGTGTTTTTAAACCACTACCATCATTTCACACACACATAACCAGCCTGCTGTTCATTTCTGATCCCTGATATTTTTGCGAAGAGAAGTGATAATTGCTTACAGTTAGTAACGATGCATCCATTGGTCTGCTGAGAACTGGACTGAGATTGCCACAATTACTTCAGAATAGCGAGCTCATAATAGCTACCATGCAGCCTGCGCGGAAACACAAACAGGTAATTGCCAACGGAAGCATCTGTGACAAACTTCAAACACACTAACTTTTCAGAAACTTGTTTTCATTAAATACTGGGTGGTTTTTTGTTAATTTCTTAGTTAAATGATTATTAGAAATCATCAGATGGGCTACAGTCCTTCCCTCTTCGAATTAAAAATTGAATCCCCCAGCAAATGAACAGTCTTTCTACAGAGCAGAGTGCTGGTCTGGGTATCACTGTTTTCTTTATTAAAGAAGATACAACCAGCTTTCATTTACAGATGTTTTAACCACCATCAGGTTCAATAATAATGATCTGTTCCTTGCCACAATAACCTTAAGATTGTTACAGGATGTCTATTACGTAGAGTTGCTTATCACCCCAGAAACTAAGTACTGTGCAGCTGTGAACCACCAGACATTTCAACAACCGTTGAACTAAAGACAATTCTTTCAGGTAAAGGTGGTGCTGTCGGTGGTTTAACATGAGCTCACACTGCCTTTTCTCCTCTTGCTTTCCTCCAAGTACAAATGCTCTGTATGTTGAGCACGTTGAATAGAAAGGTTGATGGGTGAAACTGTCGTTCTCATTTTAAAATCCAACTACTTCCTCATCATCTTGGAAGCAAAACCCACTTAAGCTAGCCTCTGTTTGATTAATAAAGCACTTCAGCCACTGTCTTTCACATTGATCTTCGCCGGAAACACTGGAAGCACAGTTTGCGCATTTTGTAAAAAAAAAAGATCAAATCCAGTGTAAATGGGTCTAAAAATGTAGTTCCCTTAGACATTTCATATCGGCCGGTTACCCCCCGACAAAAGAGATCGTCAGCGCAACTGAGGTTCTCTGCGGAGAAACAGTTAGTAACGTCTAGCAGATATGATTCATTAAAACGGAGAGGGCAAAAGGAACGAGATGAAGCAGCCGGCAGGAAAAAAAAATCGCCTCAAGCCTGCTTTCAGATCGGCAATTCAAATTCGGCAAGCTGCCAGAACGACTTGCACGGCTGCACCACGGTGCCGGCTCAGTCCTCCCCATAAACCCAGCAGTCACCACTGCACCTTCACCAAGTTCCGGTTCGCACCAGGGTAGCGGAAGACACCGAGAGAATGGACCGAGGGCGGGCATCGCAAATACCTGCAGAGGCGGAGCCCGG
>NW_009258755.1:4358445-4362729 GCF_000687185.1 Egretta garzetta
GGGGGCCCCCCCCTGCCTGAGCAAGTCCCGCTGAGCTGTGGGGCGGCCGGGGCCGGGACAGCGCCGGGTTTGGGGCCGGGTGGCCCGCGGGAAGCGGAGAGCCCAGGAGAGTCTGGCTGTGCTGGCGTTAATGTCTGAGATTCAACCGTGATTTCCATTTATTTTAATTAGTTTCCCACGTATTTCTTCATCCCAGCACGCTGAGCCTGGCGGTCCCTGCGGTCGCTGGAGGGCTAGTGGCATACTGACAGGGGGCGAGGGGAAGCTGAGCATCGCCTGGGCGAAGGGACTCCTGGACTAGTTTTAAAAATCCGTTTGATCCCCTCCCCTTTGTTTTTGTTACTTACTGATGCCTGGGTAGGTCTGGTGTCACGGGGGGGTGCTTTCCTTGAAGTTTCCGTGGCAGCTTTGATTGAGCTGTTCAGAGCTCGCCGGGCTCCTAAGACTCTCTTGCAAGGTCTCTGACCAGGTAAGGGGAGATCTCGCACTGCTGATACCTCAAAGGCAGCCTGACTGGCAAAACATAAAATTCTTCAGGGTTGCCCCGTGTATCGTGAGATTGCGAAAGCACAAAAACGGTTTGAAATAACTAGTCGGTGAAGTTTAAAAATTATATTCCAGTCTGAAGTTGCTTAACAGTCGTGTGTTAATCTTGATGTTACTTTCTGTTGAAGAAGTCACATGAAACATGCCCATTTTCACAAATCTGTTTGGATACATGTTGTATGAATAACAAACTTGTGCAGTCCATTTTACTGTTCTCTTTTTTTAATTCCTTTCACAGAGCAGTGGGAGGATGTGTATATCTAATAGTGTAAAACAACCAAAAAAAATTGTGATATCTACATTGTTTTGAGGGATGATTTCTTGGCATTGTTTCCTGTTTTATTTCCAGTTTGACAGTACACGCTTTATTATGGCTCTGTACTCCTAAACTTCTCATGTCCTTAGTTTCTGAGGTTTCGTAGCCTACAAGCCAGTTGTAGAGACCTGGTGGATAAGAAAACATTTTTTAAAAATAATTTTTATTAATAAGCTTTTGGGGCTGGTTTCATGTAATGGTAGCTGTTTAAATGAAATCAAGTTAGGTAGTCTCCCTTTCTCACTTGATACTTGAAAATTAAAAACAAAATACTCCCCGGAGACACTTTCTCTAATTAGCGCATAATGTGCCATCTCTCTGATACAGATTTAAAGGTGCAGTATCATGGTTATGAAAGCTTCAGTAGAAGATGATGATTCAGGATGGGAACTTGGTATGGCTGACAAGATGGAAAAGAGTAACACAAGCTGGATAGATATAACCCAGGATTTTGAAGAAGCTTGTAGAGGTGAGTTGTACTGCTTGTGTTCTGAGAAAACTTGGAATCCTTTGGAGGACTAAGCATAGTTCTTAGAGGTGTTTCAAGCAATAGTTTGATGCAGGTTCAAGCTCCAGATGAATGGGCTACATTGATTCTGTGTTCCCCTGTATTTAACGTACTGTGAGGTTGAAAATATCAGAACCTCACCTTGCTTCCTCTTCCAGATTCCATAAATACCTTTTTTAAGTCATGTTTTTCCATTTAACGCTTTTTTGCACCTGTTTTTTTTGCTTTGCAAAGATTTCTTCCTATCTCTTCTGCCAAATGGAAACCTCATTCATCCATGCAGAATCAACACTCTGTTTTTTCCTGTACATTTTTTGATCTGTAAGTTCCAATGTTCTATTAATTTAATTGGTCAGTGCATCATTTTTCATCTGGGAGACAAGGCTGAGCTTCTGAGGAGATGCATTGCATCCCAGCCACAGGGAAGCGGTTGCTTCCATTTAAACAGGGCCTTTATTGTTATTAGGGCTAGTTTGCCATGACAGTGACTTTATTTTTTCAACTGATTTTGTGATGACATTAGTGGTAAGGAAATACAAAACTGCAACATACCACACACAATACTACATAATGATAAACGCAATTTCCTTATGCCATCAAATAATTCCCACATGTTGGTGAAACACTGTTTGTATACCCATCTAAAGGCTTCATTTAAAAATACTGAGGAAAACAAGCCTGTCAATAAACTCCCTGGAAAAAATTAGACATCTGCATAAAGGAGCACAGAAAACTGCTGTCCTGTGTTCCGGGCTATTCAGATGCTACTATTTGGTAATTCTAAAACCCCTTTAATTGTTGGAGTAACAGAGAGAGATGAGGAAAGACTGTAAACAACGGGGGTTTTTTAGCCTTTCAGTCCTGAAAGTGCTTTTTAAGTAAAAGCAAATGAAGATGGAGTAGAAAAGTCTGGTCTGCTTCCCACACCTTGTTCTCTCTTAGCATAAGACAGTCTGGTGAGTGACAAGACTATCCTGGAAAAGTTGCACTAGAAGGATGATTGTAATTATTTACCCTGTTCTGTTCCTTTGCAGAACTGAAGTTAGGAGAACTGCTTCATGACAAGCTGTAAGTATGCCTGTGGGGTAGTTCTCGGTTTTAGATAGGAGTAGTGCAAATGTGTTAATGCTTACTAATAAGTCATGCAGTATGGACTGAGCTTTTTAAAACTTTTACTTTAAATAAAATAGTTGAAGTATTCAGAATATTATTCGTCCTCAGCATATGCTGCATCTGTATGAATGCTGAACATTTCTCATAATGACAGCGTAACATTACATTTTCAGTTAATCAAGGTAGTTAACTATAGCACATCTTATGATCAGTGGTGTTGACACTACTGAACCTGCAGAACTATTTTATATGGACGTGCTTTTATAAAAAAGTGACAGGAAAAGTTCAAGCTTTTAAATTTGGTTGCCTGAAATGTCACTATCAAGTTTAGGATAAACAATCCATGTGCTTTAACATAACTCTTAAATGACATACTAAAAGAGAAACCGAGAGCTCTAGAGATTAAGAAAAAAATATATTTAAAAAAAAAGCATGTGCTAAAATCTTGCTGAATTCACTAAAGAATGACATGAGATTATAGTATTTTAAAGGTAAATGCAGCCACATGAGTATGTTCACTTGCATAAAGAAAAAAGTGCTTATTTAAGACTAATAGTTCAGAACACAGAAGCACACTATTAAATGCAAACCTGCTTAAAAATGTGTGCAAGGACCAGGTAGCTACTCAGTTGAATCAAACCATGTTTTTGAGGTATACCTCACATTCCACTTTCCAGAATGAGAATCTGCCTCACGCAATAACCGTCTTTTTATATTAAAAAGGCTTGTACAGCAGTTTTGATGAATATCATGTACCAAAGATGCAGCACTGTATCCCTTCTTCTTACGTAGGCCAGTCTTCATTTGGCGTGGTTGACCTGCAAGCTTTTATGCCCTGACTGCAAGAGATCCATTGTCACATACTGGGGGTTTTTTGTATCAATTTTTTTAACATGCCCATTTTAAACAAAGTTAGTATATTCAATGTACATTATTGTCAGTCTGTGTCACGTATATTGTCATGAGTTTGTGGGGGACATATCTTACTTGGGTTTCTGGATGTAGCATACTAACAAACAGCTTGTTCAGTTAATATCAGTTTATTATGTTAGTGATCTTTAAGAAGATGCTATGTCATTATGAGGTGTATAGAAACAAGTGTGCATAGATTTAGCAATGGGATATTTGGCTCAGTGGTGTTGTTCAGCTTTAAAAAAGGCTAAGAGTTTTCTTTTATTTTTAGGCATCTATTTTCTTTCTTACTTAGAATCATAGAATCATTTAGGTTGGAAAAGACCCTTAAGATCATCAAGTCCAACTGTTAACCTAACCCTGCCATCACACCACTAAACCATGCCCCTAAGCACCTCAGCTACCCGTCTTTTAAATACCTCCAGGGATGGGGACTCCACCACTTCCCTGGGCAGCCCATTCCAATGCTTGACAACCCTTTTTGTGAAGATATTTTTCCTAATGCCTAACCTAAACCCGCCCTGGCGCAACTTCAGACCATTTCCCCTCATCCTGTCACCCATTAGCAGGGAGAAGAGGCCTACTCCCACCTCCCTACAGCCTCCTTTCAGGTAGTTGTAGAGGGCAATCAGGTCTCCTCTCAGCCTCCTCTTCTCCAGACTAAACAACCCCAGTTCCCTCAGCCGCTCCTCAGAAGACTTGTGCTCCAGACCCCTCACCAGCTTTGTGGCTCTCCTCTGGACATGCTCCAGCAATGCGACATCTTTCTTGTAGTGAGGGGCCCAAAACTGAACACAGTATTCAAGGTGTGGCTTCACCAGCACTGAGTACAGGGGCACAATCTCTGCCCTACTCCTGCTGGCCACACTATTCCTGATACAAGCCAGGA